>NC_133813.1:10651186-10956379 GCF_043250625.1 Sebastes fasciatus
CCAAGACAGAAGGTACAATCAGCACAAACTGAAGGAACCAGGACTCTGACCAGAGCTGGAGAATCTGGGATAAAACGGCAAAAAAAGGAAGTTCTTAAAGCAGTGGCTTGTGTTTAACTGTGAACAATAAAGATCGTCTTCAATGTTTTGCACTACAATTCTGAGTTTTGACATTTTTTTTTTGCTGCTGAATGTAAGCCCCTCCAGTTGCACCTCTGTGGAAATGCGGCATCAAGGTGTTGTTTTCATTATGTCCAGTGAAGGTTGAGTTTGTTTTTGGGACTGGACACTTTCAGATGTTTGCAGACTGAAAAGAGTCAGTCCGTCCTTCTAAACTGTTTTGTTGGTTTTACAGCTCGATAGAAAAACAGATGAAAAGAGAATGAATGAGTGTACAATGGCATACAGGATGATTTTCTTTTGTGATCAGCCCTGTGATATAAGGCACAAAAGCACGATTAAGTGATTAATCAATTAGTCGATAGACCGAAAACTATGGTATTTGGTAAACTAAGGTATTTATCGTTTTAGTCATTCCCATCTTTGCATCCTCTTTAATGTGAAGATTTGCTCCTTTTCCTTGTCATATACCATAGTAAACTGAATAACTTTAGTTTTGGACTGTTGGTCGGGCACTTTTGGCTCTGGGAAATTGTGACTTATCATTTTTCACAATTTTCTATTTCCATTTTTTTTAATGCATGGCCAGATTATCAGGCTTGTTTATTAGATTAGATTTTTCCCAATCTAAATCCATACACTTTTCTAATTTAGAATAGCTATATTTCATTCAGGAGAAGTGTTTCTCACATGCATTTAACACTAGCTGGAGGGCCTTTGCATGGGGTCAGAGGGGATGCATTAAGCAGTTTAGCATATTTTTGTTTAAAGGTCCCCATATTGTAAAAAGTGAGATTTTCATGTCTTTTATATTATAAAGCAAGTTTAAGTGCTATATAAATACTGTTAAACTATCGAAACGCTCAATATACGGAGAAACACTCACAGCCCGTGTTCAGAAATTGTGGGTTTGAAACAAGCCGTCAGGATTTCTGTCCATTTGTGATGTCATAAATATACAATATATATAGATCATTACACAGTTTTAAACATAAACATTCTAAATGTGTCCCAGTTTATTTCCTGTTGCAGTGTATGTAAATAACATCAGCTGACAGGAAGTAAACATGGACCCAAGCCGTTGCCTAGCAACGCAATTCCGTTGAAATGCACTAAAATGGAGTGTTTCAGACAGAGCGTGAATACAGGTATATTTAGGCAGACAGTATGAGGAAAATAAAGGGTTTCTTGAACATTACAGCATGTAAACATGTTCTAGTAAAACACAAAATACAAGTATGAACCTGAAAATGAGCACCATATGTCCCCTTTAAAGTAAGTGTATTGTTTGATATCTGTACTAAAACTCCGATATCATTTAGGCACTAATATCAACATTTTTCAAATGATAGTCTGTCCTATCTATGGCACTAATTATTAAAAACTGAAACATCACTAAATGCTATCTAGCCTACTGCTATTAGCAGTAGGCTAAGCTAGTAGATATGGTAGCCTACAGTGGTACCTAGCAGTAGAAAAAATACAGACTTTGTACAAAATGTGACAGTACAGTTACACCTTTGTAAAAATTGTATAATTTATTCCTGAAGTATTGCTGCAGTGATGCAGTTCGTGAAGGAATATCAACCATTAGCTTAGCTTAGCATCATCTAACACTGGAAACAGCTAGCCCTGTCCAAGGTTACCTAGGCAACCAGGTGGCTAGGCAACCAGGTACCTAGGCAACCAGCTGCCTGAAGACCACTAATTAACGCGCAGCTAATCCGCGCATCTAAATAAACTAACTGTGAACTTCCATATGGTTCATAACTTCACATTTACTGGACTGTCTTCACAACTAACTCTTGGCAAGAAAGATAATAAGCGTATTTACCCGAAATGTGAAGTTATTCCTTCAGTAAATAAATACAGAGGTGAGTATTGAGACTGACATGTTGTCAAATCCAACATATATATATATAAGACAGTTGTGCTTAAAATGTTTTGTCATCCAATTTAAACTTTACTGTTTGATTTCTTTCTAGATTATCTCATCATTTCTGCTGACTTTCCTAAAAAAAAAGAAGGTGAGTAACTTTCTGATTATTTTTTCTTCTTCTCACAGATACTGTAGGAGAGTCCCTGTTTCCATGTTGTTTGTATTTACTTGTATCCTTCTGTTTGTTGTCCTGTTTCCACCAGAGGACACTGTTGCTCCAAAAACACCAGACTGCGCAGCCATGATGTTGAGATCAACAGGTAAGGCAGTCTGGTAAATATGGTGTTACACAGTTGATGATTGAAGATGATTCAGATGCTTAGGCTGTTAACCGTGCTGGTCAATATATGACAGCAGAATTGATGATATTGACAAGAAGGTGTTATTTTTCTCACTCCATGTTTTTTTTTTTTTTTTAAATATGTCAATTTAGTTGAGGTTGTAAGGAAATAGTAACACCACAGTTTAAAAACACCCTCTGTAAAGACAGCAGACAATAACCCAAAACCAGCAATATTACTCATGCTTAAACAAAAGTGCATCCACGTTGATTTATACAATGAAATCTGTTTTATTAATTCAGTAATTTATTTGATTTTTCTATACAAACATGTACATTGTAGAAAACAAACATAAAATTCAGAAACTTAACAGTGTGTTCACTAACGGCATCCTGTCATTTTGTATTTTTTGTTTTGGTGTGTGTGGTTTGTGTATGTACATGCGTGACTGTGTGTGTGTGTGTGTTTTATCAGCTCCCAATTCCCTGGGCCTTGCTGTTAACTCTCCTCCTGCTTCCAGGACTGAATCATTTTTTGTGAGTATAACCGACCAAGTATGATTAGTTTATCAAACGTGTGCATATGTATTTCACGAGAGAGAGTCCAAAAAAAAAAAAAAGGAAAAAAGTGGTATGATTAATTTACCAGCATTCCGCAGGGTCAAGGAAATTGATGCAGGATAATTGGGCACATAGGGAATCCTTGGCAATTTGTGCTTTCAGACTCTACTTGAGAAATTAGATGTCAGTGCAAATGTGAAATTGCTCCTCAATGTTCTCAAAGATTCCATGAAAATTTAAACATAAATCTTAAGTATTTCAAGCAAAGGGATTCTTTCCTTTTTTTTGTGCCAACTTGAAATGAAGCCCTGTGAAAATGATCTGAATGAAGTGAAAGTGTATGAGGGGGGGGAAAGAAGACATCCGAGCTTGTGTAAAGTTGGGGCTGCACTCCGAGGAGGATGTCGGGGCTCTTGCTCTCGGTAAAATCCTCATGCAAGAATTCATTAGATTCTTTTTGACAGGAAGTAAAGTTTGAATTCATCTGAAGACGTGTAATTATAATATTCAAGATATGTACACCTATAGCGCAAAACCTAACTCAGACGGTGCGGTATAGCCTACTTTTTAATAACTCGGGTTGTCAGTTTAGAAGTTGGGAGGTACAATCGTACGACACATGTGTTCATATGAATGAAGATGCATTACACAGGCGTGAATAATTGATATAAAGGAGCATACATTTGTCAAGTTCGGGAGGTCATTGATTGATAAAGTTGCTGTGTATGTTTTAGTTTGAAGGAAGTTAGAAAAACAATATTTGAAAAGCATTTATTTTATTGCAGTGGTCATTAATTACATTTGATCAATTTAGCTTCAATTACAAGCATTACTGAAAATTAATAAATCATTATCATCATCACCGAGTCTGATCAGAACTTGTGGGGAATTTTGTATTCATGCAAAATCAAGATAAACTGCTCCAAACTCCTAGTTATATTTAAATGTTAGTGTTTATTCCTCACGGACACACAGTGCAAAAGAAAATGCTAAACAAGAATATTTTTGGTAAGCATACTACATACTGACACTCTGGAAAACGGCTTCATTTGTCCTCATTAAAAGCTTAAAAGTCCATGAATAAATAATCATTAAAGAGGATACTTTTTTTCCCCCCGTTTTTTTTTTTTTTTTTTTATCTTCGGCCTTATGCAAAATACACTCACTGACTAAATAAATATGCTCCATAAAGGCTGTTTAGAAACGTGCCCTCCCCCCTCTACTTCCACATTTAGATAGCTGACATGCACCTAAAGATCAGATCCTACATTGGCTGTTGGTTTTGGAGGGAAAAATTGGACCTCCGAGAGTCAACTTAATGCAATTAAGTGAGGATGATGAGCCTTTCTCTCTCTGTGCTGCTTGAATCAGTAAGCAAGGCAGAATCAAAACTTAAAGGCAAGAAGAAAAGAAAAGAGCGGGAGATGAGCGCGCACAGACCGGTCCCAGCGGTTTAATTATTTTAATTATCTCTCCTCTTTCAGCTTTCCTAAAAAAAGAGGCCATTAAAGGATGCCCGTTTGGGTTAATCTGATTAAAAAAACAAGATGGAGGGAGAGATGAAAGGCTGCAGATGTCAGTGCTAATCAGGGGAGTTAAAACTGCTATTTGTGAACTGGGACGGTTGTTAAAGTGGGTAGAAAGTGCGTGCAGTGTGAGTGTTTTTTTAAATACGTTTTTCCTCACTTCAAAACACCTCCTTCCTGCAGCCTCTGTTGATAAACTCCCTCTCATGCATCTCCTCAAACTAACGCCATGTTTGATTCTCCGCCGCGCTCTGTAACTGTGCTGGCAGCAGGTCAGGCAAACACAGCACGACCGGAGAGAAATATTAAAAGTTTTAAGTCGAGTCCCCAGTGGTACGGTTTCGTAAAGGAAGACTCCATTTGAGGAAGCGATGAAAAGCAGCATTAGCAATTAGCAGCAGCAGAGTGAATGTTTCTTAGATTTTGCAGGAAGTCGGCCAATAAGACACATCATTATCGATTTACCAACCTCGGCATTTTCATTCTGAGGCCAAAAAATAATCATTAACTGCTTCTCATCAAGTCGGTTCTGTCAATATCTTAGTCCTTTTAGAGTGTTATTTTCTTAAAACAAGTGAAGAAAGTCTGTCAGTTTCCCCTGCAGATTAACTCGTCTCATACATTTTCCAAAAGATTTCATTTTTCTTGATTCTCATGGAGAAAACTGTCTTATTCTTTCTTGTTTCCATATGCATGAAGGCAGAGGGAAATAGAGTTAAGGCAAGTGAAACTCAAAGTCCAGCAAGTACAAAAAATGTGTGCATACAAATCAGTCAATCAATGGCCTTTTAATTCTACAGTGCTCTTTCAGTTTCTATTTTCAACACACGTTTCAAGATATAAATGGTAATTTTCTAAGATTGGAAACATGTTTAAATATTCTCACTGCACTAGCAGAGTTTAAAAAAAAAAAAAAAAAACATTTTAAAAACAACATTTTAAATATTTCTATCATTTTTTTCAAATACATTTTATATGGAACTGCTTTGATATTTTTTGCAGTGTAATTATTTAATGTATTTATAAGAAGCATCAACTTTACATCACTCAGCAGGCCAAATGCAACACTGTCAACTTTGATAATGCAGGGAGCTGTTAAAGTTCCTCTGACTGCAGAGCTTGACATTTGTTCAGGCAAGAATGAGCACAAAACCAGCACAGGTGTTGAGCCACAGCATGGCGAGAGAGGAAGGGAAAGGAGAGAAGAAAAAAACAAAAAAAAAACAAAGATCTACTTTCAAACTAAATCAAGCAGAAGGAATGTCCTGAGTGTGTACAGAGATGGACGGGAGCCCATGCAATATTAAAGCGCCATGTCTGGCAATGCCAACCGTGCCACTCCTCTCCGCGGCTCCCGCCCTCCCGGCTTCCCGGCCATCGGCTCTTCCCTCAAGGTGACACTTCAAAGCGGGCACGCAGACGTGGCAGGCCTGGCTGTCGGCATGGAGCCAGCCCCCACCACCCCCCACCCCCTTCTTCCTCCTCTTTCTCTCCCGCCCACCACCCATTCTACCCCGCTCCCCCCACCGCCACCACCACCTCAAAGACACAGCTCCTACCCCTGCTGGGCCAGGTCAGCGCCAAGATCCACACCGCTCGCCGCCTCGGGAGCCGCTGTCAAAAAACTCTTCCCCACAAGCTTAATTAATAACGGGCCATTCCTAATGCAAACCCTCTGAATCTGCAGCCTGTTTCCCTCCGATCCTATTGGTGAGTTCTGAGGCCTCGACAGAAGGCAGACAAGGAGAGGAGGGCTGGTTGGGGATGCATCCAAATCATTTGAATTTCGATGATTGGGATTCACATGCATTATTCTCCGCGCTTTCTAACCTATTTTCTGTGTTGTACAGTGTGCCTGCCCGCCTGCCTGTCTGTCTGGGTGTTTTTTTTTAAAAGATGTCTCTCTTCTGCAGATGATTGGAGACACTCGAACCAAAGAATATGGGGCTGCTGTCCTCGGCCTGTCTGACAGGTGAGGTAGGAAAAACCTAAATGTACACACACATACACACACTCAGTCTGCATCAGCTGGGTCCAGGGCCTGTAATCACCTCTCAAACCTGGAGGGAGAATTTTACAGAGCGCGCCATGATCGATATTTGCCGATCCGTCTGCCCGTATCAACCTCAAATAAAAGCAGAGAGCAGGAGACAAGGCAGCACAGGCAGGTCGTGGGGAGGTCTGCGGCACCCCCGTTTGATGTCTGCGAAAGCTCTCATCAGTGTGTAGAACCGGCCTCATCTCGGCACGCCGGGTCACCGCCGCCTCACCCCGAGCAGCGCACGGTTGATTGTCTCGCTGTCGGGGCGAGCGGGGTTGTTGTTTTCCGAGGTGAGAGGACGGATCTTTTCCGGCAAGCTGGGCTTCGGTTTTTTAATAGGGCCCCAGCTCCGGCACCTCGCAGGCCCGCTCAGGCCGACACGCTGATGATGAGGAGGGGAACTCGTCCAAATTCACTCCTCCTCCTCCTCCTCCTGCCAGTCCTCAGCTCATGTTGTTACTGTATTTTTATTCACCGCATGTGCTCCTCTGTCTCGTCCGTTGCATTCTTGATGGACTGAGTGGGGGGAAAAAAGTGCAGGCTAAACAACCCTGCGTGCCTCGAGAAGCCGTGGTTAAATGGTACACGGCTCGGAAACATAAGGTCTGCAAGTACGAGCTCAGCCACGAGAGCATTGCGGCATTTAGGGCAAGGAGCTGGTTACGTTGGCTGACACACTGATATAATTAGGTCGTAATAAATAAGAGAGGCAACGGGGAGCGAGGGCGTGTCTCAACAGTGGCCATTAGAGAAACCACATAGGTTGCATTTTAAGAAAAAAAAGTCACCTGTCTACCTGGAAATGCACACACTTTCTCTTTTTCCCTGCTCGGTCTCACACACATTTACTCAGTGTCCTACTTGCAGAGTCCTTATGAGTGTTGTTCTAAACCCCAGAAGCCCTGGCCCTTTAAATGAGCTAACTGGGGTGGTTGTAGGCTCAAACCAACCTTAATTAGTACACTTACTGCACAGCGAGGGCAGGTACGAAGGCGAGCCTCCGCACCGCAGTTTCCCTCAGATTAAGCCTCTTTTAGACGAGGCTGTAACCTCCCACAATGATGCGGTAATTAACTTCATTAGCTTTCGATTCTCTTTTAGTTTTGGCAAAGTGGGTGAGGCTTAGTTTTGGCCTCCGTTGAGATAAGAGTCGCAGAAATCGGTTAATCTCATCTGTCTGTGTTTTAGCTCCACCAATGTTGCTGTATTTCACGCGTGCTACCTGCTGTTCATCTTGGCGACATGCATGTGCATGAGCGGGTTGTAATGAGTCAGGCATCGGGTTTTAATAAGCAGAGCTTTACCCGCAGATCCTTCTGTGATTTGCATCCATGTCGGACACGAGGCGTAAAGCGGGGTGATTGATTCATGGCTCGTCCCATATTGGAGAGAGAGAGAGAGAGAGTGGGAGAGAGAGGAAGGCCGTAGATTTATTATCAAGCTCAGCGACAAAGGGAGGAAGAGAGTGTGCATATGTTAATCCGCTGGCTGAACGATGATCAAAGACTGGAACAAGCTGAGCCCTGCTGATCGCCTCGGGGCAAACGATGCTCTCCAAGCAGCTGGGAAAGTGTGCAGACGAGGAGTAAACAGATAGTTAGAAAAATCAATAGCCGAGGTTTGGGCCGCGGCTTGGTCTGAAGGTCAAAGGAGGCTGGTGTCTGCGGCGCGTGGAGGGAAGTCTGGAAACCAGGGGCGCTTTCAGGCCAATTTAAGAGAAGCGATGTGTTTACAGCTGAGTTGTGTCCAGGCATGAAGGAAGTTCAAGCTGAGGTTACGGCTGCTCAGGTCAGCTCGGTGATATAAGAAAAAAAACCACCATGAAATAAAAGCTACAGTTCTGGCTCAGACTCAAACATCTAAGGATTTGATTCACGGGCAGTGGCATGGGGATGTGTTTGGAACGAGGTCCTCGCATCCGCTCATTTGGGTTTCAAAGAAAGAAGGATTTTCTTTTTAGTGTCAAAACACCCTGCGTGGGGCTCGTTTGTTCGTTATCCGTTGTCCCACCTTCTTCTTTAGACTGACCCCAAGTATTCCCACGAGGCCTCTACCTCAGGTACCCACGCTGGCTGGTTGCTTTGGGAATTTGTGCCATCCCTGTGATCCCGTCCTCAAGGCTCATTTTTGGTTTGAATTTTGCAATTTCCATCGTCAAAAACATCCGATTCTCCTATATGTCCTCATGTAAATGATTGCAGAAAGCCGAGTGCTTTCTCTTTCATTAAAGCAGTCACCTCACAGCTTCATAATCTACAATAGCTGTTGAAAAATAAAAATATTGTCCTTCATCGCTCTATTCATTATGAATTCCTATCTTTGTTTGCCTATAGCTGAATAATTAAGATGACTTAGCTTTTTACCCTCAAGCTTTGGCGTCTTTTGACTTCCTCCACTTCTGAAGCGGATTGTTTTTGTGATTAGTCACTTTGTTTAATCTGGTAATGATGGCATCCCCTCAGGCTAAATGCCTGATTTGTGCTTACCAGTTTATTTATTCATTTGTACTTTTGACGTGTTAATCTGCATAAACGGCGCAGAGCTCCACCAGGACCCCCGAACGTCTCTCTGCACCTGTCAATTACAACAAATCCGAGACACCTGGAAGCAGCCACCCTGGTCTCCGCACCGCGATCGGGTTAGAAGTCCGCCTGTCAATCAGCCCTGTGCTGTCAGGGAGATATTGATATTCAGCCCTTCATCTCTACTTCAAGACTGCAGCGTTAATTGATCCGAACTGCTGCTAATTATGATTGATGAGAGAATGTGCAGTGTGCACAGAAACAGTCAATACAGCACCACACAATGCAATGCCCTTTTTTTACTCTGAGGCAGTGGTTCCTAACCTTTTTGACTTGTGACCACTCTTCACTGGTTGCGAATGTTATATACAGTATATTCATGAATTGCATGTCTGAATAATTTTTAAGCCTGAAGAGGTAAAATCATGCCGTAATTTATAAGAAAAAAAACAGATTAGAGGGAAGCCTTAAAAATATACTTAATTTTGTGTAGCAGAAAGATTTTGCTTTCCTCTCCTGTTAATCTTGCTACTTACTACTCCCGACCCCTTTTGGGGTTGGGAACCTCTATTTTAAGGGAACTTGATTTGTAACACAAGCTGACAATTGGGGATCAAATACAATACAATACAATGTAAACCCCACCCGTGGCAATATTATACACTCAGAGAAAGTGCTCCGGGAGTGTGTTGTGACGTATTTCAAAGAGCAAAAAGACACACATCGGGCAGGCGGGAGGGTAGGTGGATGCGTCCAACAAACTCAAGACTTTTAAGCAGGAGACCGCTGTTCGTGTCCCATGCGTCAAGTTACACTTTCACGTTTCATTCAGCTGTTCGTTCGTGTCCTGTATTGAAAACGTTCAGTTTCATTTTCACTTTACAAACGGAATAGCTTTAAGCTCAACCATGTCGTTTTTTCCTAAACCGAACTGCTGGTTTTGTTGCATAAACCTTAAGTGATGCCAAGGGGCTTGACAAAGCGCCAGTGTGTGACGAGTTGGGATGAAAATGTGTTGACTGTATGTATAGTGTCGCTGTGGTGCAAATTTAGCAGAATCACTCGGAGTAGATGAGTGAATTACGATGCAGTTGCACAGTGCATTTAAGAGTAATGATAATGTTTTATGTCAAAAAAGCCGTACTTAAATTAGTTTGGCAACAAATTAAAGATATTTTTGGTGCTCATCTAGTTACTGTATATTATTAACCGAATTTGATTAAAAAAACAGAAATACTGGTTTAATTTGTTTTAAATTTGATAAAGGAGGTAGAGCGGGATGTCCATTAATTTCGGGTTTGGTGATTTGATCCTCAGCTCCTCCTGTCCACATGTCATCAGTGTCCTCGAGCAAGGCACCGAACCCCAAACGGCGCCTGATGGTCACTTCACCACCATCTATCTGTGTGAGACTGTGTGTGTGAATGAGTGGCACATTGTGAAACACTTTGCTATAAAGTGCTTTACAGTCCATGTACCAAATGTGTGGCCTTTACAGGAAGGTTCATACTGAACCAAGGAATTTGGGGGAAAAGAAAAGTTTCTTCTGCCTCACCATGAACCAAAATCGAATCAGTTCTTTTGTTGGCCCAAACTTTACATCAAATTTGACAATCTGTTGAGTAGCTTTTGAGCTGCTACCAAACAAGCAGACACACAGGACCAGAAACAGATTCTCCTGGGTGTTGATAGTGATCTGAACAGTTTGCAGCAAGACAGCATTCACAAGTTTTGGCCCAGCAATAGTTGAACTGGATAAACCAGGAGAGTTGACAGCAGACCAAACGTCAAAAGGAACCGGCTGACCTCTCGTGCTGCAGTCTGGCCATTAGCAAATCCTCCGTTATGTTGTCGGACAGTCGGAGACCTATAATTTACTGCAGCATGGCTCAGTTAGCCCTACAGCAGGCCTCTGGTTATCTGATGCAAATGTTCCCAAATGAAACGAATGGGAAATATCAACAAGCTCTGAGTAATTGCAGCTGATAAAAAATGCATGGGGGTTGTGGTGCCGGATTCGCTTCCCGCAGACGCAGGGAAGTTATCTCTCATTACCCGGACCGTGATAAAGTGCACAGACTTCGCCGTCAAGCAAAAGCAATGCATTCAGCTCCGTCTAATAAAGGCTGCTGCCTACCACGCACTTGCTCGTGAAATCCATTTGCAGCAGTTTGTTACGGAGGAGAAATATTGTTACTGGCTGCAGCGATTAATTTTCTCTCTCTGTGCTTTGACGCTTGTCTCCGTAGTTAAAAATCTCTGCATATGAAGTCTAGATGTTTTATTCATTGTAAAACTTAATTTATATACAAGTAAGGATGCACACTATGTGAAGATTTCACACTAACAACCCCCACAGTACATTTAAAAAGCAGAGTCTGTTGCAATTCTTCATCGGTGTACTGGGGATTACGATATCAGTTAGTTTTCAACGGCAGCTTGTCTTTATGTGTTTCTTTTTGCGCCATAACTCAAGACCTCAGTGCTTCTATCTGCCACCTGAATGTCAGGAGTCACGACAAGCCTTAATTCAATATGCCATGCAAAACAGCTGTTTGGCTCGAAGAAATCTGAATAATAAAGAGGATGACACGACGGCTGTCGCTGCGAGCCCAGCGGGGGATCCAAACTCCACAAACCAAAAACATGAGACTTGATTATGAGGAATGGATGACGGTGGTTTCATGGCAAAGATGAGCTGCTTTTCTGTGCGGCAGGGAAACTTGTAGTCTGTGGAGATTTGAAAAAATATTCGAAAAGGAAAAGTAGATGTGGTTGGTGCCTCGAGTTAAAAAATCTGGGAAAGGTCAGCTGAAAGACGGTGGTAATGTTTCTGCAAGCCCATTTGCTACTTTACATTAACTTACTGCTGACAGTTTTCAAAACTACATCTTTTTAAAATGTCTTTCTGTCCTTCTGAGTTCCATTTGATTTTGTGCAGACTTCAAATTTGCTCAAAATAGAAACATAATCCATCCCAGTGAATGTCATGCCAGCTTTTATTTTTGTTAGCGTATTCTTGGCAAGGTAGCACAACTAAAAGTGGAGCTACTTTTTTTGGTATTTAGTACATCCAGGTCAAGTCTTAAAGAAACAGTGTGTAGCATTAAGGGGGATCTATTGTCTATTGTAATCATGTTTTCGTTACCTTAGAATGAGCCGTTTGAATCTACAGCTGGGGCGGGTCTTCTTCACAGAGCCTTTCTCATTTTACACTTAAAAAGTACACTACAAGATGTTTCTGAAAACATATGAGGTGAGAAATAGGCATTACAGTAACAGAATATTGATTCATATTCCATCAGCGCTGCCTAGTTTGCCCGTTTGATCACAGTTCGCGAGTGATTGACAGCTGCTCATTGTCGGCAGGCTCCAGCTCGGCTCTGATTGGTTGTTTTCCGCTGGTCTGTGAAATCTTGCAGATGCCGTTAGGAACACCGGAGGACACCGGAGGACACAGAGGCACATGATTTTGACCGTGACCGTTATATAAAAATAACTTTTTTTAATCATATTTGCTCCAATTCTACCCACTGCTGCTGTAAGTCCTGTTTTTGTATCTTATCTCTGAAGTCGAAGTCTTAAGCATAAAGTGAATACAGTAGCTCTATGTGAGAGCATGAACTGGTTTGAAAACAGTGCAGGATGAGAACATAACTAAAAAAAGTAAACATATAAGTGAAAAAAGTAAGGGGTGTTCTAAGTTGATATACTGCACTGAAATGCAGTCGCTTCCTAGAACATGAAAAACATTAAAAATATATACATTTCTAAATGTATGCTTTGGAAAATGTTGGACAGTTATGTAAAGTATGAAACATGCAAAAACCACATTAATAACAGTCATTGTTCTGCTCAGTCTTTCCAAAGTCTTCTAAAAATGCTGTCAAAAGATGATCCCTTTTTGATGACAGATAACATTTCTGTGAACTTTGAGATCTGCATGTTGCCCATGCAGATGAAAGGATCATCAGCAATTCAGAAAAAAAAACTTCACTTCTCAACTAGGGTTAATGCTTTTGGCAGTGCACTGACGTCAACAGCTGTTCTCAAACAAGCCCTTTGATGACTCATTGACAGCGAAAGCTCCCGATTGCCACTTTCACTAACTGGGGAAATGTCAGCGTCTGCGCTCAACGGAGGCTGATGATCACAGTCCCTCTACAACTCCCGCCTGCCAGAACGTGGCAGTGATGAAATAGCTCTGGTGTTAATGGATGTGAGAGCAATCTTGACCCCCTCCAAAGAGCAGGCTCTCTGTCTCCATTAAAAAGGGCCTTTACTTTGGTCTGGATCAGAGCCTGGGCTCTCTCTGTGCCACGGGGAGTAGCCAGACAAAGGTAATTGTACGCCTCCTCTGCCCCTCCACCTCCACGTCAGGACTCAAGGGAGTGCCTGTGGAGGACACGGATTTTGAAATAGAGAGAAAACACGCACAGACAAGTAATGATTAGGTTATTAGCGCTGAGGTGACTAATTACCTAATTGTACTGTCAAAAGGGGGAGCAGGAGGAGGAGCTGGGCTGCAAGGTGAGGAGAGGAGAGGGGAGCAGAGGTGGAGTGTTTGGAGAGACTCCCCAGGCTGGGCTGCAGGGGTGGGTCCCTCACTACGTCTCTCTTTCCCCGCGGCGTCCCCCCAGCCTGCTGTTCGGGTCCCGGTGACATCTGCTCGTAGCACGGCGTGTCCTCCCTCCCCCCCTCAGAGGCCGGAGTCATACCCCCCCCTCACACCCCTGCATGCCTCCCCGTGCAGATGTTGCAGTCCCTGGGTCCTGCCTGCGTGGAGAGCGTCAGGCCCGTTTGATGTGTGATGAAACAGAATCAAGCGAGCCACTCGGGGGCTCAGGGAGCAAAGGGGGTAGAGGGGGCGAGGAAGGGTACCAGGAAAGCTAGGAGTGGGGAAGGGGGAGGTGGGGGGAAGTGTACAAGGAGGAAGGGATGTTGGGATAAGTCTCATTACAATATCAATCAGAGGCCGGGCACAGAGCACAGGGTTGGGATGTCCCTGCACTGGAGGTCAGAAACCTCAGGAGGAGGATGATGGGAAGGAGGAGAGGGGAGGAAACAAGGAGAGGAGAAATGAGTGGAAAAGAGAAGAGAAGGGAGGAGAGAGGAGAAATTAAAATGAGAGCAAAAAAAATGAGAATCGAGGAAAGGAATTTAAGGAGAAGAAAGTAGATGAGAGGAGAGGAAGCAAGTAAAGAGGTAAGGAAAGTAGAAGGGAAGAGGAAACAAGGAGAAAGGAAAAGATGAACGAAGAGAAAACAAAAGGGGAAAGGAAGAGAAAATGGTCGATGAGATGAGACAGGGCAAGAGGAAAGGAAACCAGAGGAGAGGAAAGAGGAAACAAGGGGAGATAAAGTATTATATGAAATAAGAGAGGAAAAAAGACAGAAGATGGTAGGAAAAAAGATGAGAGGAGATGAAATGAGATGAAAGCGTAGGAAATGAGAGAAAAGGGAGCAAGATGAAAGTAGAGGAAACATCAGTGGAGGAGATCAGTGAGAGAAGACAGTGTGATGAGGAAAGGAGGACAGGAGAGAGGAGGAAACAGGAGAGACAAAATAAGATGAGACAAAAGGAGATGAGGAGAGAAAGCAAGGCGAGAGTAAAGTTGATGATAGGAAATTGATGAGATTAAGGAAACGACATGCAAAGCAATAGGATAGGAAAGAAGAGATAAAATTAGGAAAGGAAAGAGAAAATTTGGATAGAAAAGTAGGTGAGTGGAGATATGAGAAAAGAGGAAGTAAAAATGGAAAGGAAATGAGATAAGAGGGCAGGGAAATAGGAAATGAGAAAAACAATGAGGAGAGAAGGGGGAAGTCGATGGTAGGAGACAAAATGAGATGAGAAAAATGAAAACGAGGACAGGAAGCAAGAAGAGAGAAGAAAAAACACAAAGTAGATGAAGATGAGAGGAAAAAGAAATGAGAGGAAACAAGAAGATAGGAAATGAGACAAAAGGAACGGAAAAGGGGATGAGACGAACGTTGATGAGAGAAATCACGACTAAAGGAAGGAAACAAGGAGCGGAAGCAAGAGGAAGGCAAGGAATAGGAGACAGAGAGCTGAGGTGGAAAGTAGATGAGAAGAGAGAAAGGACATGAGGAAAATAACGAGGAAACAAGAGGAAACAAAATGTGAGGAGAGGAAAGTACACAAGAAGAGACAGGGTGCAAGTAAAGGAGACCAGAGGAAAGGAGAGGAAATGACATTGAAGGAGAGGAAAGGGCATATAAGACGAGAAACGATATACAGTATTATGAGAGGAAAGGAAATGAGAAGAAAAGAGACGAAACAATAAACCAGATTCTGTTTCTATTTCCGACAAAAGGGAAGGAAAGGAAAGTAAATTAGAGAAATTGCGATAAGATGAGAGGAAGCAAGAGTAGAGGAGCTGGTCGCAGCTCTCTCTCATGTCTCCTTCCTCTCTTTCTTCCTCCAACATGGCTTCCTTCCCTCGTCTCTCTTTGCTCTGCGTTCCTCTATACTCCCTCATTTACTCTCTGCATCTCTCCGCCTAATCTTGCTCCCTGTGCAGTATGTTAATTATTGTTGTGAAAGAACAGAAAGTTAATGACGACAACGAGGAGAAAGATGATGATGCTGATGCGGTTATGATTACCACTTAGTGCGGGCAGTGTCGTGCCACGTCGAGAAAAGTTTAACGGGAGGAAGTGGGTGAAGAAGCGCTAACAGGGGATCAGGTGAAGCGATGGATAGGTTAGCAGTTAAAGATCAAAGTGAAAAACAAAGGCGGATTTCAAACGGGCCCAGAGAGCTTGGCAACAGACCCGCGGCTCCTCTGATAATACTTAGATCTATAAATGTTTCTTTTTTTATTTATTTATTTTCTTATTTATTTTTAAAATTATTCATCGCCATAATAATTTGGGCCTAACAAGCACTTGAGGGAGACGGCTTCCTTTTGCATCTCTCTCCCCCCATTTCTTTAGTTCCCCGCTCCGTGGTGCTGGGAGCTCGGGGATTTGGGGGCACTATTAGAGAGAATTTCTTTTATTTGCTGCTAATGAATGATATGCATGATACTATTTTCTTTTTTCTTGTGTACTTTGTGGGGGTAACTGCGAGGATTGGGGCAGGAGCTGGAGGATTGGACTCTTTTTCAAGGCTTTGTTCATTTAACCCTCTTCTCGCCTTCCGAGAGAGTGCACGAGGTTGTTATCGTCACTTTGCCAGATTTCCAATTCAAATGTGCAATCATACTTCACTTGACACCAGTGATATGGCATAGTTTGACTTTGTTTTTCTATTTTCAGTCACACTGTATGTTTATGAAATATGGGTTAACTGGTGTGTAGATACAAGAGGAGGCACAGCAGGTCTGTAAACATCTCTGCGAGCGAGAGAAAATAACTGCACATTTATTGTTCTTGATTGTTAAAAGGATTCCAACTGTTTTATTTAATGCCCATATAGTGCAAAACAGAGCAATTTACTCATCCTAATGGTGGGCAGACACTGTACACTTTTATTAATCCTCTATGTGAAGTAAACTCACACTACACATTGTAATTGGCTTCTCTGCACTGCCAAAACATACCACTTTTAATGTCACACACTGTACGGATGAATTAATATACCCATCACGACACACATACTCGCACTGAAGTCCACTGCAGTTTATATCGGATCTGCTCAAACTGCAATACAGCCGACCTGACCTTTCCAAAATCAGCCCGATAGCAAAATTAGTCAGGGGTTCCAACATTTATGCTTGAAATCGGGCTCAAGTCGTCAAGAAAGATCAATTTATCCCACATCCAAAAGATGTTTGATAGCCTATTGAAGTTTATAGAATTACATGGTACGTAAGTTGACAATTGTTCTTTGACCAAAACATTCACTTTTCTTTCACTTTTTCACACATGAGCCCCTTTCCCACTGGACAAATACCCCCTAACACCTACTAACATCTGGCTTTTGTCTTCAGTGGGAAAGGTTACTATCAACAAATGATCCTGCAGTAGTCGAGGATGTAGGGTGCTCCAGGAATGACGTATTTTTGTAGGCCAACCAGGAAGTTAGCATCGCTCTGGGTTCCCTCGGCAAAAAGTTAATGGGATTTTTCCATTGTGTTTTGGATTATTGCAGAAAATAAGCTCTGTGGCAAACACACGTTTATGATACTTACATGTTTTGTTCAGCAAGATAATCTCCACAAATGAACACCACTTTTATGGTTTTTGTGTAAATGGAATTGCCTGAAGTAAAAAGCTTTTTAAGGGCATTTGTCACCTTTTGAATATGTAATAAATTGGTCCTTTCTAGCCTCTGAAGAGCCTCTTCAAGTTGTTAGTCAGTGCGCATGGGATAGTTGGATAAACACACCTGATACTACTTGTTGAGAAACCTAAATTTAAGAGCACAAACCTTTTCACAATGTCATGTTTCAGGCAAGTGAATGTGACTGAGGGAATTAATTAATTGTCTGCTTCTACACTCCAAAAAAAATGTAATCTTAATAACTACTTTGGTACAAAAGTGCATTACATTCACCAAAGAAACATAAAGCAGAGACTCCTTCTCGTTATTGGAATGTATGTAGGTATCTTATAATTATGTAAAACAGATCTTATACGGATCTTGTAATTATTATATTACGGGGTTTTTTTCGTTAATAAAATGTACTCACATACTTCGGTCTCATATTCATAGTTATTGTCTAATGCACACATGTTAGGCGGGTGTGTAGGAGGATGAAGTAGTGAACAATAACTGATAACATGTATTTATTAAATGAGGCATGTAATGCTCATTTTATCTTATCTCAGAATTTAATACAATTATAAACATACTGCCATTCAGTTGAGTGCAGTTTTTCTTGTTTCTAGAATTTTATAGCAACGCATGTTAATAGTTAGAAACAAGAGAAAATAGGACAAATCAATGCGCTCCCGTCAACATAATTCTTGAATCAATTTGATATTTGTTGGAACCAGGAACTAAATTGTCTATTGCCGAAAAAAAAAGACCCATAACAAACCAAATGACTTGTTAAATCTGATACTCCAGCAGTGTATTCTCCTGCTGCCTTATTGTATAAAGTATTTATTTTGCTGTTTGTGCAAAGATGTTGATATTCGCTGGGGAAACACTGACCTCCACCTCTCTATGCAGAAAATAATGCAAATACCTTTTAAAGTGTCGTCTCGGTAGACTTTTGGAACAACCGCGCGCGCACACACACACACACACACACACACACACACACACACACACACACACACGCATACACAGGCATACACAGGCATACACAGACAAACACAGGAACATAAACTATTTTGCCTGCAGTGATGGCTGCAGTACTATATTCCAAATGTTAAAACAGCAGCACACATCAGTGTGCTCTGTGCCGGCGTAAACATGGCCTGATAATGACCTCCCTTCTGACTGGGGAGAGCTGCCCCTCCTCGGCTGTCCCTCCTCTCCTCTCCTTCTTCTTCTTTGGTGTGATGTGTGCGTCGACCCGGGCCCCTGGAAAACTTTGAAGTTGCCTCTCTGCCACCTTCTGCCTAAATCGTCAACTTCAGATGGGAGTTGATGGAGGCGCTATTGTCTCCCTTTGGAGCTCTCTGCAGTAGAGGCTGTGTGATGAATGTTTGAGCAGCGGTGATAAAGCTGCACTTTTCCCATGCTGAGAGTCATGCCAGAGGCTTCACACGCCTCGCCGGTCAGGAGGGGAGACTCCAGGCCGGGCCGCCCTGATCTTTACCTCCTACAGTGGGCTATATGGATGGGGCTTCGGGGAGCTCTGGGGCCAAAGGTCGACTGTATAAGCACAGAGCAGCTCCACAACACAGCTGAAAGAAAAGCCTTGTGTGTGTTGATGCTCGGATTCACATTGAAGTCTTCTCTTTTACACACACGGTGCAAAAACAAACTTTGTGCTAATGTGTGTGGACGCAGAGGGCTCGTGTCGATGTTTAATTCAACCCTGTAAATGACCATTAATTAATAAACCTCATACTTCTCCATGCTGCATGAGCGAGCGTTTAACTTTTAATCTGGCAGCAGAGATGTTGACACATGCTTTAGTCTGAATTTAAAACTACCACCGACTGACTCAATTAGAGGAATCCAGTGAAAGATATTACTCAGATGCAACTCGAAGATGTTAAATCTCCGTCTTTGTTTGTTTCTGCACAGCTTGTTGCTCCCCAAACCCCGAACATCTGTGCAGAGGGAGGGGACGTGGGGTGGGGGGTTGATGGCAGGCCACATGGGGAGGTCCTCCTCTCCCTCAGTCTGTCAGCCCACCTGACTGCTGCCGTGGCAGGCCTGCCCAAGGCAAGACCACAGGCTAGGGCCTCCTGTGGGCCTCCAGCAGGGCTAGCCAGCCTCCCCGAGCCCATTAGAGCACCCTTCCCTCCACCTCCGCCCGGGAGGCCCCCACCTAGCCCTGCAGCCCTGTGCCCCAAGATGCCATCGCTCTCCGTCCCGCTCTGCGCTGAAATAACTCTATTGTTTTCCACTGTTTGCCATGTTGTGTCTGTAATAGGAGCGGTTTGGGGGCATGTTTTTTTCATCTTTATTTATTTTGCCGCCTTTGCTTGCTTTGTCCTCAGGCTGCAAGGTTTCAAATCAGGCTCCTGAGAGGCTCCATCTTCCCGTGGTCTAAGAGTATTTTTAGTGGACAAATCCCAGGAAGGCCTTTTTTACAGTTACTGCACTAATGTGGTGTGACTGTCAAAGCTTCCACTTGTGTCCGCCGTTCTCCTGAACGGACCAACATGGAGGACTGTCGAAGCACTTAACCTGGATTCACTGTGTCTTATAGCACAGACAATAGCAGGGAGTGTTTCCGTTGTATATTTCTCTCTCTGGTTCTTACATCTCTGATTTAACGAGATCGTCTCTGGAGCCGCTGAGATTCTCAGAGGCAAGGTGAGGTGGGGGGGGGGATGATCAGATATTCTGGATATCCTGTGATTCTCTGTCTATTTGAGTCTTTTTGATCTAAATGAAACTACAGGGTGCAGAACGGACCCTGCATGTGAATCAGACCCGGCGACTTTGCATACGAGCTTCAGAAATACCAGGAGAGCAAATTCATGTTCAACCCCGGTTGTGGATGCAATTTGTGAACGTGAGCTTCTGAAGCGTGCTGTAATGGTTCAATTTATAATTAATAATATCTGATTTGCCAGATTGCCATAAACTCGGGGAATAAAAATTTGGGTGTGTTGGGGTTTGAAATGTTTTTTTAAAGCATTAAGTATTCATGATCCTTGATGGATATATAAACTGTGGTAAAATACATTGCCTTGAATATTGATTATCTCTAATTAAAAATGCCGTTTGATAAGAAGGTTAGCAGCTTTCTCTGGTCAGCCTCGCTCCGTTTTACAATTTTCATATTATTTTTTAAAAATTCCTGACCTCCTTGTGGCGTTTCCCTGCTTGCAGTTCAGTATTCCAATTAGCTGTAGAGCTCTTTAACGAGCCAGTCATTAGTTCTAATTAGGACGTGGTTAACTGCGATGCATTAAAAGGCGAAACCCATCATGTTGAAGGATGGCGGTGTCGCCGCTAAGCCCGACTGGAAACAGCTGTTGACTTTCCTGAGAGGGTCACGCTATAAACAAATACTCCCCTGAGCACAGCGAGAGGATGGGACAACTACTCGTACAAAATGAATGAAGGCACAAAATGAAAAAAACATTGGTGATTGAAGTGTGTGGTTGGAAAGAAATGGTATTGTCTGCCTATATTTAATTTCTTGGACATACTATTGGGTGTATCTCAAAATATGTTAGACCACAAAATGCTTTACAGGAACCTTCTGTTGTACCGTGTCTCCTAAAAATGAGGTTTATATGATATAAAGATACATAATGCTACCCGGATTACAGTTTTTATCAACATTATATGAATACCTATTATTGAATGAATGTGCAAAGTCACAAAGTGTTCATACTGAATGTATCAGTAAAATGATTGATGACAATGTTTTTTTGTGTTTCCCCACAAAATCTGCTCGTGAGAAATACAAGTTTTTATTGATATGTTCAGGCAACTCAAAGCACTTGGTAAAGGTTATAGGGAAAGATTGGTTGAAGATTGAAAAAGTTTTCACAAGAATTTTTTTTTTAATGTTTTTTATGGCCATCCACCTCGTAAATTATTGCAGCTCTGAAGATGCATAGCAAAGGTGGCAAATCAGAAAACAGTGAGCATCCTATCTGTCAAGGCGTTTACACACCGGGGATCTGACGAATAAATGACACGAAAATGTGAAATACTCGCCTGTGAAAATTATATGTCTAGGGCTTTTATTGTGAAAGGTAAGAACGGAAGAAGTGGAGGTGAGAGGTGAAAATTATGATTGAATCAAAGGATAGTCACTGAACAATCCGATATCATGTCAAAGCATGTAATAGACCCACCTGTCCAACAAAGGATTGCGTGTGAGCGTCACGTTTTTGCCTCGCAGAGGAGTGAACATTACACGCATGTATGAAGGTGCAGTACTAGCAGGGGGCAACAAAACCACTCACTTAAGTTTAGGCAACAAAACCACTTAGTAGGTTTAGGAAAAACGTCATGGTTGGCCTTAAAATAAGTATGTAAACTAAGTACGTACGGAAACAACAACATAAGTACGGAAAACATGTCACAAACGTCACTGAAAAACTGGTTGAAAGTCCTGTGTTTGTTTGGCCCGCCCGCCATAAGCAGTCTTTCTCACTTTTTATTCTACATCACTAGCTCTGAGCGTAGCATTTTCACGAGAATGCATTTACATTGCAGTCAGGAAAGACTACATGGTGTACTAATGGCACGCCCAAAGCAAGAAAAGTTGTTTTATTGCATGCTTTTGCCTTGCGCATTATCGTGTCATTCATACACCTTACCGTGTGACTGGGATGCACTGAACTATGTAGTTCATTCATGTTTTTCTTCTAAGCTAAAGCATCACTGTCCTTAATGCTGTAACGTCACGCTGCTTCTGACCGTCTTTAGTTCAGTAGTAGTTTCAGTCTGCTGCTGGTGGTTTAACATTTTGTTGAGTTCAGTACAAAACAATATGAGCACCACCACCTGTATGCATCATTCGCCAAAACTGTTCCTGTGACTTTCACAGTCTTCAGTAAGCTATTGAACACAAAGTAAGATATAGTACTTTATATCATGGCTAAGATGACTCTCACTGCCAAAAGCTACTGATTTGAACAAACAAACAATGTTGTACTTTTTCTGTTGAGGATAGTGTCTTTACAAGCTCTGAGCTAAGTGAAAAAAAATATGCGCTATTTCATCCTTAAGAAGTTTCATAGTTTCATCAATTTCCGAGATTAGCCTACTCTAAACCATTGTTTATTGATGTTCCTGTTAGCTTCCACTAAATTAAAAAGTTTTAACACCACCAGATTATATAAATACAATTCCACAGCATGAAGACTGTGAAGGAATTTGGAGAACAATCCGCTGTACTTTAGCGAACATTTTCTAATACCAGAACAGGTGTAACTGCTTAACAAAGCTATCTTAGACACATTCACAAGGCTTTTTAGGTGAAGCTGTTCAGTACATGTGGAGCATCTGAATGTCTACCTGAAGTCGGAATAGTTGGCAGACAGCTGTTTTTGCTAATGTGTTCGCGGGTACGAGGGAGGAGGAGGAGGAGGAAGATGGCGGGGTGTAGCCGAGGATGTGCAGGTGCACAGCGAACGTGACAGAAAGGTACACAGGCAGAAAACAGACAGAAAGTGGAATGAAACGCGGGGAGGAAAGATAAAGAGGAAGAAGGAAATCATTGAGCGCGACTCGTAAGTGGGAGTCGCGGGGCTCGGCATAAATCGCGGTAGATTACGGAGCCTGTGGAGATCTTTTGACTTGTGTTCCTCCTCTTCCTGCCTTCTGTTTGACATGAGAGTGAATGAGGTAATCCACCGTGCTCAGGGGTACACAGGCTCTGCTCCCATCTGGGCTTTGAACCTTTTGCTCACCTCATGCTCGGTCTCTGGTGTGTCGTGGTATAGCGGAGCATGTCAGACAAAGAAATTAAAGATGGCAGTTTACAGGGAAACACTCGGCTCTTTTGGTAACGCGTCTCTAAGAAGAACCTGACAAATTGATTTAAAAGGATGAAATACGTTCCCCAACCCACAAACGTTTTCCCCTCACCTTTTAAAACATATTTACCTCCCCGTCTGTTCCCGTTTTGTCACTTTGGGAACGTGTGCGTACTTTGTGAACGTTTGTGTCTGTTTGCAATGCTTGCATTTATGTACTCATTCATTTTTCATGCTCGTAATAGTGCTTCTTAGCAGCTATTGCTATCAATCAGGTCCTTTTTTTGTGTTTGCATGTGAGATTATATACGTGAGTGCGTACAATATGTGTGTGTTTTGCTCTGCTTGCAAGTGTGTTTTCAAAAGCAGGACTGCGACTGTTCTTTTGTTGCTCACAGCTGTCCCACATTAGGGATCAGCCGCTATTCCCCAGGCGGTAAAGGGTTTTCAGAGGCCCTGCTAATTGGCTGTAATCTCCTTTTTAAACTTGAAAGCCAGCAAGCCTCCAGCCTCGCAGTTTACAAGCAATTAATGCAAGGAACACCAATAGTGCTGGTCACAACTGGTGTATATCTGTTCCCTCTTCCTGCGGTTCCCTCTCATCTGATCTCACGGCCGTCTCAGAGGCGCGGGCCCCGGTGTAAACAGCTACTCAGTAGTGGGGCCTTCTGGGGAAGAGGCGCGGCGGGGGGATTTGGTCTGAATCTTGAAGTGTCCGTGGGGATGATGGCAGGGTTTGGGGATCGGAGGGGTTTCCTTCTCAGGCGCTGATGAAATAATAATGCATGGAGTTGGCGAGGCTGAAATTTGCACATGAAAATCCTCTCCCTTCGCGCTCCTTGCGTCTAATGTGCCGCCGATGACAATCCCTGCCTCTCACAGTTTATATGCAAATGAGTTCTCTCAGCTTCCTCCTCCTCAGAGAGTCGCCCAGCCGAGCTAGAGAGAGCGAGATAGACAGAGAGATATAAAGTGAAAGAGACAGAGTGGGGCTTTTTTGTTGTGTTTTGTTTGTGTTTGTCTTGTTTATTTTTAAAAGGATTTTTAAAAGATGATAATATATTTTAATTTTTCCCTTTGTTTTTTTTTTTTCTTCCTGAAAGGCGATATGCAGATTCTCTGAAGAGTTTGAAATGCCAGACTTTTCTTTTGTGTTTAATTGGAACATAATGCCGGTAGTCTAAATAAAGTGTTTGTGTGAAGTAAGAAATGGTTGTATAATGACTAATTTTTTTATTTATTTTTTCTCCAACAAACAAGACTCATCCTCCCCTCAGGAGTCTCCTCCGCCTGTCTGTCTGATTATTCTCTTTCTATATAAATACTGTTTCCTCTCCATGACCTCTGCTCTGTCTGGTTCCCTCTTTTTTTGTCTTGTTTGTCTCTTGCTCAGCCACCCTGTTGGGTTTTACGTCACATCACCAGGCAGACCAAGCTACTAGTTATAAATCGGGTTAAATGGAAACAGAACATAATTCTGCTCTAAAAAAAAGATCTGTTCAGAAATTAAAAGCATGTGGATCTAAAACAGGAAGTTGAAGATAATGAGTAGTAGCCCTTACACAGCATCATGATGTTCTCATACACTGTTTGTAGCTATACTTACAAAAAGTAATACGGGATGTATACGAATGTCATTCCTATATCCACGTAATCGTGAAACAGGAAGCATAAAGAGCGACAAACACCATATAGGGAGGACGTCGTGGTCGATGGGTGGGTCAAAAAACACCAGACTTTTGCCCAGGAGATCGGTGTTCGTACCCCGTGTGAAACCAGAAGTCAACGTTGATTTATTTGCCACATAACTTCCGTACTTAAGTTACGCCACTTCCGGAGTTATTTTAACCCAAAACACAATCTTTTCCTAAACCTAACTAAGTAGTTTTGGTGCCTAAACCTAACTAAAGGCTGGCCTACACTAAAAGATTTTTCGAATCTTAACAGATTTTGAAAATGTGAGAGACCCCACACATAACAGCATGTTATGTTAAATTTAACAGTTTTGTTCCTATAGTGTGTGATGAGCAACAATTTAGCCAAAACAGCAAACACCACACTAACAGATTTCATTTATGAACAACAAGAGTCCCGACTCTCAAAAACTGCAAATCTCAAAAAATCTCTCGCGATCAAACGTGACTTTAGTGTAACAAACATGGCGGATGACGGGCAGGAGGTCTATCTTACTACTCCTTTATGCTTCACGTTTTGCATTAGCTCATGCATTAGCATCGGCGATCCTTTGGGTTCCCTACACAAAACAGGATATCAGATCATAAATATTGAACATGATTAATATTTACGATTTGAAATTGGCGATCGGGGGATGTATTAAACACTCTTAACATACCTCACACCACAGGAATATCTGGAACGATAATCTTTAGAACCATCAAAAAATCGGGGCTTTGCTGACGATTGTCGGGAGGGGGGAATCTGGCCCAAAATCAGCTTGATTCTCGTGTAGTGTGTCGATCTTTTCCTAAACATAACTAAGTAGTTTTTGTGTGTAAACCTAACCAAGTTGTTTCCTGTGAAGACAGAAGTTTATTTTGAAAAGACTGGAGTGGAAATTGACACATATGTCACTTGTTTCTGGACATTCGTAGGAAAACGCATGAAAAATAAGGAATAAGATATCATACGAACCGTTGTATGAGGATACGTTGTATGATGTCTGCCCAGGACCTACCCAGTCAAATTTTCAAGTTGGCTAATTGATACTTTTCAAATGAGCAGATAAACAGTAGCAAGAAAACAAGCAATGGCTCACTCATTCCCTGTACCCCCATTTAAAGCGAACAGGGCCCAGTCAGACAGAGGAGGGGTGAGATGGATGGGAGGAAGAGGGGAGTACAGAGGGGGGAGAGGAGAGGGGCTTCATGGCAGCCTGCTCTCCTCAGTCACGGCCAGTTAGTTAAAGCAAACGCAGGCGGACCCTGGAGGGAACGCAGGGCGGCGGAGAGTGCCAATCACAGCCGAGCCCTGGGCATTTCCCGGTACAGCTCGCCTTGAGCAACTTTTTATTAATTTAATAAACATCCCACAGAGACGGAGCGGTGTGGACTTATGTACCCTCGCAGACAACAGCACCGCGCGGGCCTAATGAGATGTGCTACTCACACACACATATTCATACATGCACCAAATGTGCACACACACTCTTTCTGAAAACACACAAGCATGCCGCCCAGAGGACAGAGCGTTAAAGAATCGGTTCACCTAAACTACGAAAAATATATTTTCCTGTTTGTCTCTAGCCATGAAGATAGTTTTGGTTTTATTTGCCCAAGTTTTGAGATATCTGGCTCTGAGATTTCTACCTCCAACCCGACACAATGAAAGTGAATACAATTTTATATGTGGTGCTCACAGCATTGTGTTCCAAGGAAAAAAGTGTCCACTATGAGCTCTGTGGATTATCAGGACATAGTTTCTGGAGTAGCGCTGGGTATTGAGCCTCAATACTTTTTGGTACCAATTGAATTGTGTCTGACACAACATATATGGAAAAGTGTCAAGTATAAAAAGTTGACATTGAATGCAGACAGATTCTTAGCTTTTTTACTTATTATTTATTATATATGTTTCCTGATGTAGATCAGAAAATGTTCTTTATTTAACACTGACTATGTTTACATGCACAAAATATTCAGTTTTTTGCCCTTATTCCGAAAAAGACAATATATACTAATCTGTTTACATGGCTAAAGAAATTGAATATTCCACTAATACTTCCATTCAGTCAATTAATGTAACTGATGGCGGACTGGTTCGACCGTGCAAAAACAGCCTCCCTCTTCCTATTCCTTCAACCTTCTTGAAAAGGTCAACATTGCAATATTTGCGCATATCCAAAAACCTGTTGATATCCGAGTCTTTCATAATGTTTAAAAGTAGGGTTGTTACTCCTTCCTTCCAGAAATGTGGGCTTTTCTTTTGGGCATGCATGTCTGCAAACTGTCGGCTAGTTGGTTTGTGTACAACGTGCAGAGCTGGCCGTGAACAGGCAACATGCCGTGGGGCAGTGTGTCGCAAACTGCTGTAAAAACGCCAATTGAGATGTGGATTCTGAATGCGCTGTATACATGTCTAAAGATTGCTCCCAAAACTCAAATAATATCAGCAAATCCCACATGATTTAATCGGAAAATGCTCCATTGGGAATAAGGCCTAATTCAGAATATCCAAACAAAATGTGCTGTTTACATGATCAATATCTAATATTCCACTATTATTCAGAATATTGTCAGAATTCTGAATAATAGTGGAATATTAGTGTGCATGTAAACGTAGTCAGTGGTGCATTGAGCAGGTTACCATATTTCATAAAATGAAAAAAAGGCATTTAAACATGTTTAAATAACTAACTAAGATCACAAAAGCATTGTTTTGGTATCTGTACCGAAACAGATGTGGTATTGGCGCTGATACTCAGCCCTAGAAAACAGATGTTGCTGTTTGAATCTTACATCATATTTCAATGCTTTGAGCACCACGTATATAAATTCCATTAACCTCAAATATATTGGGGTCGAGGCAGAAATCTTGGAGGCCGATATCTTAAAACCTTAAAGCTTAAATAAGCTTACAAATCTGACTAAGCATTCAATACCAACTTTTAAAACTTGTCACTTTTTCAAAGCTCGATACTCAAAGTTATTAGGTTAAGTGTCCGGCCTTACTCTTTCCTGAAAGAGTCCTGTTTACTCTGCAGAATCCACAAACCAGTGCAGTGGTTTTCTTTGGAACTACTTTCTACCAAAGTAATAGTCCCTTTGGAAGAAATCTCAGAGATGGATGTCTCAAAATGTGGGCAAAAAAAGCCAGAACTATCTGCATGGCTAGATACCACTAACACTATATGAGAAGATATATTGTTTTTGTAATTTGGGTGCACTGACTCTTTAAAAAGGCACGCCATCTTTGAAATAAACTTCTTCCCTTCGGCCCACAAAACACTCCTCGTTCTCGAGTTCATTACGATTCTGCGGGCAGCGCGGCGATGCACCAGGGGTCCGACTGAGAGCACAAAACATTATGAAAATAATAATGATCTCACTTTCACGCTTGTTTCTTCCTGCCCCGGCTGCTTATGGCGGGCGTCAGTGTCGATGGGAGTCATTAGAAGGGTCGGGGCTCTCCTCTCGACTGATGAGGAGCGGCTGCAGCAGGAGGGACCAGGGGAGCAGGAGGAGGACAGACTCCGGCACGCTAACAACCACAACCATCATCATCATCACCATCACCGTCGCCACGCGTACCTGCTGCTCCGGGGAGACGCTTCCTCCTGTCAAACAGCGGAAGGACCCCGGTTCACCCGCAATGCGAAGTCGTGTGTGTGTGTGTGTGTGTGTGTGTAAATATATGTGACTGCATCTGCTTGTGTATGTGTGTGTACATATGCGAGTGTGCTGCTGTCTACATAATTCCCTCCCAGTCTCGGCTCACTCTTTGGCTTTGACTGTTCACTCCTCTTTCTCTTCCTTCACCTCACCCCCCCCCCCCCCCCCCCCCCCTCCCCCTTCCTCCATTTCCCACTGTATCACTCCATATATTCATGAATTTCCTGTTTATCATGAAAACTTATGCATGAAAATAGAGAGTGGGAAGGGGGAAAAAACAACAACAAAAAAAGAAAAAAACAAACAGGGTGAATGTTGATGGGGGTTTTGTCTCGTCTGGGTGCAGCGCTGCACCGGCAGCCCGGTCCTCAGGGGACGTATGCAAGAAGACCCTGATTCCATCTCCCTTTTCTTTTCTTTTCATATCCTTTCTTTTCTCTCTTACCTTCCATCCACCCTACCGCCTTCCTTCTTTCCTTCCTAACGTTCGTCCTCCCCCCCACCTACCCGCTGCCTTTCTCTTCTCGTCTCTCCTTCACACTGTCAAAGCCAGTTACAGGCAGAGGAGCTCTCCTTCTTAAATAATTCACAAGTTGATTAATAGACTCACAAGGGTATAATTAGGCAGGGGAGAGACAGTGGCTAGTGTAACCAGTACAGTGCTTAGGGGAATTAGAGAGCGGGGTTATTGAGGAAATGGAGAGTACCAGTGAAAAAAAAATAAAAAATAAAAAAAAGAACGTGGCGGCTGCAGTGGTGGACTCGTGGAGGGGATGAAGAGGCAGGGGGAGGATGAGGAGAAAGAGAGGAGGGGGGCACCTTTTTCTGAGGCTATGTGTTGGATATGAGGCAGCCTCTCCAGGAGCACGGAGCCCGGGGTTTGTTTGATGTGGAAATTGGACAGTTTGAATCCGTCTCCTTTAATTTTTCACAACTTACAGGGCCCCCCTGGGTGCCTCACATTCCTCTTATAGGATATAAATTAGTTTTTTGTCCTCTCACTCCTTCAGTTTTTAAACCCCCTCTCTTTTTCTTTTACACATTACCCAGGTACCCCTGTTATTTTTTTATCCCTCTTCCTCACTGAACGGAGTTGCAGTTTCACCCCCGATGTTTGTCAAACAGTCAGTCATCAGCATAAAACTTCACTTATGTTGCCTCTAAGGCATCTTTTGTATTCTGAAAGGGATGTGCTTTCCGCTGGCAGACTGGTCTTCAAAACAAACAAACAGAACAATGGAACAACAGATCTCTCTCCTCTCAGTTCAGACATCATATTTCTGTTGTGGTGATCTCTGTCTGCCTCGCTTTTGCTGTTAAAATAAAATGAAAAGAACCAACGGAAAAACACCCAGACAGGTACAACACTATGCCTTTCCAGCTTGTGTGTTTTTTTTTTTCTCCTTCCCGGGAAGTTCTCTGCGAGTTAAAGCAGTCATATTGGGTACACACTGCTGTTTCTTTGGTTTGTTCCTCTGTATTTATTTCATTGTCGATATCTCAGATTGCTTCCCGCGGTTCCGCTCAGCTGTGTTTTTTTTTCTTCGCGCTCAGGATTTGCCGATATCCAAACAGACTGATGTGTCCATCTCGGCGCGCGGGGCTGGCTCTGATGTGCACCGTGTCTGCCTGCATGTCGACGTGTCAACTCTAATTCAAACTCCTCTGTTCTCCTCTCATCTGTCTGCTCCAGATGTTGCACTAGGTGTCAAAATGGATCTCTGCTCCCGCAAAAAAAAGGCGGAAAGCAACACATTTCTCTGTTTGTAGAAACTGATAGATACACTTTGAAATTCAATTCAGGCATGCAGGAGGAGATGAGCCCAATTCAGCATGTGTAAGCCTTGATGCCACTGCGGATTTCATTTCTTGCTTACTGAATCATCTGACGTGGCTGCCAAGAGAAGAAAATGCACTGCTTATTGGTTAATTTACCTCTTTTCTTGTCTGTATTTGACAATAGTGAATTAATTATCCTTTCTGCACCGTGTAATTGGCCCTTCTTTGTTGTCCCCAGCAGACGACTAATGACTTCTTGATATTTTTCTTGGCTGTGCAGATACCCTGCCACCAGGAGGCGCTGAGAAGAGCGGGACCCCTGTGTGTTGATTTATTTATCTGTGTCTGGATTAAAGCCTGTACACCTGATAAAGGGGATGTCAGAGGAGCTTTGACAGCCACAGAGGCGGCAGAGTGTGTGCGATTTGGTCGCTGCGCCGGCAGAAACAAGGAGTGTCGATGGCATCTTTGAAGTCTTGACAGACGAGAGCCTCTGAGCATCCCCTTAATCTTGCCTTCCCCTCAGAAAGGCGTGCGAGCAGGCAGGTTCTGAGCGCGCTCTGCTCCCTGTTTGCCTTATTCTCTTAATGACACAAACCATTCAGCGACCACGCATGATAGCATTTCATCTGGCATAATGTGCGGTGGCTGCTCACTTCAAACGCTCCAGCGCCTCTCCGCGTTAAGCCGGCTGGAGACGGCAAGAGCCGGGACATGAACACACAGGGCTTTTCCTATTGGCTTGATGGGATGCCTGTGTGTAGTGTATGCTGTTTGATTGTGCTGATTGTTTTCGTGAGCCCACCTAAAGCAAATACAAAGAATCTGCCGTGTATGATTGTCTGGAAATCAGATCAGTGGAGAGAGAGAGAGATATGTTTCACACCTGAACGCTCTGTCTGCCTCGAGTGATTCACGGTGCTTATAATGACCCTTGAACTGTTCCCATTACTGTTTCTTCACACGGCACATATGATATTGCTTCCTCACATAAAGACAAGTCACTACAAAGACGGTGTCAGGCAAGTACAGCAATAGGCTGCGAAGGGCTGCATTGCATTACTCTGCGCTCCATCTTGAGCTTATTTCCCATCAGCTCTGATTTGATGTCTTTCCATCAATCGTCATCTTCCTCCCGATCACATCCAGGACAATGATGGAGCAGCAATGCAGGCGGAGTGGAGTACGGGGGGCGTCGGTCGTGGAGGACCGGAGCTGCTGGGCAGGAGAGGGCGCTGGGGTTAATTACTCCATTACTGGGTGGCTCAGCCAGGAGCTGTTTAAACAGGCCCCAGTCAGCAGGGGATTAGGCCTCATTACTCCAGCTAAAGTTACGCCCACGACCCTTCCCCACCGCCTCTTACTGCGGGTTTGTCAGGCATTCTGGGGAATATTCATACCGAGGGAGGAGGGGAGGATATAAGAGGAAGGAAAAAGAGATTAAGACCAAGCAGAGGCAGAAGGACAGGTGAGGGGAAGAAGAGCAAACTGGCGAGAACGACGCGGCTTAACTCCAGTGGATCGCCCGCATCATCACTTGAGCTGAGCCAGGGCTACAATTATCCCCCAAAATGCCCAAGCGTAGCAAGATTAGCATCTGATGCTCGGGTTACCTGCCTCCCTCCCACCGAACCGAACCCCTGGCCATCCTCGGCCACCGCCTCTCCACCGTCCTCCTCCTCCAGGTGTCTGATGGCACTCGGTGATAATGACGGTGCTCTCGTTTGCAGGAAGGACAGGCCGTCTGAAATTAGGTCGATGTTTGTGCTCCATGAGCGGAGCACGATGGGTCAGTTTACCAGGTCTATAGGGCATGAAATACTTGGGTTTACAGTGACAGTCATATCACTCAGCGATGGAAGGTGTCTTTATGAAATGGATGAAGTGGTGTTACACTGTGTCTAAAGTCTGGTCACTGCAAAAATATTGTATCTGTAGGCTTCGTTGTTGTTGCTTCTGGCTGTTTAATTTAAATGCTAAAAAGTGGCTGAAGAATCTGATTGAAAATAATCAATAATTTAAAACTCTGGGTGTATATTGGATTTTAAAAATACCATTTGCAATGCAAATACTTTTACATTTAACCACGTTGGTTTTTTTTTGCCTACACAGCGAGACTGGTGTATAATGAGAAGCTCATTTGTGATTTTTCCCCCATTTTTCTCTTCACTTTCTATTGTTTGTAGATTTTCTGAGCTTTGCTTATCACAAGCAGACCTCATTTACTGTAAACCGCAGGGTTTCCTGCAGTAGAGGAAGTCCACCTCATCAGAAAACAAGACTAAGGGGCTGATCACACTGAGACGCGTCACCAGCTAAACTATTGTTTTCCTGTGGTACGGTGCGCCTGCTGTGCGCTCCTCTCTTGTACCACACATTCTGTTTTTCCAACACATTCAAATACCGCCGCTTGGTCAGTGCCCCTCAGATTCGGAGACCAATGCACGGGGTACCCGTCTTGCATTACTTTTGGTAGGACCAGGGACGGCGTGTTAATATATGCTCGTTACGTGCATAGTTTCCTTTCAAAATAAAATTCCGTTTTCACAGGAAGTTAGGTTTAGGCAACACAACTAATTAGGTAGGGTTAGGAAACAGTCGTGATGAACGTTAACTTCACTGACTAGCAACTCACCTGACTCACGGGGCTAACGATACTTAAGACTCATGTGACTAGCGACTCATGGGACTCACGGCACTGACGATACCAACGAGTCACGTGACAAAATAAGTCAACGTTACTTTTAGTTTTACACAGGACACAAACGCCGGTCTCCTGGTTGAAAGTCTTGTGTTTGTTTGACCCATCCACCAGCCCAGCCTGTCAAGTGTGGTTTTATATGATGAGCTAGTCGCCCCAAATCACATTTGATTGGATACATTTATGTTAACGCCTCCGAGTTCAAGATGAGTCAAATCATGAGTCAAAAATATTTTTGACATGTTACAGGAAAAGAAAAAAATGTTCACATTTAGCACTTGACAAGAGATAAATGAATAATCGATAATGACATAGAAATAGAAAAATTTACTTTTCTTTTGCCTGTAAAGGTATAGTGTGTAGGATCTGGCAGTATGAAGCCTTTTCCTTGTGCCAAGCGTGTTGGAGAGCTACGGTGGCAAATGCAAAAATGCAAATGCCCCTTTCTAGAGCCATTTGGAACAGAGCCAGTGTGTATAGTGTGTGTGGAGGTGGGAAGTGAATGGTGAAGCAAGAGAAAGAGCGGCGGTGACGGAACAAGTAACGGCCCACGCAGTAAAAGTGAACAGAGTTTGGTTTGTCCGTTCTGGGCTACTTTTGAAACTATTCAAATAACGCTGAAAGTACTTGCTAATGTGATGGCTATATATACCACCTTCCCACCTCATGTAAAGCATCTCCTGGCTGCTAAATTATGAATCATACTATGGAAAAGGCATGGCCTGCCTTACTAGTACTCGTTGGTTGGGTTGGTTAGGTTTAGGCATGAGGAGTGAGGTTGGTTAAGGTCCCAACTCTCGGCAAGAAAGCAAATAAATGTGTTACCTAAAATGAGTTGGGCTGATGAACTAGAAGATATATCTTTTCTTATTGGTGCATGGTTCTACTTTTTAAGAGAGGTCCGATTGTTCTTAGACTGGACTGAACTTGTGGCGGTTCAGTTGAGCTTAATATTCTTTTTGCCGTGAAACAGGGTAAGTATCCTTTTGTGTTTTCACTCACAGTGACCTAACCTGCATGTTCCTATCGATATCGATATGCCTGGGAGGATAAAGACTGCGGGGATGTATTTCAACAAAGTTGCCAATGGATCAAGTGGCTAAAAAAAAGTGGGTGTCTTCCAATTAGAAGAGTCAACTGTGTACTGGGAGAACTAATCCAAGGGGCTTTTCAAAACAGATTTGTGAGAGCTTGAGTTGTGGCTTGCTGAACTGTACACTCAAAGTTTTGTGTCAGTGCCTCTTTGTCTTTAGTTCAATCACCTGGAACACATAAGAAGAAGGAGAAAAAAAAACCTACAGACACTTTTGTAGCGCACATTCACACTGTAGTCACGCAAATCTCTCCAGAGGGGCTGCCAAATACAGTCGATAAAAATGCTATTTCATATGAGTCAAAATGCTTTCTTGATTTATGGGACATGCTCGCTCGCCAAACTATGTGATTTAAGTTTAAATCCAGAACAGAGCTTCTATTATATAATTGAGGACAAAAAAATCAATAGAAGCAGCTGCATGTGGCCGCGGCCGGCACGGCTCGCATCCATATTGAGAGTGTACCCTCTTCGATCTGTGTCTGGGCCAGGCTCAGCTTCACTAGCTTAATCACACACGGAGCAGGTCGATTGGAGGACTTAGCCGGTGGCGCTCTCCAATGGCATATGTTAACATGATTCTCCCTGTTTAAAAAAAAAAAAAAAAGAAGCTGCACCTGAGATCCTCGGCCATTCAGAGCTCAAAAAAACAGAGATTGTTTTAAACATAGCCTGAGGTGAAAGCGAGATTCTCCGCTCCGGTAACCTGAGTGAGCTGGAGGTGGGCGGCTGAGGACAAGAAGGGCAAACAGGATATTTATCCTATTGATTTTCTAAAGTTGAAACAAGAAGATTTAGGGGGGCTTGACTCTTAAAATTCCCAAGGAGCCGCTCACCTCTCAGCCGTGTGGCCGTGAACACACACACACACAGAAAGCATCTTGCTGGTGAGAAGTGTGAGTGAGGTTTAGGGGCCTTGAGCTGCAAAGCTGTGCTGTGCTGTGGAATGATGTGCCCCAATGTGTGTCAGAGGAATCATTATAGCTAGTGCTAGTGCTGGAGCCCGCCTATGGTGTATGTGTGTGTGTGTGTGTGTGTGTGAATGTGTGAGTCATGTAGCAAAGTGGAGGTGTGAGCAGACAACAGATGGGAAGGGCCTCAGTATTGCAGAGATGTGGCTTTTGTTTCTCCAGCTGAAGGGAGAAAACCTGCAAATCAACAACAAACGCACGGTGAAGGAAAATGTGTGGGAATGTGACTCAGCACACGGAAAGTCTCCTGGAAATTGACTAATTCTGATGGCAGGGACTATGAAACTTTGCCCGTCGCTATATCCAGAATGTTACATTTAGTCATAAATTGTACTTTGGAATAATGATCTCACTCTCGGTGAAACAGCCTGTTCAAAGGTCTTAGCCCTCTGAGACCCGCGATCCCGACCAATTTGACGGTCTTTCAGCGGCTGTAGCAGGTTCAGTTTTACAGCTAGAGAGAAGATACAAATGGGAGGAGAAGGAGGATAAATAACGCTCCAAAGGTAGGCTACATTTTGGGGAGGAAAAACTGGCATGGCCAACTTCAAAGGGGTCCTTTGACCTCTGACCTCAAGATATGTGAATGAAAATGGGTTCTATGGGTACCCACGAGTCTCCCCTTTACAGACATGCCTGTTCTAAAATGGTGTATTTGAATATTTCTGCATACTGGGGTCCCTAAACAGTCTTGGAGTTACATAAATAGAATATCAATGTAAAGCTGAGAATCTTGCAGATTCAATGAGCCCATATTTTATTCATGTGTGATGATGTTAGTCCCCATAGTAGCCATTTCATTGTAGTGAGACTATTTTTTGAAACTTTACCTCACTGTGTAAAATGACCTGTGGTGACCTCTAGGATAATCACAGCCGCATGAAACTTTTCAGCCGCAAACTAGAGACCTAGGGCATTCAGAAGACGGATGGCTTTCCTAGGTAGATTAACAATAAGGGGGTTTCTGAGCAGTTTACAGAACAGAAGTGCACGCCATCCAATCGCCGAAAAATGCAAATCTTGCAGAAACCTCCAAACCTCAAAGGTTTTTGATACTAAAATTAAAACTAAACTAAACTAAAAATTAACCCAGATGGTGTAAACTCACTGCGCTCCAAATTCCCAAACCTCAATATCCTTTTTCTTTTTTTTTTTACCTTATTTAATAACTGGTGTTATGAAAAAGGAATATATGATATAATTCTACAAATGTATTGTATAGTTCCCGTCTTAAATTTATTTGGAAACTTGCTTTCGGTAGTTTTGGAGAGCAGAAGACTCTCACTCACTCCCCTTCCCGAGGCCATGTCACCCCTATCCTAAAAAAAGTTTACTGGCTCCTGCAGCAGATTGAAGTCAAATCAAACCCTCCTACCTCACTGACCTTCACCATGGCCACACTTCTCTGCCAACATCAACCTCCTGTCTCCCCCCTCCAGGACCAACATCAGACCACTGCCACCCCCTCCTCACCTTTTTAAAAACACTTTATATCCAGCTCTTCAGCCTGCCCCAGTAAGCGTGGTGATTTTCATGTAAAAAAACAACGACCAGATGTCAAGGTTATAAATTGGCTGAATGTGGTTGGCAAATGAACAGCGTTTGAATTAGTGTTGAAAATAATGTTATTTTGACTTCTATAAAACACTTTTAACCAAATTTACTCGATTTTTACTTGACTAGCTTGAGATTTTACTCCCTAAAGACTTAACTTTAAACTCGAAAGCAAAAACCCTCTGGTCACAAGTTTTAAAGGTGCAGTGTGTAGGATTTGGCGGCATCTGGCGGTGTGGTTGCAAATTGCAACCAACTGAAAGTTCTCCCGGATGGCCCTATCTCGAGCCAGTGTTTAATAATATTAATAACTATGTTTTCATTAGTGTTTAATCACCTGGAACTAAGAATCGTTATGTTTTCGTTAGCTTAGAATGAGCCCCTCATATCTACATAGGGAGCGGGTCCTCTTCCACGGAGCCGCCCATGTTGCACCGCCATGTTTCTACAGTAGCCCAGAACGGACAAACTAAACACTGGCTCTAGAGAGAGCCTTATGCGTTTTTACGTTGAAGTAACTGCATGAATTTGGTGGCGCGAATGCACCACATATGGCATGAAATGAAACAGAATACACCAGACTGAGGGCCCACAGACATATACACAGTGATACAACAGTGGCGTGTATCAATCTGTTGTACAAGCTCTTTCTGAATATAGTCAGAACAAATAGCACAGCGCTATGGCAAAAGCTTGTTTTGTGTTTCAAACAATGAGATAATGGTGCAGATGGATGACACAAGTTGATGACATGCCTCTGCGGGGCATATTTATTTTCTATTTATGATGTGTAGTGCAATAATTCACTAGGTATTTATCACACAATCTGGCATTCCTAAAACCTGATATTGTACAGGCTGACACAGATTGAGACCAAGATTTTATTAGACCATCTGACATGTATGTCTTGCCCTCAAAGACTAGAGATTTGACTTGGACTCGCCCCAAAAGACATAAACAGCTCTGCCTAGATGTCCTTTAACCTGCAACTGACCAAAAGTTAATGATATAAACATTTTCAACATTAATGCATCACTTGGTGATAATTACAGTCCATCAGACAGGTCACAGGCCCGCAGTCTTGGCTGCAGTCAACCGTCTGTGCTCTCCAGCTGCTCCCGTTGGACCTCCCGGGTCAATCTGCAGCCACGACTCGTCGCCCGGCGGTCACGACTCGTGACTCCTCAGTCATGCTCGCGGATGACTGCTGATCTCATAGGTGGGGAGGAGGTGCCACGGTAATTGTTCTTCGGAGTGCCCCAGTTATGCCAATAAACGGCCCCTCAGTGATGAGGCTAATGGCGAGAGACCTCGTTTGCATAGCATTATCTTAATTGAGCCCGAGGCCTGGCATGAAAACAAGCCCGAGATTATGTTACTGATGGATGGTGGCGATGGTCCGGCGGCAACCATTTACCCGACAGCTATATTAATTAACAGCTATCCAGTTACATGGGCTTTAACAGGGATGAATAAGTTAACATGGTGACTGTGACGGCGGTGGTGACAGGGCTCCTGTGCTTATGTGTGGGCTTCTAATGGAGGAGACACACTCATATGGGATGTGTGTGTGTGTGTGGAGAGGGATGCTAAAGAATGCCTGGCATCAGATCTTATTACCCATTTCCTAAAGGAGGAAACCGAGCCAGCGTTAGTACCAGCCTTTAAATAAATCACCACACAAAGCCTGTACTAATACTTTTAATCGTGAATTAATTACACACTCGTCGCAGGGAGAAAACCCATAAATGTTCCAATATGCTCGGGCCTCGAATCTTTATCGCACAGTATTTCAGGGAAATTACAACTCCAGAATGTGTCGCCGTACGTTAACGTGAAGCTTGTGGATCCCCCTCAGACCAGAACCCGGACACACACACACACGGGCAGAGAGTCTCTGGATCAGGACGGAGTTTTAAATGAAGCGGGCCGGCCAGGTAGCTCTTTTGTTATGTAAAGATCTGCCATGTGATCCGGCAGGATAAAAGAGGAGAGAAAAAGAAACCGTTCAGATAAGCTTCCCCTCATCAGATAATTAAGGATGCCTTTGCTCCAGTTTCCCCTTCTTAGCATAAGTGTCTGATCAACTTTCAAAAAGCTCATCAGTCAGAGTTGCTCCTCGGAGCTCCACTCAAGGGGCTCTAAGCCGGTTCCTCCAGGATCTGTCTGCCCAGGTCCAGCTCCGCACCAGGGGGTCTTGGCCCGTGGCTCGCCTTGGAGGACCCAAATAAATTTGCTGAGAATCAATTATTCCGATAGATACAGCCAACAGCAAACAGACAGTTCCAGGATCAATAATAGGTATTGTTTTGCAACATATTTTAGGGCTGGAGTTTATTTTATGAATAACTTTTGCTGCAACAAATAAATATTTCCATTTTTCATTTATCTCTGATGAATCATTTCATCTATTAACTGTCAGAAAATATTGACAAAATGATCACATATAACACAAATTAACATGAAGGCTACAATTAACCATTGTTTTTCATTAATTGTGTAGTCTATAAAAGGCCAGAAAATAGAGGAAATTAAATCATTCGCAAGTTGTGTGAACACAAGGTGACATCTTCACCTACCAATATTCCACAACCCGATGATTCACAATGATATAACACTGAAAAAAATAACAAATCCTCACATTTGAGAAACTGAAACAGCTAATTTTTCGCATTTTTGCGGTCGATCGAGTAATCGATAAATCAACTTATCATTTCAGCACTAATTTTAACTGAGATGAAACAGAGTAAAGCTGCAAATTTTCTCACATGAGAGGCAAGAACGTGCTCATGTTTTCCATTTTTAATGGATAAAAAACTGTTATTTAAGACAATTGATAAATCTTAATCATTCACTGTGAGTCAGCTAATCGATGAATCAACTAATCGCTTCCTCCAGCTAATAGGGCTGTCAAAGTTAACGCAATAACGCGTTAACACAAATTTGTTTTAATGCCACTACTTTGTTTGATGCAACTTGCAATTTTTAGGTTGTAGTGGGCTGATTTTTAAAGCTGGAGTGAAGATACTGGCATCATATGAAACCAGAAAACCTAAAGAATCCACTGGTACCATGTCATACAGGAAAAACATGCATTGCCATTGTCAAAGGGGTCCCTTGACCTCTGACCTCAAGATATGTGAATGAAAATGGGTTCTCTGGGTACCCACGAATCTCCCCTTTACAGACATGCCCACTTTATGATAATCACATGCAGTTTGGGGCAAGTCATATTCAAGTCAGCACACTGACACACTAACAGCTGTTGTTGCCTGTTGTGCTTGAGGTTGCCATGTTATGATTTGAGCACATGTTTTATGTTAAATGCAGTACCTGTGAGGGTTTCTGAACAATATTTGTCATTATTTTGTGTTATTAAGGTTGTAAATATATACATATATTTGCATAAATCAAGCATATTTGCCCACTCCCATGTTGACAAGAGTATTAAATACTCGACAAATCTCCCTTTAAGGTACATTTTGAACAGATACAAAATTTGTGATTAATTTGCGATTAATCGTGATTAACTATTTGAATCGATTGACACCCCTACCAGCTCCCCTATTGTATGTGCAGAACACTATATGGCCACAGTTCTCCAGCTGCTGGTGTGCACCGGCATTTCACGGGAAGAATTTTTGCCCCGCGTTGCCTCCTTGGATGTCACCACTTTGCCATGCCGTTGTGCAAATGAGGCATGCAAATGAGAAAACAGAATTATGAAATGGTCTCTTAACAATGTGCAGAAGAGGTCAGCTCGGCTACAGGCTACAATAAGTGAAATTAATTACTGTTTGTGCTGCCATCTAATTGCAGCCTCTCAATGAACGGCTTACACTTTTTTTTTTTTTTCCTGTTACATTTTCCCACCTCGACACCCCTTTGCTCCTTGTCAAAACTCTTCCTCCACCTGTCACAGCGTCTGAGTTTTGTGCACGGCCCACCACCACCCACCCCCGTCCTACTCCCCTCTTCTTCTTCTTCCTCCTCTCCGTCGCCCCCTCCCTGCCTCCCCTGCTGCCAGTTTTTAACTACACTCCACTCTGGCCTCTGCTCTACTTGTTACAGCCCCAACACGAGTGCAAACAATCAAAGTCTTTGGGAACGCTAAAATATGCATGGCTATCCGTGACAGACAGATAAAGCAGGGCAATTAGCCACGTAATCCTAGAGCATCGTACGGAATAGTCCGCCTCAGCTGTCCTCCCTCCCCTCCTTCCCTTTACTCTCTTGGTCTCCATTAGTTAAATGTACTCTGTGTGTCGGCTCCCCATCAAATCAAGTAACACTTCCCCTAATTGGCTTATAAATAATACAGCAGGGCCTACATTATAATTTCATCAGTGGTAAACATTGCGGGGGCAGTTGGTGAAGAACCTATCCCTCATTAATTTCTTAATTTGGGTAGATGGAACGAAGGGGAAGTGAGGGAATGAAAGGTGGAGAAAGAGAGAGACGCGGAGATCGGATGAACGGAGGGACTCGTATCACCTCAGGCAGAGAGAAAGAGAAAGAGGGAGAGATGGAAAAATTACCAAACAAACAAGGGGAGGAAGATGCTGCTTTTGTTAAGAGATATCAGATATTCAATCCAGGGGTTTTGTCAGTACTCCTGTGCAATAGGTGATGAGGGCCCCACCGCCCCCATTTTACACACAAATATACACAAACACACAATCTCTCTCTCCCCAGTCTCCTTCCTTGTTCTTTTTTTAAACCGACTTAATGAATATTTCATAACGAGCAACATAAATATTCATTCTAATGGTTTTGCACATAGTTATTACCGGTATTTCCCTTTTTTTTTTTTTTTTTAAACACAAAAATACTCATTACAAATTCTGCATAACCAGGCCCTGAAATAATTTCTCCCACTCTCATGCAGACTGCACAAAGATTATCTAGATCAACTGCTCAGACAAAAATGAAAGTCACCAGAACTATTACGAAAATCCTCCCTAAAACATGCGGTGTTTGCTTTAAGGTGTAATTATTTGCACGTGCAAAAAAAACATATTTATCTACGGGGGAGAGGCACAAAGTTCATTTTTAATTTCAGTCATCGGCTGCAATCGCGAAACAAACTGGAGGAAATTCGCAAAGTGATGAAATCCTTTTTGTAAAAGGCAATAGGTCTGTAATCAGCCTTCCTCCCCCTTGGCAGATAAATGTCACCCAAACCTGCTATTATATTGCATAATGCACTTTTAAGGGAATTTTACATGGCCTGTGATTGATGCTATGAAATATGAGGTGTGAGAATATGACACCCTCTGATCTCTGAAAGACAGATATTAAAGCAAAGTCTCAAATGAGCCATTTCCCCCCCCTCCTTCCCTCCCTCCCTACTGTCTCTCCCTGCTGAAACGTGGAATATAAAAGGCACAGAGAGCCCTTCAGCCTTCAAACGGAAAGTTAAGCGCTCCACATTCTTGGTGAGATTTTGAAAATGGAGCCACCTGAAGGCAATCTGTCTCCGCTGGAACCTTAACTTGTCACCGTTACAGAGAGCTGTCACTTCACGGCGCCAGCGCTGATGGAGACAGACATCCATCATCCGCCGCGTTTACGAACATGCTACCCCGATGTCTTGCAGGCCCGCTGAACAGTATGTTTCACTTAAGATCTGCCGAAAACACGCTCAGGCACAGCCACGAGTGCTTTTTGTTCACTTTATCCCTGTCGTCTCAGAGGACAAAAAGAAAAATAGAGTTCTGAGGCGATAAAGAAATAACTGTCCATCAATCACACCAAAAGCTACATCACACAGATCTCATTAAGCTGAGAGGTACTTAAGCAGCAAACATTTTCCTCAAGTGTTAGCTGTAAAAACGCATTTAAATATCAAAAGTTCTCATTCCTGTCAGAGCTTTCAGTTGTGGGCACATGTTAAGGCATCAATAATGAAAATCCCCAACGTTGGAAATCCAATCTGGCAGTGACAGGTACTCATTTAGACTAGTACCTACCTACCTACCTCTTTGGGTTGTGCCCCCTTAAAACAAAGCTTGAGGAGATATAACCATGAAGGAAGTTAAACCTATGATCAGAATAGTCACTGACTCTTACTCACTGAATTAAATAGTGAAAATAAACTATTCCTCATTTTTCTGGAGACCACCTGGAGCTCTCTCAAGGACCCCTGGTTGAGAACCACTGCCTTAGATTCCTTGTAGAGGTTCTCAGGTTGGAGACCACTGATTTAGAATGAAATGGTTTGTGTTAGAGTTGTAAACATGAGACAAATGTAATTTATGATTTATTTATGGTCACATAATAAGTATACCTGATGAAGATATTGTTTGCGGGCGTGCCAAGATAGCCGCTATAGGCAGTTATTATGCAAGTGGGTTACATGGTTACATCACCACGTTACGGAAGAAAAGGCGGGACTTCAAGCGAGGTGTTTCGGGCAGTTCGGGAGCAGAGTTTCTGTCGAGGAGAGTAACTCCATTTGGCGTGGACTTTGTCGTTTTGCAGACCTTTCACATGCACAAAAAATATAAAACACACTAAAAGAAAAGGGGAAAAGCACAAAAGCATCATAGGTCATCTTTAATAATTCATTTGTGGTATCTTGATTAAGCCCACATTTATTAATTACATTAAGCCCATTAACTAGATTTTACTTACTCAAAGCCCCTATCATTTCAGTTTTTATTGTGCTTTATTGGTGGATACAGAAAACATTTCATTCTTGAGTATTACTCTATAACATTAAATATTCATTACTAAATAAGCAACAATCAAAGTTCTGAATAAACACATTTTGTTATTTATTATCTATTCAAAGTTTAATACTAAGGAACTCAGCTGCTCCATCAGGACTGTGTGCCTGTGGCCTGGAAAAAGAAACAAACAAATGTAACCACTTTTTGATTTAAATGTTGCTAAACTGTGATTGGTGTTCAGCTCATAGTAAGTAGTTAAATGGGAAAATGTGTTTTCAGGGACTTTTAACTAACAAATGTGCAATTAATTAAAGCACCACAACCTAATTGGCACACGGTGAAACTGGAACCTTCTGGCCCCCTTGAGGGTTCAGGGGCCCGGGGGCAGTTGCCTGCTTTGCCCGGTTGGTAATCCAGCTCTGGTTGTAGCTTCGCTCAATCCATTTTTTTGGGAGCATCGATTTGCACACGATTAAACATCGGGATGTGCATGCACGACCTCGCAGCTTTTTTTGTTGACATTTCAGAGATATATAATCCATTTATCATTTAGCAAGCAAAAACAACAAGCGTTCTCCGGATCCAACTTCTCCAATGTTGCTTTTTTATGTTTTATATAATTGCAAATAGAATATTTTCGGGGTTTTAGGCTGTTGGTCGGAAAAACAAGCAGTTTGAAGACCTCACTTTGGGGTCTGGGAACTTGTTCGCTATTTTGTACATTTTTTAAAAAGTTGTTCACTTACAGAAATAATTGATAAATAATGAAAATCATCATTAGCTCCAGCCCTAGTAAGCAGTTAATTTCCTTCTCAAATGTAGTGAGTATAAGTTGGAGCACCATAAAACTGTACTAAAGCACAGTATTTGCATTTCTCAGCAGTGAGGGATATAGCGCTAAGTCGTGAGAAAAGGTTAAAGCAGCCGTACAACACGATGCAGCCCCTCCGCTTAATTACAGCTGAACAAGAGGAGACAGGGAGCATGTTGAGAATGAGCTTAATTAATGTAGCAGTAAAAAGTGGCCCTCCCTCTCCATGTCCATTCTGCTGTTCAGTATTAGTTCCACTTCAGCGCCCTCAAAGCCGGGAACAAATAGTGACTCTAATGATGGACATACAACCTCCCCCCTTTCTATGCTCCTCACACAACCCCTCGGCTGGTCTCGGGTCACCGCCCTCCGCTCCCTCTGCTCCCCAGGGACGGCAGAGCGGGGGAGTCAACCAGTTAGACAAGCATGTTCACCCCATCGGTTCAGAGAGAGCAGGAGACAAACCTTGCATACTGACTTCATTAGCACTGACAAGTTTAGGGGGGGGATGCGGCTCAGTTTAGAAAGACTTTAGAAGCAGAAGCCTCTCGTGGGGGGTGGAGGTGGAGGTGGAGGTGGAGGGAGTGAGCAGCTGCAGAAGTGCAATGATGCAACTTTGGATTGTCGCTGGGCCACAGTGTTAAATGTGGTGTATTTCTGGGCCCTACTGTAACTTCACAGTCAGCCGGGACTATCTGCTCTCTGTCTGGATGCTACACAGACACAATAGAGTGGTGCAGGAATGAGTCCTAAAATCTGTAAAATGACTTAGCATTTCAGCACCTCCGGTTCCCTTGTCTGGAAGTCAGTGGGTTTTTTGAATGTGTTTTTTCATTAGATGCCTGAAATAAGGTCTGTGGTTAACACAAGCTTAAGAGATTTAAAGCTTTAAAGCTAGAGTGAAGTTACTGGCATCATATGAAACTAGAAACCCTAAGGAATTGGTACCAATCAGGCCATGTTATGGGGAAGAACGCTAAATAACGCTACAAAGTTACACTAAACTGGCATGGGCATTTTCAAAGGGGTCCCTTGACCTCCGATCTCAAGATGAAAACTCTGAGATGGATAGAGCAAAAACTGTATCTTATTAGATAAAATAGATGTTGACAGACAGAAATGGAAATATATTGCAATATATATATATATGATTTTAGGATTCAAGAGTAGACTAAAATTATGTATCCGCAAAAAGGCCTAAAAAACACTCAGAATATGCCACAGTTAAACATGTGGAATATGAATAAAATCCTCTATCAATGTATAACACAATATCGTGATATACAAGATTTTTTTAATTTATTTTTTGCTTCATTTTTTAGGGGGAAATCTATCGAGAAAATAACAGAATAGAAATATCTACTTTTGTCTAATCCTGCAAATTATACATCTCAAAAATCAAAGTACTTCAACACATTGACGCAAAAATCGTATATATATTCAGTATTGCCATAAAGCGGCCCGCTCATTGACCCACAATGGCCTAAATCAACTAGATAAAGAAAACTACGGTGATGTAGACAGACACTGACAAAAAGGTGTTTATCGTCATAAACTACTCCCCCAACTTTTCTCAGAAATGTGACAAAATGCGTAACGAATCAACAGAAGACTCGTAAAAGCAGCAGGTCTATAAAACAAAGTCGTGATCCCACCAGGTGATGCAGTCACACGTCAGAGGCAGCAACGCAGGCGCCACGTTTTACAATGTAAACTGGAATATTCTGAAGCAACGATGAATTGATACTCTTGAGAGAATACAGCGGGACGTATCATGTTCAAAATCAAATCTAAACAAAACAAAAGGAATATCACATGAAATTAAGGTGTGAAAAGGTGCCATGAATGTTTTATGCCGTCCCGCCACTGACATAAAGGATATAAATATTGTATGCAAAGAGAAAAATCCCTCGTTTGAAGTGTTGGGAGCAAAGACAGTGGGAGAGAAAGGGAGGGGAAGCAGGTAATTACTAGTGGAGCTGCTCTTTGACGGATTATTCTATTAAAGCGGGAGGAGGATCAACCAAACACAGCTAACCTCTGTAACAGTGCTGGTCTCCACCTATCAGTGACAGGAACATTACAACCTGAGGAGCCACTTCCACTTGACAAACTAGAACGCGGAGCACCAAATCCCCAGGCTGAAAAAAAAAAAAAGAAGCCATGAAGGCACCAAACACTGCAAACCTCCCACAGCCGGGGCTGATGAGCAGCTCATTATAAGGCTTTTAGTTGCTTTAAGTTATCCAGTTAACTTGTGCTTTTTGGAGTAAAACTTGTTACTTAACTTTAAGCAGTTTTAATGAAGTGCTGAACTCAGCTCGTTTTCACAACAGCGAGGTTATCTTGCTGTTTTTAGGCACAATCAGGAGGATTCGTGTTTTCCTTTGAACTTTTCAACTCCTTTGTTTGGAGAGAATTGCTGAACCAAATCACTAAGACCTCATTTTTACAGTCAATTGAGCCCAGTCGCAAAGCAGTTCATGAAATAGTCATGAAATTTAATGAACTGATTCTTGTACATTGACACGAATTTCACACGATATCAATTTGTATGTAATCCACGTAATTGCGAACCGGGAAGTATAAAGACTGGAGAACGCCGTGTAGGGAGGAGGTCAGGGTGGATGGGTGTGTCAAAAAACACAGGACTCGGGGAGACTCATGGGTACCTATAGAACCAATTATCGTTCACATCTTGAGGTCAGAGGTCAAGGGACCCCTTTAACAATAGCCCTAGTTTAAACAAGTAATAAATCGAGGATATTTTATTGGTATTTTTTTATCCTTGCCCCTGTCTGTTCATTCATGGGCGCTTTTTGCAGCTGTATTCTTAAAATTAATCTTCCCACTAGTCCTGCAGGATAATGTGATAAATGATTCACTTTCTAGTAAAGTGGGAGACATCCATTTCTTCAACCAAAACAACCGAATCTTCACTGAGTCTTGAGCCAATAAATGCCACCAAGAAATGTTGGGTTTAAAAAAAAGAAAAAAAGAAAAAAACATAAAATAAAAAGTTCCCCTTTCATGAAGTCCTGTGTGCTTGGAGCTGAGCTGCCTCCTCTCTCCTCGCCCCGGGGCAGGCTATCATCTCCAGTGTCACCAGAGGGAGGGCAGACCCCACCCCACCTCTGCCAGGCCTGCTGATGTAAGGGGATGAGAGGCGGCGGTGGATTGAGAGGGCCCAGTCTCTCAGGTCCAGCTTCCTCTTTGATCACCGGCCGCCGACCTCCATGTCTCCAAAACAAGGAGCCGGGGCCGAGAACATGCCGTTGAGCCCTTATCCCCTCCCTTCAGCTCTTGTTCCCTCCAAATATGAAAAAAAGGGTTAATTGTATTTAACAATATGCTCGCTAACCCCCCCTCTTTTCCATCACCGCCACCCTCCCCTCCTTGATTAGAATTAGAATCACATCTGGCGCCATGTTCTGTCCCTCATTACTGCTGAATCTCATTACAACCCGCTCCCACGGGAGGGACCGCGCCGGGTTTTTAAGCACACTTTTCGCTTTCTTCCTGCCTCTTGCTCATCTCATCTACCTCGCCGCTCCTTCTCTTCTGCGTTTACATTAGCGGAAGTCCTCATCTGAGAGAATGACTGAGCACCACCACCCACCCTCCTCCTCCCAGAGCTTGAAAATTGTTTTACAGTGCCAATTAAAGTAGGTATGTTTGAGTTTTTTCCAGAGTATGTATTATTCAGAGTGTATTATTTGTTGCGCTCAAAAAGAGAAGAAAAAAAAAAGAGCCCTCACTAAAATAGGACTAGCGGAGTAAGTTCCACTTACTTGCAATAAAAACTACACCAAAGGTTTGGAAATATAGTCAACATAAGGAAAATGAGGGAGCTTATTTATGGTGCCCTGAAGTCCTACTGAATAATAGAAACCTCCACATATAACCACATTTCAAATTTTGTTTCTTTGCACCCTTGTGCAAACACGGCGTTTGGCTGGGAATTTATTTTAGAAGGGAGAAAATAAAGAAATCTGTAAAGTTTGAGTCCAAAATGTTTTACCTCAGTGAAATATTAATTTAAAGCCACGGCAGGGGGAAACGGCTTCTCTGGAGGTTATACTTGTGAGGAAATAAGAGTTAGAACGTATAATCAAAGCCTTTTATTTTGCACTTTTAAAGATACCAATATAAAGTAATAAAAACATGAACAAAATACATGAAATGAAAAAAAATCGGAGCAGTGAGACGTCTGACAAAAGTGGACCCTGCGTCAGAGCGGGAAGCTCTGAAAGGTCGCAGGGCAGCCCTGAGGTTCCTCCCATCGTTCAGCTCTAGATCATCGGCGAGTCGCAGAGCGTGCAGGGTGCCTTCAGTATCTTCCTTATCCACTCCGGATCTGTGGGGAGAGAAAACAAGTGGCGTTTGCAACCAAGGGTTTCTAAATATGAAATGATTCCAAAAGACATATCCGAAGCCATGACAAAACATTAATATAACGACCATCTGTGTTTGAGAAGCCAATACTTTTACTGATGGATGAAGCCAGAAATGTTGCGTATTCCATGTCTGAAGAGAGTTTAATACAGTAAAAGCCAACAATAATTGCCACACGTGGGTTAAAAAAACAAATATAAAAGAAAATCTGTAAGATGTTGTGAGACGGGAGGATGATGTTGATTCTGACAGATGCCAGAACTGCACAGACCTGTCAGTCTGTAGCTCAGATAGGCTGGAATGACCAGAGGAGTTGCGCCTCAGGTGCTCAGGACCGATAAACACCTGGGATGCATGTAGCAGCCAGATAAAGCCAATCCTGCTTTTCTCTCCTAACTAACCACTGCAGGAACCACTTTGCTGGCCCTGCACCCATTTGTTTTGTTCTACTCATTGTGCCTTTATTTTAAAGTAATTCATGCTCATCTCCAAATTCAATAAATTGGACAAAATGACCACATAAATGATTGACAGATCAAATCAATCAGTATGGATCCACACAAGTGATCAGACAGCATGTTTACATGCACTTTAGTAACCTGGTTACTGTAGTGCAGACTTTGGATGTGATTATTTAGAGCACAAGGATGCATCGCACTATGTGTAGTGTATTGATCTTTCCTGTCATCCTGCCAGATACTTTCCCTGTCTGAAGTCTTTGACGTGCACATGCTCGCGTGTAAAAAAAAAAAAAATGAAGCCAATTAGAAACCCGGTTATACGTGGCAAAGAAATCGGCTTTCTCCTCCTGAAAAGTTGGTATAATGAGACAGATTTCTGAGAAATACATGAGAATCTCTCCTTTGTGCTTGTGCCCAAATGGCATAACTGAATTAGGGCTACGTACTTGTTTCAAGTGGATTTTACATTTTTGCTGTAAAATGAAACTTCTTGTAAAAATTCTTAAAGTTTGTATTATACTTTTCAACAGGGATAGTGCAGATTTTTTTGAAGTGGGGTTGTATGAGGTACTTATCCATAGTCGGTGTATTACCTACAGTATGGAGAAACAGACAGTAGTACCAGCACTGAAGCAAAGCAATGTACTGCTGTGGACGGGGCCGGCAGCAAAATGTATTTTAGCCACCTAAAAGAAAAAATCTTTATCCATTTAAGTTTAGAATTTTTTACCGCTTTACCTTGCTGTCAGAAAGCCCTGTTGTTCCGTTTTATCCATCTATGCTCTCTTCAAAGCCGCCAGACTCCACTGACAAACATTGTAATTTACCTCGGAAGTTGCTGGTCTACCGTTGCCTCGATCGGTTAGTTAGTTTGTGTTATTGTGTGACTTTGGTGAATCCAAAACCAAACTTGAAACTTTGAGACATTTGAGACAAGACTACATTTGTAAAACATGGGGGGAAAAAAGCCTCAATCCAAAAACTGAGACAACACTGAACTTTCTGACCAATGATTCAACTCTCGACAGCCTTGACCGTAAATCAGCCACACAAAGATACACAACAAAAACACAAAAAAACAACAGCTAATTTCTATCATTCATGTTTGTTAGGCATCAAGTTTTCGACCGACTCGGAATCCAAAATGTCAAGCGACGATCTGAGCGGCAGAGCGGGATGAAGGCCGACGTTGAAGGTGACAGGAGGAGATGGCTGATCGAGAGTGGGACTGTGAAATGGAGGTGGAGGGAGATGGAAAGTGGCGCTTACCCTCAGGCTCTGGCAGTCTGGAGATGGTATCCAGCAGGAGGCAACGTCTGAACGTCAGCGTCTGGCAGGCCTGGTATGACAACACACACCTGGAGGAGAGCGAGAGGGAGGCATTAGAGGGCTGGCTGGCAGGGACAGAGACATGCACATACACACACACACACACACACACTAACAGACAGACACAAAAGTAGAGCAGGAACAGCATTGACGGGCACAGATTTCCCTCTCAGTGCCCACCAGAGGCACCACATTCTAGCTAGCGAGAAGGCAGGAGAAATGTTTGACAGACGATATTTATGAGATGATGAGAGTGGTGCGTGGGTAAATATCACAAGGTGGGAGGCTTGATTACTGCTCCGTGAAGATAAATAAACCGTCAAAGAAGGCATTTGGCATTAAGATTCAATTCATGTCCCGGCAGGCACATTGAAGCTAAAGCTAATAAAAAAAAAAAAAAAAAAAAAAAACATCTTTAGTGGATTTGTGGGAGAGTGATTTCTATACCTGAGCCACATGTGGCCGTTTTTACAGATTGCTTGTTTGTGGTCCGAGAAGGGCAGAATCTCCTGACACAAGCTGCAGCGCTCCGAGAACGTCTGCTTGTGAATCTTTTTCTTGATGTGGCCAATCAGGACCTGAGAAGGACGATACACACACAGAGCAAGAGGGGTGTAAGTGAAGGCAGTCCGACTTGTGAAACGGTAGCAGCAGTGGAAGACAGCATGAATGGGAGTTTAGTGCTTATCTCATTAAGGCTAAAACACTTTTATTTTGAGCTGATCTGAAACACTAATATGAGAGCTGATCTGCAGCAGCGACTGTTTAAAATAATTGTTGATTTTATCCAAATGCACTGCACCTTCACCTGATTACATATACTATACATGTCATAAACATTAATAAAAGACTAAAATCTTTTAAAAATGAAAAATCCAATAGCTTCCTAAATAGAAAAAAAACTTGTTCTGTAGTTTGTTACTTTGTCATTTTGTTAAAAACGAACAGTAAGTAAACCATTAAAGCGCGTCTATGTAACTTTTGCTGAACAGCAGCCACTGTGCCAATTATAGGATACTAGTAAATGCTGAAACATGCTGTATGACAAAAGGTATGTGGACACTCTGGTTTGGCCGTTGTTCCAATTTAAAGGGGAACTACACCCATTTTTTTTTAATTCATACATGTTATTCCTTTGGTCTAAGACAGTCCAAGAAATGTTAGTAAACATGAACAACTCTCTCCCAAATCCAAAAACTAGAGTAATAAAACTCAAACGTGTGATGTCATAGAGTATAAATTGTGTAACTGCTCCATAGACAATGACTAGGGAGAGATGTTCTAGAAGACAACAATCACAACTGACCACATTGTAATAGAATAAAGCTCAAAACAAACATTCAGTGGGTCCACAAAAATCAGCCTCCAATTCATTGTCTATGGAGCAGCTCCAGACTTTATACCCTATTACATCACAAATTTGAGTTTTAGCACTCTAGTTTTTGTAAATGGGAGAGTTGTCCATGTTTACTAATATTTTTTGGACTGTCTTAGACCATAGGAATAACATGTACGAATTTTGAAAATGGGCGTAGTTCCCCTTTAAAGCATGTAAACATGTTCTAGTAGAACCCCAAAATACAGGTATGCACCTGAAGATAAACACAATAGGTCCTCTTTAAGGGAAATGTTCGACAACCACATGCAGTTGCAATATTCCAGTAGTCCACATACTTTTGGCCATGTACTCTCTAACTTTAACTGAGATCATCAGCATAAACCTGATATGAAGTCACTCTGATCAGGGAAAACAAAAGATCACAACATTGGTGGTAAGAAGCTGGGGTGCATAATTATCAGGTGAGTCACTGAGTTTTACCTCTGACGCTCTGTCGTTAGAGTCTCTGGCGAGGTAGTCCACCAGGCCACAGGTGGGTATGCTGGTGTTCTGACCAATCCAGGTGTTGAGGTACACCACCCCCAGCACCTTCTTCATGTTTTCTCTCATCATGTGGCTCTCCACCGCATTGATCCAAGCCTGCACCTCCTCTATCTGCTCCTCCCGATTCTCCTCCTTCTCATGTTTTACCTCACTGGGCTCGCCTTCCTCTTGTGCACCATCTTCTGTGTCCTTTCCGTCCTCCTCTTCCTCGTCTCTCACGAACACCTTGTTCTCCTCGTGCGTGGGTTTCCAGCGGTTCTCCGTGGGAGGCAGCTGTAGTGACTGGTAAAGTATACGCACCAAGAAGAGCTTGAATCGCCACAAGTAGGGCGAGTCTACTTCCTGGATCTTTTGATCGAGCTCTTCCAGCAGCGACGCAGGGATGCTCTTGTTTTTCAAAATCTGCCACCTCACGAGATCGAGCAGGTCGGCCACTTTGTACAAGTTCTGCGTGGGGGACTTGAGCAGCAGTGCCGCTGCCGTTTTTGGCGTTTTCAGGGTCACAAAGTGAACCTGGTAGGTCCTGTTGACTGGATGGTAGCCGCCAACCATACCTTGTGTGCTGGCAAGCGCAACATACGCTCCGTTGTGGCTCACCGCAATCCCGTGTATCCTCCTCCCAGTTAGGTTTTCAGGTCGCATCATATCCTCTTGTTTGAAAATCAAAGTGTTCTCCGTAAACGTCGGAGTCAGCTTTTTTATCCAGCCGTCCGCAGAACATGTGTACACTGCAACGCCATGTTGACTGATCGCTAGCGAGACCACAGGGAGCGAGTGCAGCCCCGCCACGTGAGAGTTGTGTACGTTAAGTCCGGCCGGCGAAATCATGAGCAAACACCAAAAGACGTAGCAGCCGCGCGACGCCACGATGAGGCTGCAGCTGGATTTTTGGATCGGGTGGATCATCGGGACACATTTGAGGTTTTCGACGGCGATCTCGTCGCACTCCTTCCAGAGGATGACGGGGTGTCGGAGGGTGAAGTAGCCCTTCACTCCCGCCAGGCTAACCGGCATGATCTTGACGGGTCCTACTTCACTGCCGACGATCAGGCCGCTCATCCGCCGATCTGAGCTTACATACTCCCACCACGCCAGGTCGCTGGGTCTAGTCACACCCGACTCCACGATGTCATAAAACGAAACATCTGCAACGTTTAAAAAGGGCAACACAAACTTCCACAAAACAAGGTCGCCGTTTTCCATTAAGACGGCGAGGAGGACCATCTCCATGTCTCTGCACGTGTTGTCCGGCTGGACCTGTTTGGTCGTGTAAACGCTCGACCACTCCATTCTCAGAGGAGTCTGCATACGGAAGCGCCGCTGCAGCTCGTCGAAGTCCAGCAGGTCTGCCTGCGGGGGCGTGTTGTCTTTTTTGGAGTAGCCTCGCTCCTTTAGCCTCTCGCTGTACTTTTTGGTGAGGTCGATTAGCATGTTCCACTCGAGACGCTTGTGGCTGTTATGAATGGTGAGTCTGTGGTCGAGCGTCAGGCAAGCGAGCAGGCAGCGCCCGCTCGAGTCACAACCTAACGGAGACCAACTGGCATATCTTATTCCTCTGTGCACTCCTATCGACGGGTTCATCACTTTGTCGGCCAGAAAAACTTGCCTTACTGTGGGGTCCGGATGTGTAGCGAACTTCTCCATCGCTTGAGCCAGCTCCGCTGCTGGTCCCACCTTCAAAGTTAAAAACACAAATGAAAGGTTAAAGGTCAGGTTTAAGAAAACATTTGCAAGTCATTTCAGCATACTTCCACACTACATATGAAACAATATTTGCAGCTCGATTGTTAAAGACTACATTTGATAATAATAATAATAATAATAATAATAATAATAATAATAAGGGGCAGTGCTGACAAACTCATGAAAAATCCTTTCACATTTTAAAACCATAAAACAATTTGAAACACAGTACTTCAAATTTCAAGTTTAGCTTATTTGTAGAGCACATTTTCATTACTTGAAAATCAATTTAACTACAGAGAAACCGCAAGGAATCTGCATGCAATTCTTCAGGTTTCAGGTCACCTGACATGGGAACACAGTATACATATGGATGGGTGATGCAGCAGTATGGAAAACATAAACACACACTGTAGCGTCCCTTAAGTCCAATTTATTGGCACATCCACAAGTGATGTTTCGAGCTCTTCTTCAGACTTGCAGTATCATCCCACTTGATAGAATGTGGCCTCTTTGCGTGCCATCATCCACTGCTCCCTGCTCAGTAGCCCTCCCATTTACAAGCAGTTAATCATATCTATAAATGACAGCAGGAAAGCAACTCTGCCTGTCTGCCACTGTGCCTAGTGGATTATAAAACTCAGCTCCATCCAGTATTTTATCTGCCAAGTGGATTTTTGGAGTGGAGACGAACCTATAAACAATCATGTTTACACACCAGAGCAGCTGCGCGGAGACAGATTTACCACAGCAAGATTGTTTTTCAGTTTCTCTTTTCATCAACATTTGTATTCCATCGCTTTAATTGTCTTTCGTTCAGTTTAGCAAATAATGAAAATACAGAAACATCCACCGCTGCCAAACTAATGGCACACAAGTGAATAGTAGCTTGGCTGGGTTTCTGAGGCGTGTTTACACAGGTTGCTTAACAAGTAGACAAATGGTAGTAACGCTACTCCAATCCACTCACAGATGTCATTCTGTAATTACCTATATTCTTTGTTACTTATTAGCAGTGGTAGCACCTTGAAATGCATCGACACTTCACCATATTCTATCAGGTCATTTCAATGCATAATGTCCCTTTCTGGCTTAAACACCTGGCAGTCAGGCAAATAACACATCTGCATGCAGCCAGTCAAAAATGGAGGACATTACAGCTGACAATTAATACTATGAAAAAAAAAAAAATCATTTAACTTTTACCTAAGTTAGTGCTAAACATTTACAAATTATGTTTTTGTGTCCCGAACACTCAAGACGTATGATCATGAGCTTCATGTTTAGCTGAAGATTAAAGTCCCCCCTCTGCTATTTAATGTGTTTCGCGTATTGTTACTTCACTTGGATGTTTGACCTTCACTGCATTGAATGATGCATGTGCAGAGTTTGACACTAGAAGGCTGTTTTCACATTCATCTGCTGTTTCGGAGTTTAACATCTGTATCTATCGTCAAGCGTTACTTTGTGACGTCACAACTGGTTTAGAAGCCAATCACGGTGCAGTATGCAACTTACACAAGTCTCAAGTGGAAATTTGAAGCCTCCAGTGCACGTATGAGGATATTTAGGTAATTTAACTTTTATATGGAAAAACAATAAGTTGTGTCAACTTATTTTTCAAAACAGAGTATTATAGAGTTGTAACAGGAAGATACAGAGGTTTAGTAGAAGACGAAAGACTGTTGCAATATTGCGAACTAAATAAGGGTGAGAAAGAAATCAATTTTATTTTATGTTGTCCTCTATATCATGATTTACGACAAATATTGTTTAAAAAAGTTCCTGGTTTAGATTTGAAAGGCATGGAGACTGGAGCCTTAAATTAATATCTTTTTGATAATGTTTTTGTATTTGCTGAATATCTTTCTAAAGCATGGGATAGGAGGAGAAAAGTAACATATGAGATATATTCCTCAGACTCTTAGGGGGCTGTGTTTGTAAATTTGTTGTTTTGTGGGATATATCCTGAAGCGTTATTTGTGGGAGGTTCATGTTTACAATTATGTTTGGATGAAGTTTATGTTTATATGTATGTTTGGATGATGCTGGTGTGTTGTGCTGTAAGTTGATGGTGGGCTAACATGACGGAAGGTTTGATTTGTTGTCAGTTAAAGGGACTGTTTGTAAGAATCAGAAATGCTCGTTAACAGCGACACCTGTGGCCGTTAAGTCAACGAAAGTCAGCGTCGGGCTCGCGCTTCCTCGCTCTAAGTAGACGTGAACGAGCATCGCTCAAAACAGTGAGGCGATACACATCAGCTAAACCACAATATCACTCTATATTTCACCTGCTTGGCAGTAATGTTAGCTGACCAGACGAAGGTCTCTCCATGAATCACTGCTGATCCTAGTGTTGCCTTTTCCTGCTTTAGCCTCCCGACCGCGGTGGGAGGGAGACACCGGCACCCGGTCGGAGACGATAACGTTTCTCGCTGCGGAGCCCCGTCACTTCACAAAACAAGGAAAACCTCTGTTGGTCTGCAGGAGCTGCAGCAGTTATTTCTGCACAAACGTCACTAGATATTCTCAGAGCTAAACTAACTCTTCTGCAGTGTGTAGTGTGCGCGCATGCACGTGAGGTGGAGCGAGCTGAGTGAAGGCAAGCAGGCAGCGGAGCAGAGGAGCAGAGTACAGCAGAGACTCCGGCCCTGGAGACCAAAGCTACAGTCTCCCCCGCGTCATCCGACCGCGGCCAACACTGTTTAACAGACGGGCTTCACTAGATAGAACTGTGCGGTTTTGGTGCTTCCGTGTAGTTTGTGTTGGAGTCTTACGCGAGCGCGCATGGGACACCGACCCGGGTGATTTATACATGTAAGAAGTTACAAACGCTTTACTCGCTTTACTGCAGATGCCTGTGGATTATTGTTAATCTTGGCTGACATATGATTATGTGATATGAAGGATTGTTAGGCCAGTTCATGAAGATGAGCAGCAGGGGCTAAAATGGGAAAATTGGTAGCACTCCCCTTTAACTGATTCAATCCCTGCAAGCTGAAGAGGGAGGGACATGCAGCAGTCTGCTGCAGCTGTTGTTGTTGTTGTTGTTGTTGTTGTTGTTTTCTAACATATTATAAGATGTAGGCTACACAGTCTTTATCAGAGTCTTTGTCTCAATGTTTACCAGCTAAAAGTCTATCAAAGGTCGCCCTTGCTAAGCTAACAGGGCTCTTCTTGGTCCCTTTATTGTGGAGTAAACAGGGCGAACATTGGTGCATATTTACCCGCAGTTTTAACGCTTCAGTGGGGACAGGGATGGAGGTCCTGTGCAGCGTCAGCTCCTGTTTGTTGCTGTGGACGTCGCACACCAGCTCCATCACCGACATGGAGCTGGTGGTGCACACAGCCAGGCGGTGATCCTGCGACCAGCAGAGCGGCTGCAGCCCGCTGACCGGGGCCATGAGCGGCACGACGGGCTCCCGCTTAACCGGCACATCCTCCGAGGTGAAGAGCAGGTCGTCCTCGGCCTCTGGCTCGGTCTTGATGACTACGTTTAAGGGCAGTGAAGGAGCCGAATCTAACGGACTGGCAGCCGCCATGTTTTGTTTTAATGTGGAAGTGACGTCTGCAGAGAGCGGGAGGAGAGGAAGGAGGGACTTCCTCCGCAGAGTTAAGTAGTGCACTGATGTCAACACAATACAGTTCACCTCTGACAGGTCAAAGAGGGATAAATACATAGGAATACATTTATATTTATGTTTGTATACATCCTCCTAGATGACCTTGCAGTTAATCAACACTAAAACTGTTTCAACAACATTTAGTGTTACTTTATATAAGATAAGATAACATGAACCTTTATTAATCCCCGGGGGGAAATTCAGGCGTCAAAGCAGCAAAGCGCAGATACAGAGGTACAGGTGTACAAAAAGATTATAAAACAATAAATAGAAATACAGAATATACATAGTGAATGGACATAGTGCATGGACATAGTGAATGGACATAGTGAATGGACATAGTGAATGGACATAGTGAATATACATAGTGAATGGGCATAGTGAATGGACATAGTGCATGGACATAGTGCATGGACATAGTGCATGGACATAGTGAATGGACATAGTGAATGGACATAGTGCATGGACATAGTGCATGGACATAGTGAATATACATAGTGAATGGGCATAGTGAATGGACATAGTGCATGGACATAGTGCATGGACATAGTGCATGGACATAGTGAATGGACATAGTGAATATACATAGTGAATGGGCATAGTGAATGGACATAGTGCATGGACATAGTGCATGGACATAGTGCATGGACATAGTGCATGGACATAGTGAATATACATAGTGAATGGGCATAGTGAATGGACATAGTGCATGGACATAGTGCATGGACATAGTGCATGGACATAGTGCATGGACATAGTGAATATACATAGTGAATGGGCATAGTGAATGGGCATAGTGCATGGACATAGTGCATGGACATAGTGCATGGACATAGTGAATGAACATAGTGAATGGACATAGTGCATGGACATAGTGCATGGACATAGTGAATATACATAGTGAATGGGCATAGTGAATGGGCATAGTGCATGGACATAGTGCATGGACATAGTGCATGGACATAGTGAATATACATAGTGAATGGGCATAGTGAATGGGCATAGTGCATGGACATAGTGCATGGACATAGTGCATGGACATAGTGAATGAACATAGTGAATGGACATAGTGCATGGACATAGTGCATGGACATAGTGCATGGACATAGTGAATATACATAGTGAATGGGCATAGTGAATGGGCATAGTGCATGGACATAGTGCATGGACATAGTGAATATACATAGTGAATGGGCATAGTGAATGGACATAGTGCATGGACATAGTGCATGGACATAGTGCATGGACATAGTGCATGGACATAGTGAATATACATAGTGAATGGGCATAGTGAATGGGCATAGTGCATGGACATAGTGCATGGACATAGTGCATGGACATTGTGAATGGACATAGTGCATGGACATTGTGAATAGACATAGTGCATGGACATAGCGTGTACCGTCCGTCAATAAAGAAAATGTAGTGTACAATGATGGGTGTAATATGCGCAGTCTATAAAATGGTATATGGGATGTAGTATAAAGTAAGTTTAAAGTTTAAAGTGCAACAGTGGTTAGGAGAGGTGGTTGCAGGTAGATGCAGATAGTCCAGATAGTCCAGATAGTGCAGTTTTCATGTGGGGGTCATCCTTGGTTGTGGAGCCTGATGGCTACCAGCAAGAAGGACTGACCCAGACACTTTGTGTTGTGCCGAGGGGGGATGAGCCTAAGACCTGTCGGTGCTCCTCATCATGACTAGCTCATCATGGATGCTAATAATAAATATATATATATTATTTATTGCATTATTTATTGACTTTTATCAATACTATACTATTATCTACCCCTGAACATGTCCTCCACCCCTACCCCTCCAAAAAATGAGTTTGGAATGGCAAGGGGTTAAGCTATGTGTTGTTACGAAGCTATGTGTTGTTATTTGTTGCTATTGTATGTGTTGTTATTTGTTTTTATTTAAGCTATATGTGTTTTTATGCGTTGTTATGAAGCACTGTAGGGCCCTGTGATTTCGAAGATGAGGAAAACAAGGACAGAATCGCAGAATTTGATAATAAAAATGGAATCAATTGTAAACTGCGGAATATTGTGGCCAAATTTGCAGCACCCCGATATCTATACCTTTTCATAACATACCTATATCTGTGCCAAATGTGTTGCTTTTATTGCAAAATGCACAATTAATATTATTATGAATATTTCAGCTTAGCTGCCCCACTATACAGTATATCAAGATAGCAAACATTTAATAGGCTCAGCCTTTATATTGAGCAACAAACAAGAAACATGCTGCCTGAGAGCAGAAGTTCAGCTCATTTCCATGTGAGGAGCAGATAAACATGTGTTGGATAACTGCTTCTTCTGTTTCATAAGTAAAGAGATGATAATGTGTAAATATGAAAGAGGTGTATCATTTATATTATACAAGGCGACTGTTGCAGTTTTTGGCCTTTAATCCTCTGTAGCTATAAGAAAAACTAGCACTGGATCAAACACGGAAAATACCATCTCTGATCTCTGAAATGTCGTCCTTTGAACTCTCCTCTTCACTTGAGTGCCAATCAATCTGCCATTACCCCCCCGACAGGCTGTCAGCATGAATCTAAAGTAATCACAATCAATAACTGTGCTCAGATATGTTAATGAATGTTGTAATTACCAATATGCACTATGTATATCACCAATTTATATATTTTACATTTTGTATACTCTTTTTTTCACGAGTGTCTTTGTCTCTCTTTTCAATTGCATTACATTTTTGTGAGCCACAAACTGTCGTAAGAGGAGAATAAAAACATGGAAAAGGCCAATAAATTATTCCCATTGGCGTGCTATGACAATTTAACCGAATTAAAGGAACAGTGTGTAACATTTCAGGAGATCTAGTATCAGAAATGGAATATAATATTCATAACTAGGTTTTTATTATTATTATTATCCATTATTATTATTCATTATTGTTGGCATATTTATCTTAAAATAAAACAACAGTTTTATTACATTTATAATGAAACCTAAACATGTCTTTGTTTTAGGTAGAATAGCGATTGTGTTTTGACTTTGGCAAAGCCATAATGCCTTGGAACAAAACAGCACATGCAGCCTTGGGCAGTGTGTCAGCACTTGCACATCCTTGTTTTAATTAGATTAGATTAGATGAAACTTTAATGTGTTCCATGGGGAAATTTTGCAATCCATGTGACACATTCACTCAACGAGATAAGGTCTACGTCGAAACAGCACTGGCGCTCAATAATGACATATTCACCAGTCTGAGAGAAAAGAAGAATGAGCCCCCTCCTTGACAGGCTCGACATCAGTCATTTCATCTGTCCGAGTGCAGTCACTCGTCAGCGAGATAGACCATTAATTGTCATATTTCATCATCAATTAATAAAACTATGAAAACTGTCCCCTCCGCGGTTGATGGCTGGTGATATATATCAGCATGCTTAATGCGCTGAGTCGCAGGACGCTCCTAGACCGGTCAAAGGTCAAACTGCTGCAGTCGGATGCAGAGCTGGAGATTCCCAGGCAGACAGTGATTTGTTACTGCCCTCGCATGAAAGCTCCTCTCGCAGTAGCTGCCTGACTCCCAGCAAGATGACAGCGGGATTTCACCAGGCAGAGTTATTTGTCACAAAACAAATTGTTACAAATCTGTGAGACAAATATAGAATAGCGCGCCCACCATGTTTTAATCTCCCATTTTTCTGTCTTTTGTTTCGATAATCGAAATGAATAAATGAACGGGGACCATGGTATGTTTCATTCTTAATGAAGCGTGTAGTGAATGAATATTTCACACACCTGCTGTGTGTCTTTGGTGGGTTTTGACTGGGGACCCAATCCCAGCCCGGGATGTATGAATGTTGGATTAAACATTCATCAAATGCTGTCACAAAAACTTTATCCTCTCCTGTCAACCCACACATAAAGACGGAAACAGGCCTCTGCGCAGGCCAAAGCAGCCCAGCCATGATTTGAACCTCACCCTTTGGTTGACTTATTGTGTAGTAGTGGAATTATTTAGGCTGCACTGGAGTCATGTCTAAAGGCATATAGGTTATGTAGTGTGGGTTTATGGATACGGATGGGGTCAGCTCAGGTCAATCCCCTGCATCTCTAATATCCACCTGCTGTCTTGTTATTGCCTGCAGGTTCCTCCTCAGCCTTTCAACCCTCAGTAGACCACATCCTCTGCTGTTTGCTCGCTCCGAGTGTCACTAGAGCTGCTTACATGTATCTTACGAGGAAGCCCGCAGGGACGTTTTGATGCATGGTTCATCATACATGTTTTAATCATTCAGTCTCTCAGACACCTCCCAGGAGGGGGCTGCTGCAGCACATTACCGAGTACACACAATTAGTGATATAATCATGATGATGATAATGAAATGTATTTAGAGCATATCAGCATGGTTCACTCTGTTCGGGGAGACATTAGCAGGACTGCAGCCCTGGAAAAAGCCTCGGCGCTCGGGCTCCTGGCGCTCGCTCCCCCTCTGGAGACCGGCAGAGCCCGGCAGGTTGCCACGTCAGAGATTAGCAGTCATAGCAGTCGACTTGGCGCTCCTTCTGCGCCGTCAACTGCGAAAGCCTCACCTGACAGGTGTTGCTCTCAATCAGTGCTCCTCTGCCCCCCCCCCACCAACCCCCCATGCTGTCCTTGGAGTGGGAAGCCTCCCCTCCCCCTTTACATATCCTGACAGCCTCTAACAGGCGATGCTCTGAGACGTACTGGTGCTTCATACACCAGAAAAGAAACCCCCCTCTCAATGAGAGACTATTGATATCACATCAGCGATATCAGCAGGAAACACAGTGCTGGTCTTTTATTTAGCTCCCCTCAGGGATGTTCAGTCACCTGTAAAAGGTCAAGGTGATAGTATGTCAGGATCAGAGGGAGGGCTTCAGTGCAGGAATAATGGTACTTGCTGGGAACTGTTTTAACAGACTGTATACCAGAATGAAACCAACGATCACTGGTTAAAAATAACACCAGCGGGCCAAGGGTCATTCTGAATTGATATTGATTGAAGTTTCTGACACCTCTGTCATCTACCTCCTGCCTACAGTAGTGAAGGAGAATAAGCATATGCACTTTTACAGTATTTAGCAAAAAGAAAAAATCTAACCGCTCTTTGCTTACTTTATGAATAGAGGCAAATGACCACTTCACATTATCTCCTGTTACTCAGCTTACAGTATCAACGGGCAAAATCAGCACAGATGACATAAATTGTTTTAGACCAGAAAAAGAAAGTCACATGTAAAAGCCCACATGTGAGAACATACATCTTGGTTGTCATAAGTGAACATGTGAAATGAAACACATAAAAAAACACCTTACTGTGAAACTACTTACTACCAAAGACAGACAGCGTGTTCTGCGGATAACGCAGAGTAATGATGGCAGCTGTTTCTGGAAAGACACGTTGCTTTTGATTTGATATTTTGCTGCTTGTGCTAACATGTATATTGAGTGGATGTTGGCTTTGTTCAGTCGTTGTTAATATCTTGAGGATGTCTTGGTGTTTGCTGGTGCTAATTTCTGCTCCTGATAGCCAATTCAATTTGTAAATAATACAAATGAATGATGGGCTGCATTCCATTTAGCTGCTGGCTCAATGTCGCCCTCCTTAATCATTGTTATTAGTAACACCTGGGCTTTTTCCTGCTGTGACAGTTAACATGTCTGGCCTATATTCTGCTTAAACCGGTGTGCTGTGTGTGTATTGATTATGAATTGTTTTCTTGTAGTAGCTAAGTTGTTTTCTTGTGGTTGTTGTTTGGCATTATGGATTATGACGCTTATTGTGATTTGTATTGACATGAATACTCAAATTTCAGTGTTTGTGTTATTATGAGCTAAATTTGTTTTGCTAGTTGTTGGCTCACTATAACTTCTGGTTTCTAGTTCTTGTGTAATTGTAGGAATGTGAACATCATTTCACATGCACTATTCAACTAATTGAGTTCCTGTAATACTGGCTTATAGTGGGAAACTTAACATTACATTTCATAAGAGGAGACTGACCTTGCACTGTATATTTCGTGCAATGTTTGGAGGTGTTTTGTTGGAAAAAGACCACAAAGTGGTCGGTGCTGCTGGGTGACACTGTAGCAGATTTCACATAATAACTGGCGTTGAATGCAGTTTTGGAAAGAATATTGTTGTGACTCTCTTCAAACACTGCAGCAAACACTTGCTTCGTCCTTTTGTTGGTTCCGCTCACATACCATTTTTACAAGCTGCTACCCACCATATAACTGTGGACAAGCTCGTTTTATTGGACTCCACAGAGGAAGCCCAGTGAGTTTAACATGGCATTTCCCATTGGAGCTTTGTTACGTTTGCCATGTTAATAAATGACTTAAATAGCTGGATTGGATATCGGTGACAACGGGGCAGATCTATTCAAGTTTTGACTAATTTGTTGCTGCATTAAAAAGGGTTACACTTGAATTGTAATTAACGTAAAGAATTCCTGTTCATTTTGAAGATTTTTTTACAAAGTTTCTGGTGTAGGATTTATTATTTTAATAATAAATAACAATTTAGTAAATTTATATCTATGTATTTTATTTGTCACATTTAGTTTTACAAAGTTAGGAAAGCAAAGTTTCAGTCAAGCCTAATGTTGCCTTACACATAAAAGAATGATCCCAGTCACTTCCACATAGCGAGGTATACATCTTATTAATTATAGGCTGGTATCTGATCGGTACTCGGTATCGCTATCGGGGCTGAAAAAGTTGGATCGAATGACAGAAATCTCTTTGAAATACATGTCTTTCTGTATAACTAAGTTTAAAACCAGCTGTTTCTCCATAAAAACATATCTCATGGAAAATGATGAGCACTGGCCAAGCAGTAGATCACCTGTGGTCATTTTGCATGATAATATTTATCCTCAGGACTCTCATGTATAAGAAGTAACTTTCTAGAACTGCTGAATCAATGGACTATTCGTTTAGTTTACAAAATCCTGCCCCTACCTATTAGCTAGAGGGTATGTTTACACGAGGCCAGGCCCTAACCTGTAGGTTATTAAGTGAAACATGCAAACTGATTGGGTGGAACTCGGGAGGAAAAGCAGCCTTTCTATTTATTCCCAGCGATAATGGCTGAATTATTCATCCTGTGTGATGATTAATTAAAAAAGGCCCCAGGTCCTGTGGCAGGTACAGGCTGCCGAGGCACACACTGACATTCCCATGTGATGTGCTGGATGTCTCTGCCCTCCTCCTGCTTTCCTCTGCACGTCTTTAGGGAGAGTGCCCTCACACGAGTTACATGCCTGTGCATCCGGCAACACTTTAACCTAATTCACAAATACATGAGGTGAAAGACTAAAGCCTGGTAATCGTATGTAAAGCAGACTGGGGGTCAAGTTCAAGTAGTTTTCATGGCTTGCTTTAGCCTTTGTGTGGTTTGTAATATTTCAGTTGTCTGCAACATATAGTGTTGTCAAAAATATCAGTTATTTTAAAAATTCTAAGTATTGATATCAATACTAAATATTTGAAACGGTTTCAATTCTCATTTGCATCATCTGCAGTATCGATACACGGGTAACAGTTGCGCTTTCTGCTCTCTCTTCTCTCCGACAGCGAGTTGACACACACACTGCTACTTATCTTTTAACAAAAATCTAAAATTTGATGCTCTCAATGTTGTGTACATTTTTCCCCGCAATATGGAATATCAATATTACGTTTATTTGTCCAGAGTTATAAAAGGGGGGGGCTTGGCGGGACTAGAAGTGTAAATCTTGCAGAGAAATGTTTTTGTTTATTCCCAGGGAGTCGGTAAACTTGTCATTTTTGTGCAGGGAGACAATTTTGAGAATCTGTTGAAAGCATAGACTGTATAAAATATGGACGCAGTCTCCGTGTCTAACTCCTGACTATTCCAAAAATGGGCAAAGAGGTGGCTTATCGGTAGAGCTGAGAGTGATGCAGCAGAGGAGGCAGCTAGCGACCTGGTAAGACATCCACCTGTCACTCAAAACAAAACGAAGCCCTTAATTATGCATAACTTTAAGGTTTAACATAATTCAAACGCGTGAGTTGTGTAAAAATTCACCCCCGTACAGTCGTTATGAACGGGGAAATTAGCTGTAGAGACCAAAACCGTTTTTTGCACCAGGCTGTAAACATGCTTATCTCTGCTGTAAAGTTGGGCATTTTAACATGGAGGTCTATGGTCTAATGACTGCCGTTACAGCAGAGTTGGTGATTTTTAATATCAGTAGTTTAATTTTCCTGCTCCAGGACACATCTGTACTAGTACTAGTAAAATTACACACAATGAGAAGTTTTTTGCTGGTGGGTGCAGAGCTGCAGCGACATGCTTGCAAACACACATCATGCTTGTATCGCCAGCATCATTTTATAGAGAGACTTTGTCGTAGCAAACAGCACAGGTCAGTTACTTTCCAAATTTTAGCACTGCTTCTACACAACTTCCTTCATTAATGAGACTCTGTTTGAAAAGGGGACATGGGGATGTTCGAAGGTATAGAAGTAGAATATGTTGACAATAAGTGGTTATCGGTTTGTCCATGATGCAGGAAATGTTTATGTTTGCTGTTAGTGAATGCAAAACAAGGATGTTTAACCACAGCTGTTTAAAGGTGGTGGTGAGATGGTGTGAGGTGGCTCTGTCTGCAACACGCTCCCTTTGTGGGTTCTGTTATGGTAATAGATTTTTTTGGATGGTCTTTCCTCCACACCGATGCATATTGTTTCAGTGTAACAAGCGGCTGGTTGCTGCCAGACTCAGGTAGGCAGGCAGCGGCTGTTGCGTCCTCTGACCTAGTGTGGGCAGCTGGCAGTGGGCAGGACATGCCCTGTGGCAGTGCCAGGGGAAGGCCAGGAGGGCTGGGGTCCAGGCCTGCTCTCGCCTCTGCTCGGGCCCCGCTAATGGAATGGGGCTGGGCCGCCCATATGGCACTTGTGAGATGAACTGGGGGCTCTGGAGGTTGGCACGCGGAGTCACCGGGCAGTCTCCCGTTAGAAATTAAACAGGACAGGGCCAGACCTACGTGATCACCTCACGACCACCAAGCGTTATGGATGTGCTCGCTGATGGGGATGGAGACACACCTGCACCAGAGGCTTCCATCTGCCCCTAAAGGTCCATAACATTGGTTAGGGATATTTTACTCCATGAACTCTACATTTTGAAATATATTTCATTATTGCCAACCATTTATCAAATATCCTTAAAGGTGCTCTATACGATAGCCATAGGATAGCAGCAAAAACCGTTTGCTATGTAAAGATATAGTGGAGTAATCCAAGCTTCTCCGTTGTTGACATAACCGGGCCAGCCGCACGTGTTTTTTAGTGCGTGTGAGCGTACTCCACTGACTAGGTCACAACCGCCGCTCTGCACTGCTCTCACACAGCTGTTACAGCTGATAACGGCGTCCAAACCAACAGCACTGTTGCAAAAGCGTAGCAGTCAATGGAAAACAACGTGCAGACACTTGGAATGTACGTGTGTAAGGATCATGTAAGCATACAGTATTTTGTTCTGTACATGCCATCTCCACTGCAAACCTTCTGTGTGCTCACTACGTCAGACGTCATGGCAGTGGTATACTGTATATGTGGGTATTATATCACGGTTATGAACCAATCAGATTGCTTGATTTGAGCTACCCGTTTTATGATCACAAATAGTCTCCCTTTCAGAAGCTACACGAGGCAAACTTTGTGACTGAACGAATGTAAATACAGTTATTTGGGGCTATACTGTGTAATAATTGGTCATGGAACAGACTGATGATACATTCATCTGGTGTTGCCATAACTCTGGAAAAGGCCTCACGTTTGTTTCTGCGGAGCTGGTCGACAAAAACAGTTCAGGTTAATGAGCCAACAACTTGGAGAACGTCCTCTAGTTGGAGGTCAAGGAAAAACGGGTTTGCCAGGATGTACGCGGTGTTAGCCCCGTGTACAAGAGCTGGCCAGATAGGCCGTGTGTAGGCAATGAGGTGGACGGGGGGAGAGCAGAGTAGCCCACCAGCCCTCTCTGGCACCGGACCGACCTGGCTCCTCTCTGAGCTGCGTGGGACCAGGAGAAGGAGAGCCACGTGGGATGGGAGGAGAGAGGAAAGTGTGTTGGAGCGGTCTGCAGTGCCGCAGTGTTAACAAATGTGTTCACATACTGCATGTACTGAGATAATGCTTACCCTCTAGAATAACTCGGTGCTCCTTGCTGACTGTACCACACAGGCTGATGCAAACGGAACTAAAATTACCACTTCAGGGTGACACTGGCAATTTGTATTGCAGACCTAAAAAAGGAAGAAATGGCGAGGGTAATTACAGTCAGCGGGGAAAAAAAACAGTTTGACGTTGCCCTGCCCTGGTTTTCCTCCTAATACTCCATTAAAAAGTGAGGCCAGACTTTTAAAACAGGTCACTCTTACAAACCCTCCCTCCCATCTCCATTTCTTCCACCTCCCTCTCCTTCTCCTCCTCCACCCTGCCTTCATCCTCCTCCTCCTCCTCCTTCTCCTTCCACCACCCACCTCTCTGGATCTGGAACAAAAGCCACCTCCGCTGCCGCCACCTCCCCTCCCCATCTCCTGCTTTTCCATTTTATTGGTGACAGCTGCCGCGAAACAAACTCGCGGAGCGAGAGAAATGATGTGTCAGTGGAAGGTCCTTTAGCCCGCGCTGCTAATCTGTCACACGCCGTTTGTTGTTTACTGTTTCCTCCTGCTCGCTGACTGGCCGGCAGTGTGCGCCGCGCCGTAATGGCGACAGATGCTGACCCGCGGAAGTGTGAATCTTGCCGATTTCTCCCTGCTGTCAACCTGTAAATTACAGCTATCGGGAGTAATTAGACCCGATAAAACCCTTCCAAGCCTCACCCCCCTTGACACACACACACACACACACACACAGACGCACACACACAGCTATGGCCTGTCAGTGACCCGAGTGTGTGCCATTTTGAGAAAGAAGGCCCTGAGGTATTTTTTTAAAATCTTTGTCTTCACAGTTATTTGAATTAAAAATAATTTAGGGGCTTATATTCATTATAGTGGCCTCTGTAAAATGTTGAGCACTCTGCTCTGGTTTAAAGATTTCTCTTTTGGGTCAAAGTCTGACATCTTTCCCCAAAACACTTCATGACTTTGAGGACTCTAAGATCGATGCTGGCAGCGGCTCGGAAGTTGCAGAGGTGAGTCCGTCCACAGCGAACCGCCTCGGATGAATCTGCAGACGTTGCCAGTCGTCCTCTACTTATCCTCACCGAGGTTTTGCAGGGACAGCAGGGTCCTGGGGCACAACCAGAGAAGCCAGTATCGAGGCCACCTCTCCTTGCCCTGGCATCCGTGTTCGGCCCGCAACCACCACGGCGGCCACCACTGCCAAGCATGCCCTTAAAAGCAGGGCCGGTGCCCCTTTAAGTAACTCGCGCGATACCAAAGGTCACGCAGCCAGGTCTTGTCATCCTCTCCCTGACTCGCTGCCCTCCGCCTCCTCCTCCTCCCACAGCCCACGGTGCCCACTTCCTGACCATCGAAGCCAATCACTTTCCACCCCTCACCTACTGCCGCCGCCAATGCAGAGCGGCAATCTGTCACCCGGGCACTAGGAGATGCCACCCTGCCGGCCGCCTTCCGTACACTGCGGTAATGGCTTCTGGCAGCCCCAGAAAGATAAGTAACAGGCAAAAAAGGCAGGAGAGCGGGACAGAGAAGGAGGGAGGGCCGAGGGCCACAGAGCACAGGACCCTCGCTCACATCCAATCTGCCCCCATCTCGCCGCTGTTCGACCCTCCTCTCCCCCTTTCGCCTCACCCCGCTTTGGCCCGGTCGCTTTGCACGATACTTCAGTGAATAAATGAGTCGTTTTAATCCGACTGACAAGCTGGCATTGCCCAGCCCTGCCCTCCATCTGCACTGGCGGCCAGCGCAGCAGCAGGCCCCAGGCAGCCCGATGTGCCAATCCAACACACAGCTTATCCTGGCTGTAGCTTCAGGGACAGAAGGGTTAGAGCTCTATGCGGCAGCTACCCTCTCCACCAAAAGAGCTATTTATATAAGAAAGGGATTAGCCGGTGGAGGCTTTGATGAACTGGAAAAAAATTATGAATTTGCTCCCATCTTGCTTTTTTGCACGTTTGAAGTTCTTGTCTTTTTAAACGAAAACTGCAATATATTTCCTGCTTTTACGCATGATCACATAATCGTTCGGCGAGTGTGAATTTTACACCCATTCTCAAAGTGCAGATTTGCTTTTTATGAGGTGTTCTTTCCACAAATTGCACCCCGCCCCCTCTGCAACAGATGAATGTGTTCGCTCGGCAACAAACTGAAAGTGAAACTAGCCCCGTTTCCATCTGTCCCCATCACTGAGGGGTTAATTTTGCCCTGTCATCCTTGGCACAGCGAGAGGCCAAGTGCACTATCACTCACGTCGTCCGTCCGCCGCCCCGACCGAAAAAACCCAGAGGGAGAGAAAAAAAACTTGGCCACAGGAGGTGCTAAACCCTCTGCTCCATTTCCTCTCTCCACAAGCTCCTCTCCACTCCCTCGCTCGCCCATGTGTCACCTCCAAGTCGTTTGGGAAGGGACCTGGTAACATTTGAGTGCCCAATTAAGCGCAGGGGCTCAGTCCGGGCCCCCCTCCGGGTTCCGTTCAAGCACGTCACTGATGAGCGGCCTGCCATCTTCCCTATGAACCACACACACACTCCTCCCACCCTCGCATTCTTTTTCATGCTTACTTCCCCCGTCTGTTCTGCCTCTTCTTTTTTTTTTCACACAAACACACTCTCCTCCCCGGTTAAAGATCCCCCACAGATCTGATTGCAGCTTATCTTTGGAACAGGAGGTTACGACTGTTTGATCCATGGCTGCCGAACCCGTTGCCAGTTATACACCGGAGCCTGGATGCTGCTTATTAACCGGAGGGGTCGTCCCACCGCGCCGCTGAGAAAGCCGAGGGTGCCGGTGTTTTGCTGCTTTTGGTGAAAAGATTAAGCACTGTTTTTCTTAAATTAGCCTGGAAAACATGAAGCATCAACATAAAAGAAAATATTCTTCATCCGCAAGGTCAACTACGCGCTCATTATCACCCAGATTGAATAATTACTGAACTTAAGAAGTGTAGAGAAAAATAACTTAGCGCAGTAAGGCCTTTTGATGTGTTAAAGGAGTGCTTATTCCCTTAACTGGAGTGAAAGAGCATCGCTGGATAATTTAGGTTACAGGCTCGGCGGTGACAGCTGGGCAGCATTGAAAGCCAACCAAATCGACATAAATCACTGACTTTTTTTTTTTTTCAATAAGTAGGTTAATATCTCAGAATGGTGTTTAATGTTTTATTCAGCGCCGAAGCAGGGACAGTGTTAAGGGACGGCAAGTGTTTTTGAATGCAGATGGGAGGTGGAGGGCAGAGCACGCCGGCCCTGGTAAAGCAGCGCGGCAACGATCCTCGCCCCTCTCGAGCCCTCTCCATATTAAACAAGTGCTTTGTAAGTGTGCCGTCATTACTATTCATCACAAATAAATACTTAAGCACTGAGAGCTTAGCACCCCGCTGCTTTACAGTTATCCATTATTTCTGTCACCTGCTTGTCCTTTTTTCCCGTCTCCTCCCCTCGCCGCCTCTCTTTCCTAACTGAATGTTCCGGTGCCCTTCAACTCAGTAGTGTGCTGGGAGGGCGCTGGTGGCTAGTGCCCATGTGCCAAGCCTCCCTGCTTTGTGTCCTATATTCTCTCTGCCCTCACCTGAGGCCTTGCCCCAACAGGACAGCAGGGCCAGAGGCTCTTTATTGTGCACTGTGCTTCCCAAGACGATGCCCTTCCACTGTTTTCAACACTTTTCCCCTTTACACTTTTTTCTCTTCTCTTTTTTACACAAACATAACAAACACCCCTCAAGTTCAACCACTCCTGCCCCAGACGTGGGGGCAAAAGTCCACTGCACCCCGTCCTCTACGGCGTTTTTTTTTTTTTTTGGAAGGTGATCCGATCCTTTCTCCTCTGCCACTGGGCTTGGCGGGCTGGCTGGCTCCGGTGCAACGCGGCGTGCGCTGCTGGCGCGGACCGAGGCTGGGCCAGTGTGCTCAGGAGCTGATGAATTGCAGGCGAGATACGGGGCGGCAGCCGGCGAGGAGCTCCGGCGAGCGGCCGTCACGCGCTATCACCGTCTGCCCGTGTGATGGGGGAAATCGGAGAGACAGCGCTGACAACTTAATTTAACACCAGATCTGGAGGAAGCCAGAGTGCCACTGCGCTCTGGATAATTGATAACTCTGCCACTCCACCACACCTCGCCTCACCTCGCGCCCACAACGCCTCGGCTCATCATCGACCCAAATCAGTGGCGGACACATTACTGTACAGATTTTAAAGCTTGTCAGGTTGTTTTGCGCCGTAGAAATGCTTTTTCACACCAGAAGCAAGGGTGGAAAAAGTGAAAAGCATGTACTGGACATAATGGTGCATTGAGTTCCATCTTCTTCTGTGTTTCCAGATTTGTTATACTAATACTGGTGCCAATACAGCACTTTAGTTATACTCATAACAATACCTTTTTAAAACTTTGGTTTGAAGAATATGAATACCTGTTTCTTATAATCCCTTTTCCTTTAACAAAATAACACAACAAGCACCTGTACAAAAACTTTGCCCACATAAAATACAAGCTAAAATTAGAAACATAATGAATTTATCAGGAAATGGCTGATCAAAGAATAAATAATTAAGATTACAATAACTATTGTGTGATAGTTTTTGATACTTGGGGCTACAGACACCAATCCTTGTCAATACCCAGCCCCAACTTCCAGGCGATTTAGGCTTCATGCTGCATTATCCCTTTAAAAAATGGTGTTTGCAGTCAGATAGGACACACAATCTCTCCATCGCCCTGACTTTATGAGCGACTTTGCTGCGGCGCTGCGCGGGGGGAGCGCGCTGCCTGGATCTCCTTCACAGGCTGTCGGAGGCTGCCGAGCAGGAGCCCGGTTGACTGGTAATGCCTATTAATTACTAATACAAACTGCTAATTAGCAGACCAAACACTGGCATCTGTACAGTTTGTTTTCCCTGCAGCGATGATATTGAGCTCTAACACAAAGAGGCAGTAAACCTGAGCCGCCTGACGCGCATCCGAATCAAAGGGGACTCGCCGCTAAGCATACTTAATGCGAGGATCACGCACCACAGAGGTTGAATAAAGGTCAAATCCCAAATTTCACAAGGATGAGATTAAATGACCTGTTGTAAGATCAGAGGAGGAAAGTAACTTTTACTTAAGTACTGCTTGAGTACTTTATACTTTAATACTATATTTCAGAGGGAAATTTCGTGTTGCATTTATCTGACAGCTGTCAGATTATAGTCATTATTATATATTATATTGCTGTTGTCAGGTTATAGTTGCAGATTCAAATTTTACAATTAATATGAGATAAGCTTTAAATGCTGTTGTCAGGGAAATAAACTTAGTTTTAAAAGTGTGAACTTTTCAGGAAAGCGGGTTTGTTTTAGTCACATTTTTGACATGGAGAAGTTGGAGAATCTTTGGAGATTTTTTTTCTATATCGAACATTTTAAATTCAGTACTTTTACTTTTAACAGCACTTTGGTATAGCTACTGTCCTGTCACTTAATTTAAGGATTTGAAGGATTTGAATTCTTCTGTCCTCACTGGTCAAGATTAGGGCTGGGTATTAGGGATGTACCGATACCGGATCGGATATCAGGCCGATATTGAGTCAAATGGCCGAATCGGGTATCCGTGACAATGGCGCTGATCTATTCAATTCAATTCTATGTTTATATACTATATACATTTTATACTGGAATTTTAATTTGTGTTGTTTTGACCAATTTGTTGCTACATTAAAAAGGTTTGCATTTCAATTGTAATTCCATTTAATTTTGAAGATTTTTTACCAAGTTGCTGGTGTACGATTTAGTTTTTTAATAATAAATAACAATTCAGTAGATGTAAATCTATGTATTTATTTGTTTGGAAAGCAATATTTAACTCAAGCCTGATGTTGCCTTACACATAAAAGAATAGTCGCAGTCACTTCCACACAGTGAGACATACATCTTATTAATTAGACTGTATCGGATCAGTACACTGTATCGGTCGATACCCAAAGCCCAGGTATCACTATCGGGACTGAAAAAGTTGGATCGGTGCATCCCTACTGGGTATCCAACCTCAATACTTGTGTGTTCTTAGCATCAAGTTTCTGATTTAATTCAACATTTGGCCAATTTTATTCAGTGAAAGTTCGGCTGCTTGTGTTTAAACATTTCAGAATTTCTTTTGTTAAATAAAAAAAAGAGATTTATGAAACTTTTTATATTTCTCAAATTGAAAGAGTTATTCCAAAACTCAGGTGTCGTGGTGAGAAAAGTATCGAAACCTTTCTAACAACACCCAGACCTTGTAAGGACACTGAAGTCAATGTGAGATGCGTTTTGTAAATTATGACACTTCGGCACGTTCGCCTACAGTATATCCGGCCCCCGGGTCCCACCCAGCTCTTCCCAGCCAAGACGAGACGCCACCCCGCTCCGCCGCCCTACGCTTCTCGCACACACACAAAAAAAATAAATGAGTAATCGGCCACAAAGTGTCAGCCAGCCTTAATCCCCTTTTAATTTCCTTGTGGGGCCTGCGCCAGGGCTCTGGCTGCAGCGCGGAGCTGGCCGCTGATGGCAGGATGGCCGCGGTGACAGGCAGGCAGGCAGCGCAGGCCTGGGGGTGTTTACTGGGATCCAAGCAAAGAAAATACAATAACCACACACTGCCACCACTGTTTGCCTTACACTTGAGCGGGATTTAGGTTCCCCCAGCACTCTGTCACCAGTATGTGTGTGCACGCGACACGTGCCCACACACACACACAAACTATTGTCATGCCACCAGATTGTACTATGGACATATGCATGCTCTTTTTTCTCTCCGCTTCCCTCATGAGGGTGCACACACACACACAAACACACACCTACATGCATATATTAAGCATGTGCTGGAGCACTCAAGCACACCCCTGGTAATACTACTCTAGATGAGGCTATTTATATCTTAATTTATACAGGTTGGTCTCAGCGTAGGGGTCGTCGCCACACAGCTGCCCAATCCCCGGCAATCCCACAATGCCAAGAGTATTATCTCCTTTTGAACAGCAATTTATTTTCCTTCCCTCCTCACTGTTGTTGAAAAGTAAAGGTCCCGTCATTAAAATGTATGCTTTCTCAATGCGCCGGAAAAGGTCAGCCGGCGAACCGCATTCACTCCCCGTTCACGTAATGAAAGGCGTAAAGCAAGAACGAGGTGCAGGCTGAGGAGACGGTGCCCGTCTTTGTAACACATTTGCCCGAGAGGTGGGTTCAGTGGAACAAAATGGAGAAGGTTAACGTTATTCTGCCAGATGAAGGAATTCTTCATGACATTTACACACAGCAGGGATTTTCTCCCTGGGAGCACCCTCCTAACACTCGACTACGCCGCATATGAACAGTGGCATGTGCATTAAGCGTACAAAATATTAAAAGTGCCTCCTTGTTCCATGAGGCGCATCGGAGGAAGCGATACAGACTTTTTAATGATGTAATCTGCTCAATTTGTACCAATCGCAGTGAAGAGATGTGTGTGGGCAATGGTTAATGTGTTTTAAAGGGGACATATCATGTTCATTTCCAGTTTCATATTTGTATTTTGGGTTTCTATTAGAACATGATTACATGCTTTAATGTTCAAAAAACACATTATTTTTCTCATACTGAATATACCTGTATTCACCCTCTGTCTGAAACGCTCCGTTTAGCGCCTGTCTCTTTGAGACCCCCCTCCTGAAAAAGTCCAGTCTGCTCTGATTGGCTTGCAAGACAAAATATGGTGCACCTTTGCAAAGGTAGTTCTCAAGTCATGTGCGATATATTCTAATGAGCCTGCTTGTGACATAAGAAGGGGAGACAAATCTGGTTGGCTTGTTGAATCACATGTTTTCTGATGTAGGCAGCCAACAAAAAACTGACTGGGTTGTCTTATTTGTGGGTTGGTAGACACTCCAGATACCCAAATGTATTTACACAAGCACCGAAAAAGTGAGTTTTTCATGAAATTATGTCCCCTTTAAGTTTTTTGAGTCAAATCAGTTGGTTGATTTTAGAATTTCACAGATGCTGGTATTTGCGTACATGTTGGCCAATAAAGGCCTTTAATAAAGGCCCTTTACACACCGGGGGCGTGACGAATAACAGCATAGATATGCGAAATACTCGCTTGCGAATATTATATCTTGGTTCGGACTACAGAGCCTCAGTGTTGTTGTTTTATAAATATAGCTGTAACTCAACCGGCTCCGCAAAACATGTTTGATTGATGCCTTTATTCGCAGTGCAAAAGCTCAGAAAAATCAACATTACGTTGCTTTTTCACAGCGTAATATTTGTGTTCTGTGTGAAAGTACTCATGATTGCACGAAAAAAATGCCACCAGTTTGAAACGGCTTTAAGTAATACGAAACCGTGGAGCAGACTGGTTACGCCATTGCACAGTTTGTCCATCAGAGAGCACTGTCGAGTACATTTTTTAACTCCCGCTCAGTACATATCTTGTCACAATAACCAATTATGACCAAATAACAGACTTGAAAAATTCTGTATTGTTTTTGGTATGTGTTTATGTTTAAAAAAATTATTTAAAATGTATTAGATTATCAAATATAGATATAGGTATTCGTCTGTATCGGTTGGATTCGGTGGAGAGAAAGTGTCCTTTTTATTTGTAAATGTGACAAACAGAATCAAACAGTACTGAAACAATTAGCCAAGTAAATTAATCAGCAACAGTTTTGATAATCGGTTATTTATTTACACAGAAATACCAAAAATTCACTTGTTCCAGTTTCTCAGTTGTGAGAATTTACTGCTTCACTTTGTCTTGTATGATAATAACCTGAATATCTTTAGTTTTGTTAGGCAAAATGCGCTATTTTAAGTCACCTTGCTTCAGGAAAGTATGTTGAGCCTAATTCAGTATTTCATAGACCAAATGATCAGTTGATTAATTAGAAAATAATCCACAGATGAATCTATAATTAAAATAATTTTTAGTTGCAGCTCTGAAGTCATGTATTAAGCAAAAATGCCAAACTAGTATATCTAGATCCAGCCTCTCAAATGTGAGGATTTGCTGCCTTTCTTTGTTTTATATCATGTTAGTTGTTAGCTGTCAAAATGAACGTGATGAAGATGTTACAGCAAATTTGTTTTAACGCCACTAATTTCTTTAATGCATTAACACAACTTGCGATTTTTAGGTTGTAGCGGGCTCAGTTTTAAAGCTATACTGAAGATACTGGTATCATATGAAACTATAAAACCTACGAAATCCATTGGTCTAGTACAAGCTTGTCATGAAGGAGGCAAAATAACACTCCAAATTTACGCAAAATTTTGGCGAGGAAAAACTGGACTGGCCATTTTCAAAGGGGTCCCTTGACCTCTGACCTCAAGATATGTGAATGAAAATGGGTTCTATGGGTACAGCTGTTGCCTGTTGGGCTTGAGTTTGTCACATTATGATTTGAGCATATTTTTTATGCTAAATGCACTACCTGTGAGGGTTTCTGGACAATATTTATTATTGTTTTATGTTGTTAATGGTTTCAAATACTAAATATATACATACATTTGCATAAAGCAGCATATTTTCCCACTCCGACGTTGATAAGAGTATTAAATACTTGACAAATCTCCCTTTTAAGATACATTTTGAACAGATAAAAAATGTGCGATTAATCGTGATTAACTATGGACAATGCGATTAATCGCGATACAATATTTTAACTGACAGCCATAATTTAAAGACATTAATAGGGCCGGGCGATATGACAATAACTTTGACCAAATACCTCAATGACGATAATGTAGGGTCGGTGCTTTAACAAAATATTAATAGAACAGAACAGTTGAGAAAATTACATAATTTTACTGTCATGCAGTCTTTAAAACCAGGAAAAGACAACACTTATGGCATGTTACGATATTACGAGATCCAAAATCTAAGTTGATATATAGTCTCATATCATGATTTTTAAATAATAGCAATATATTGCCCGGCAAAAACATCACATTGCTATACATGTGACGGGCATTTTTCACTGTTTTCTGACATTTTATGGATTAAATTATTAACCGATGAATGAAAAACAAATCTATAGATAATGAAAATAATCATTAAATTCAGCCCTATGTGAATATTCTCCTCTTGAAATGACATAAAAGCATCTGCTATGTTGTTTGATTATAAATAAACCCCCCTAAGTGGAAAAGAGAATATTCAAAGTGTCTCTACTTTCTGTCTATAAGGAGTTTTTTTTTTCTACGCATCAATCCTCACAGCAAAGGTCTTTATGGCAACATAAGGGGTTAGCCTAGATTTCCAGTCCAGTCTCATTTAAGGCTAATTCCTGTGTGGGTCTGGATGTTTGATCCCATTGCCCATCTGAAGTAATTAAAGGGTTATTAGTAAACAGATATTCACGCTCGCTCACTCTTGCCAACTGTTTCATGCCATCTGCCGCCGGCGCACGTGCTTTGACATTGGAAATATGCTGCTGAACCGACACGGGTGTTGCAACGCATAGGGAATGAACCCGAGCTTTCATCAAGTCTAAACACAGTCAAACAGTGTCATCTTTGTGTGTGTGTGCGTGCGGGTGCTTGTGTGTGTGTGTGTGTGTGTGTGTGTGTGTGTGTGTGTGTGTGTGTGTGTGTTAGAGAATAAACTAGAAGGAAGAGCAGGAAATTATAAGCCCGCTTGTGCTATTTTAAACCTGCTTGTTAATTTCAATCTGTTTTAACTGGCTCTGCTTTTGATACCAGCCGACCACTATTCTTATATTTCATCTCCACAGCCCCCCTCTCCTTCCTCTTCCTCTTCTTCTCCCTCTCTCTCTCTCTCCCTCTCCTCCGGCTCCAGCCCTGCCCTCCTGTCTGTTTTTATCCTTTTTTTATTTTCAGTAATATAGAAGGGATTAACCCTGCTGGCCCCTCGGTGGTTACTGTTTCATTTTATTCTTATTAAAATCTTAAGAACCTGCTTTATTATTCCTGTTTGATACTACTTCAATAATCCTCTGCCTGCCTGCGTGCGTGCGTGAGTGCGTGCATATATGTGTGTGTGTGTGTGTGTGTGTGTGGCATGCAGCCACAGACCCATAGGTGTGCTGTGTGATGGATGTGTGTGCTTGTGTTTGAGCCGGCAGGAAGTCCAGGACACATTACACAATTTTTTTTTCCCGTTATCACACAACATATAGATGCACAAACACAATCTTATGCCGGCTCTGAAATCCAGGAGTTTATCTTTTATTTTGCACATATAAGACCTTAATATATTGATAGGAGTGTCATAAAATGACACGCTGTACATTTCAACTCATTGTCTCGTGTGTGTTTTTTTTTCCTGTAATTCGCTGCTTCTGACAAACAGTGTTTTTTCCTCCCCGTCCGTGTCGAGATGGCTATTACCGCTGATGGGTCTCTAGTGTTTGCTGTGATCTTTCTTACAGCGAGCCGCATTGATTTTGTGAAACCTCTGATAAATCTCAGACAGGAACTAGACAGGAGTGTTGTCACAGCAAAGCTTCCCTGGATCACGCAGTGATTTCTCCTGCAGTTTCCACTGACCCGGGGAGGTTTATTTAGAGAAGAAGCAGTGCAGAGTGGCACTGTAAGGTGGCGTCTGTTAGCGTTTTAATCACATCTATACTGCTAAATATTTCAGTTCAACCTCTCATCAGCTGAAAGATGGGAGGGGGCGGTATTGATCGATCCAATCAGAATTTTCTAGGGCTGGGGGAAAAAAATGATTTAGGGCTGGGAAATCTTTTTTTTTTTTTACGATTTTGAAATAATTTTTTAATGCCAGAATCTATACATTTGCTTCATTCAGGAAGTTACCGATTTTATTGTTGCAGTCTGAGTAACGGAACGTTATATCCGTTCCGTATCTGTCACCAAAACAAACCGCAGCAAGCCGAAACAAGAAAGCAGAAAACGGCTGAGGGTCAGCGTGGATACGACCTGCACACTCACATTTTTAATCCAAAGTGGTAAACACTACACATACAGTAAAGTATGGAAACACTTTGGGTTTCACACATAACCAGGAAAAGCAGAGCTAGACATCATGGCTAAAGCTGCATGCTAACTCTGTCATGGACAGGAAACGTTATCGTATCGCGTTAACGTGCTGTCAAGCTAGCCGTCATTCGCATCTCAATGCTCAAATGGGCCGACGCTACAACTGTAGAGCACCCATATACTGACATTTATGTCAAATGCATTCAAACGGCCCTGATGGAGCTGACCATGGATGTATAAAGAGAAAGGAGCTAAAGGTAAGAGCTAGCAACGGACTTGGCGAAGTTAGAGGAAGTATATAGGTGTACCTATGTCCGGTTTTCAAAATAAGTTGTTAACAATAAGAACTGTATATAAAAAATACATATATGGAAATAAGATTGATTGGATTATATTCACCAGAAGTATAAAACATTACATGTCCCTTATAAATTAAAAAGAAAATGTCTTTATTCTTTGATTTTCTTTTTTGGTTGCTGGAAAAAATTTAATAAATAATGCCTGACAATTACTGATATATTTGACTTCAGGACATCTCTGATTACATACATGCTGAAAAAGCAAACGTTTTTACTGTATCAATTTAGATATTTTCCAAAGTAAAAGTCCCTAGAAGTTTAGGATTCAACTTTTTCCCATGGTCTAGTGTTAAAAAAGTTAACAAATACATATCGAATCGGCACCCAAGTATCGTGATAGTATCAAATCGGGAGATAGGTGCATCGTCCCAGCCCTAGAATTATCACAGACTTCTTGCATTAAGTTGTCATTTTTATTTTTAATTGCACGAGTCAAGAAAAAGAGAAAGACCCTTGCAGTAGCTCCGTGTCGCCATATGAGCAAATAGAGGGCATAAAAAGAACGAATTAAGATTTTATTTCATCCTATGAGAGGAATAGCTAATGTGACGTTAACCTTATCATTTAGTATGCTTTTGGAGAGCATCTGTCCAAGTCCAGCTGTAAGCTTTTCAACCTGGAGACCAATCATCTCTTCATTAAAAGTGTGATACTGTTCAAGTGTCTCCACAGGCAGCCAGGAGCACAGAGGATTACACCATCGACTCCGAGAAAGGTCAACATTATTTGATTTTCTCAAAGGTTACTATTTATACGTATTTATCGACTGCCGTTTTCTCATAACGTACTTAAGGGCGGCAGCCGGGAACGGCGCGCATATTCATCATCTCCTTCCCTTTGTCCTCCCGTTTTGAGAGCCGTCTACAGAAAACGTGCGCATTCTAATTTCTCATTTACGATGCATTAAATTCAGATGAGAGGAGGAGAGTTGGGGACAAAGCTGATCACGCTGTGCGAGATGAATCAGAAATTGAACCAAAGTGTTTCATTAAGAGCTGTTGGCTGGGCTGCTAAGACAACACGGGGGTGTAATCTCCCCCCATTCACTCCCTCCTTCCTTCCTTCACTCTTTTCTATCCTTTATAACCACTCTCTTTTACTCTGCATTTTGTCTTTTCAGCCCCTCACCTCGGGGAAAAAATGACATCTTCCTCACTACTTGCTTCGCTTTCCATTTCCCTTCCTCTCTTTCTCCAAGGCCTATGTGAGCGCCTCCTCCTCGCAAACAGAGACATAACCAAATCCTCCCCCCCCAACCTCCCGCCTGTGCACCGGGGTCACGCCGTCAAAATGACTCTTTTTATTACAGTTCATAAACAGCGACTCCCTCGGCGGCCCCGGGAAATTTCACATAAACTTTGATCAAACAGACGTTAGCCTCCCTGGTCCTCAACCACCTCTCTCCACGCGTGGAAATAGCTCCGCTCAATCACAGGCAGAGACAACACGCCGAAAACAGTGCAAATAGCAAGGCAGTCACTGATATATCAAGTCATTATTGACCAGAACACCGGGGGAATAGATCTCATATAAAAACAATAAGTTACTCTTTGCCTTTTTTTTTTTTTTCTTTCCTCTCCTCTACCCTCCCCTCTCTTAGCGGAGGCGGAAATGTAAGGCAATGCACTGGCAGTAAACTTTGTGGCTTAAAATTAATAGCTTCGAGGGGAGCTCAGGTGAGCGCTCCAAAGTGATAAAAGCATCCAAAATAGAAAGCAGCAGTTGATTTAACTGTGTGTGTGTGCGTAGACGCTGGAAGCCGTGCGATAGTTCTTCGCGGCTTTCTCTCGCTTCGTCATCCCCTCCATCTCGTTTAGTAGAGCTGTCAGACCAGTTTTTCTCAGCGTGGAGGCCTCACAGTGCTCCCTTGTTGGTAATCGTGGTGGAGGCTCGCTGTAATGGAGATGAGCAGCAGGAAAGCAGCACAGTGTTGTTGTTGTTGTTTAGTTGGGTTTCAGAGTGGAGTTGCCACAGCTTTTCTCCATTGAATCTCAAAATCTGAAATTAAGGGCAAAGGTCACTTGCTTCTTTCTTCTCTCAGGTCATGCTTAAATAAACAGGACATAGTTGTCATTATAAAATATTTAAAACATCACCTGATGCTCCACTTGTTTGCTGACTGTGAATGAACAACTAGCCTTTTTTTGTTTGCTAAATCTTTCAAATTTATTTCTGATATTGGGCACAGGGTAATTAAAGGGGAAATCTTTAATGTCAACACTATAAAAAAAGAAATTGTACTCCCAGAACTGACTGAAATGAATTCACTAAACTGTTTTGACACCAAATCTGGAAGCATCAACAAGGATTTTGGGGGGTGAAAATAATGATTCATCTATGTTTTGGAATAAAAGTCACACGATCTCTGAAGAAGACCCCCAATAAACTAAGAAAAAAATGCAGTTTGAGGATACTGCTGTCAATCGATTTAAATATTTAATCACATGATAGTCCATAGTTAATCGTGATTCATCGCAAATTAATCACACATTTTTTATCTGTTCAAAATGTTCCTTAAAGGGAGATTTGTCAAGTATTTAACACTCTTATCAACATGGGAGTAGGACAATATGCTTGTTTTATGCAAATGTATGTATATATTTATTATTGGAAATCAATTAACAACACAAAACAATGACAAATATTGTCCAGAAACCCTCACAGGTACTGCATTTAGCATAGAAAATATGCTCTAATCACAACATGGAAAACTGCAGCCCAAAAGGCAACAACAGCTATCAGTGTGTCAGTGTGCTGACTTGACTATGACTTGCCCCAAACTGCATGTGATTATCATAAAGTGGGCATGTCTTTAAAGGGGAGACTCGTGGGTACCCATAGGACCCATTTGCATTCACATATCTTGAGGTCAGAGGTCAAGGGACCCCTTTGCAAATGGCCAGGCCAGTTTTTCTTCACCAAAATTTAGCGCAAGTTTGGAGCGTTGTTTAACCTGCTTTGCAACAAGCTAGTATGACAAAGTTGATACCAATGAATTCCTTCAATTTTCTAGTTTGATAACAGTATCTCCACTCTGGCTTTAAAACTGAGCCTGCTATAACTAACTTAATAAATGAATAATAAATGAATTAAACTATTTGCAGTAACGTGTTATTATCACGTTAACTTTGACAGCCCTAAAAAAAAACTATACAGCAACATAGTGACACTCAAAATATATTGTTTATCATGTTTTATACAATGTAAAGAATCTCAGTGTATATAAATCATTATTAGTCCTTTACATGATTTTATGATCATCTAATTCAATACTTTAATAGGACTCTTTCCTGTGACACTCAAGCTTTGACTGCTTTTCTTAAAATGAACAGACCACCCTACTACTACACTACTACTTTTCCACCACAGGACGTTCTCTATTCAAAAGTGCCAAGTTCTTTTATGCATCCTTTAAAAAAGTCTTCTTTCTACCTAATTTTGGGAGCGAAGCATCAAAGGGCCAGACTCTCCCTCCTCCGCAGCACATCCAGCCTGTGTGTCAGTGTGTGTGTCACTCTCCTATAGGAGCCTGAGCAGAACATGATGCAGCTGAGCTATAGTTACTCTCCCCTGTATCACCACACTGCCTCTGCCTGGGTCCTCATATCAGCCGGTCTATCTTCCCCACCCCCCGCTGACTCCTCACCTTTCCCTCCGCTGCGTCTTATGACTCAACCTCCCCTTTCTTTAATACTCCGTTAGCTGCACCAGTTACTCTATCTCCCCCCCGCTCCTTCTTTACCTGTCCCCCTGCCTCCCCCTCACTGCTAATCCTCTCCCAGGCCTAATTGAAGGGGACAGCCGCTCCGCAGGGTCACACACCGATGTGGCGCTAAAATGGAAAGCCTGGGTGTACCCTGTGACACATCTCTCCATCCTGATCAGCTTGCCATAGATGTATATATACACACAGTTGCTGTTGTTGTCTGAGCATCTTTTCTGTTCGTCCCTCTTCTCCTCCTCGGGGTCAGGATACAAACCCGGAGCCAGAAGCAGTCTACAAATTGTCAGAGAGAAGCCCAGAAGAAGCAATGTAGGCTCAGTGCCTCTAGTTCATTATGACTTAGGATGCGAGTTAGGCAGCAGTATGTGTGTGTTGACATTGTCATAGTTATCACGGGAACATCTGTGTACAGCCTGTCAGAGGTGTGCGTGTGGGGGGGGGGTGGTGGTGCAAAGCGAAGGAGGACATGTTTGTGTGCCTGCATGCATATACGGCAGACGCGTGTGCGTTATGTGCATTTTTTTTTTTCCTCCTCCTGTATTCATGTGTCCATGTGGAGGCTGACGGTTCCAGGTTTGGATGGCGGTGTCTTGGCACCCGCAGGTCTGCTGAGACCTGCCTCTGCGTAGGATCAAGGGGTGCAGGGGGGCTGCTGCTTCTGCCGCGCCCAGCCAGCCTGACTCGCGCGCCAGCTGCAATCCCTAATGCCTCCGCCACTTCCTTGGCAGGCTGCGCCCCTGCCCTTTTTCCTCCCAGCTCCTCTTCGTCTTGGCAAAACTGGAAGCCTCTGAATTCATTTTCATTCCCGTCCTCTTCACGCCGCAGGATATGTGACATACATTGATGCCATCAGATGATGGTGTTTGACCAGCGGGCACACGATCACACGCGATTTTCCTCTCAGCCTTTTAAATCGGCTAAAACCGTGTGTTTACGGGTATTTATTTACACTGCAAGTAATTGCATAATATATAACAACCGACAAGCAAGATGGAGTTGCAGATTCAAAATCACGCCGCAGTGCCGTGTAGAAAAATATTTGATGTGGTGGATTTTTATAGGGAGCCTGTTTATCTTTGTACTTGTGTCAATGTTTACAAATATGTTAGAATTATTTTGTATGGCTCACGGTGTTTGTCCTTTACTGTGTGTTGATATTCTTAGGGAAAAGTGTTATGAGAGCAGTCAGGAAAAGTTGATTCCCATAAACAGGCTAACTTGAGACATCTGTTGTGAGAGGCACTTGAATCACTATTTACTGTTTTGCAAATTTCCACTGCACATCACAACCTGTGTTTTTCTCTTTTTTTTTTATTATTTTTATTCTCTGGCAAGTGGGAGAATTTGTTGTGTTTTCTCGGGGTGTTATTACGCCTGAGTTTGGGGACTGTCAAAGGGACGAGGCGCCGCACAGTTAAACTGGGACTCTCAGTACCCATCAGGCCCCTGTGAGTCTTTTGTGAAGACGACACCACAGAAGGCGCCTTCCAGAGGAAGCGTCACATCCAGTTAGCAGACATCCGGCGCGCTAAAGAGGTTAAACTGCCGCGCCTGGCACAGCCAATTGTATTGATAACCGTTTGAAGCCGGTTTCCTCTCCTACCTGGCATCACGCTTCACACGCTTTATTCGGCTTGCCACTCCAGACAAACTTCAAACCTGGGAGAGTGTGTTTCCCTCCACTCAGGTGTATATAGCGTAGGTGTGGGTGTCTGTGGGTGTCTGTGTTTATGAGTGTGTGTGTGTGTGCAGAGCCAGGGGCCTTTACTGTTGTTTGTTTGTGCTGCCTCCATTCTATAAACCAGGCCTCTGATCTCCCAGGCATCATGCCTCAAAATTCCTCTGCCGCTTCCGCTCCATGTAAATATATCGGTGTCAGTTCGTCTGATGATGAAATGAGCATTAGGATCCGGAGCAAGGCAGGGAAACCACACCGCTCCTTTTTGCGATTAAAGCCATCCTCTCGGCAGTGTGAGATCTCCCGGCTTCTGTGCGTGTAAGAGAATAAAGTTTCTGCGAGCAGGAAAAGTGTCGTAGCACATCTGTGTTTCCTCTCGACTTCTCGGTCTATTCCTACTTTTGCTTTACCGCTCTCCGCTGTCTCTCTCCCTCACGCTCACACCAGTCTTTTTCGTTATCGGCTTGTTAGCCCGAGGTCCTCGCCTTGGCCTGGAGTTATGGCTCTGTCGGGCAGCTGCTCGGCCAGCCCTGGGGGTCCTCAGAGGCAAATGGCATGTCAAGGAGTGGTCACTGAGGTAGATTGTCTTCCCCACAGTCAGCCTCACCGCCACCAGTCTCACTTGTCCAATTAGGGGCTTTTTGGCCCCCCTTTAAGTCCCCAACTCGTCCACTCTTGACTGATGCTCCAACATGTCTGGCCCCTAGACGAACACACCTGACACCCTGCAAGAGCACAGGTACACATAAATATTGTGTGTGGGCAAACAAAGCTCAAACACACACACACACACACACACAAAATAGCCGTGTTCTTGTCCGTGCATGTGTGTGGACACTGGTGCACATGAATGAGTACAGACATAGCAGATGTTTATTGTGTGTGTTTGCATAACCTAATAATTATGTTAACTACCAAATGAACCTAAGTGAAATAGCATGTGGGTTGCATTGTGTATGGAACTCAAAAGTTGTTTTAATTTGTTCACAATTTTGAGAATTGGTTGGACAAAACGAGCAATTTGAAGATGCCACCTCGAACTTGTGATGAGTATTTTTAACTATTGTCCAAACAATGAATTAGTCAGTAGTAGTGGTTTTATATAATAGCTAATATTAGGAATGTCAAAGTGAAGATACTGGTATCATAAGAAACTAAAAAACCTAAGGAATCCATTGGTACCAACCATGTCATACTAGCTTGTCGCAAAGGAGGTTAAATAACGCTCCAAACTTGCGCTAAATTTTGGTGAAGAAAAACTGGCATGGCCATTTTCAAAAGGGGTCCCTTGACCTCTGACCTCAAGATATGTGAATGAAAAATGCGTTCTATGGGTACCCACGAGTCTCCCCTTTACAGACATGCCCACTTTATGATAATCACATGCAGTTTGGGACAAGTCATAGTCAAGTCAGCACACTGACACACTGACAGCTGTTGTTGCCTGTTGGGCTGCAGTTTGCCATGTTGTGATTAGAGCATATTTTCTATGCTAAATGCAGTACCTGTGAGGGTTTCTGGACAATATTTGTCATTGTTTTGTGTTGTTAATTGATTTCCAATAATAAATATATACATACATTTGCATAAAGCAGGCATATTTGCCCACTCCCATGTTGATAAGAGTATTAAATACTTGACAAATTTCCCTTTAAGTTACATTTTATATAGAAAAATGTGTGATTAATTTGCGATTAATTGCGATTAAATAGGACTTATTAGTAATACCACAATGAGCTTTGATTTTTCAGCGACAGTTATTTGCAGTTGACCAGACTTGATTAGTGAGTTGTTTGTCCAATCACAGAGCTCAGTGACAGATGCTCAAATCCACCGGATCTGTTGATTCAGTTCTAATGAACTGATAGAAAAACAAACAGGGACATTGTGTTAATTTGTTCTGACACTGATGTGTTAATAGAGTAGAGCCCTGCAGCACTACCACACCAAAGTGCTGGTAGAAGTATACATCAGTAGTGTAATGCCTGCCTGCACTTTGATAGTGACAATAATTCAGTGAAATCTTGTGAATCAAACCGAGGCTGCGTTGTCATTCCTGCCTGCCATCGCTGATTGAATCGATTGTCGTGTGCCTGCTGCCTCGCTCCCCTGTAGGCTACAAGCAACATCAATCACTTCCTTCCTGCCAGAAACCACAGCATTGCTCCCTCGGTATTTCTGCAACTTTCCCATAATTTATCCAGAGCTGAGACTTGGAACGCTCAAAAGAACCAAATTGTAAAAAGAAAATCAACAGTTTATGTTTTTTGTTTTTTTTGGGGGGGTGAATTTGGCAGCTTGTAAAAACTACATGTGTTGACATGTTCAATTCTATAATATAGAACTCGGGTATATTTGTTTAATACTCCACCTCCGAGAATGAAAGAGTCACACATACTTTTCCAACACGTAGGGCTGGGTGATAATAACTTTAATTCGTATTGTGGTGATATGATCATATTGTGTTATCATTTTATTGTCCTATTAATGATTACAAGCAACAGTTTAAAAAAAACTTATAAAAGTTCCTTTAGTGTTTTTTTTCTAGAGTTGATTAAGTAGGGCTGGGCAATAATTCAATATGAGAATTTATCGTCTTTCAATGGCATCATATCATGATGAAATCACATATCATGATACACAATTACACCATCTAAATTGATAATAAACACACACTAACTCAAATTTCTCAGAAAATCTGATTATTTTGGACTAAAGTTCTTAATTAAATGAGAAAATACTTTTCATTTGTCAAGTATTTAATTCACACAGGAGTAAACAAAAGCATGTGGTAATTTCATATAGACTATTGATTTATTGAATTATCAGTAAACATGCTATATTTTGATATATATATATCGTTATCAAGATATGTAATGACCTATATCGGGTGATTAATCGATTGTCTAATCATGTCACATTCAAGGTTCAAGCTTTATTTGTCAATTCCAGCAAAGCAGTCATCGGCATTAAAAATCTTTGGTCTCTTGTTCCTTCAACAATGCTCATAAAATATATATATATATATAAAAGAGGAAATCACACAAGTAAATGTAAAAGCAAAATGCTAATCTAAGGCTTAAAATAGTGCAGTTAAAATAAATATAAACATAAGTAAATATAAAATAGAGTAATTTAGTTGATGACAGTATTTCACAGAGGTGTAAACAGGAATGTATATAGAGAAACAGTAAATATGTATACTGTATGTATATATACACAGAGTTTGTAAAACAGTATGTAAGGTAAATAAAGGTAAAAGTTATTTATCAATAAAAAATGTCACACATTTTCTGGTTCCAACTTTTCAAATGTGAGTTTTGGCTACTTTTGACATTTTAAAGACTAAACATTAACCTTAAAATATAGTTGTGAGATGAATCCGTAATGAAAATTATTGTTAGTTGCAGCCCTAAAGTTTGTCTCACACTTTCAAACTTAGTTTTGTCTGACCCGGTATGTCACATATTTGACATAACAAAATATATGTGAATGTCCGAAGAATATTGATACAGTCCTCTTGAGTTCATATCACGAGCCCTACTAACATGCTAATATCTCCATCCTGGTTACATAATTAAAGTGTTTAATGGTGCTCACATGCACACTGACAGACAGCAATGACCCTGCTGGCAAAAGCAGGAACCTGTTAGCCGTCGATACTTTATTTATCTATATTTATTATTTTTTTACAAAGACCACCTGGCCCCCTACCTCAGCCCCCTCCCCTTCCTCACCCCGACCAACACCCAGAGAGGGGGGGAGGTCGGGGGGGAGAAGGCCTAATTCAAAAAATGCGTGGTCCTTCTCTGCTCTCTGCCCTCCACCAGGAGACCGAGTGTGAGAGAACTGCCAGACATCACACGGAAGCACCGTTAAAAATACATGTATACCACTCCTCATCATTTATTGATGGCCTCTCCTCCCTTTATGTTTATGAGGTGGGAGGCCTCCCTTTGGCCCTGGTCAGTGACCCCCAGGGTCCACCGGGGTGTCCAAGAAACTGCCTGTTCCCTTTAATTTAGCCTGCTTTCAAATGAGACCAGATCACGGACACTCTCCCACATTTATAAGCTGTATGCAGGGATCACTTATAAATAGTAAATTGCTGCTGTGTTGAAAACTGTGTAAGAAGAATCTGCTTTTTTTTCAGGGTATGGAGAATCAGCTTTATGCGAGGTTGTTGACCTTGGATGTATAATGGGATTCAAATGTATTTTTAAATAGTCTGACATCTTGTTCTTTCCATCTATTAAGCCTCGTGTAAGCTTTCAGTTTATAGAAATATGAAAATCACAAAAACGTCAATTAAGATGCAGCTGTGAAATGGCTCCCGTCGTCTATCAGATGCATTTATCATCACTATAAATCACACGATAGATGGCAGTCAAGCCAACTCATATTTGTACATCAAACAGTCTATATCTTCACACAGAGGGGCTATTTTTCAGTCCTTCTCTTGTTTTGCTCTTTGTGGAATTTATCACAATGTGTCTCCCGCAGATGAATAACTTTGCATTTTCATTCTGAAAGAAATAAATGACCGCTTTTTGTGGTGGGATTTTACAGCCCGGCTTTGCCATTTTTCCTTGAATGTCTTTTGTCTGGAAGTCATTTCCAGATCAGTGTGGGATTTACTCATTGCTCGAGGTTGTCGTCTGTTCCCAGAGGCATTTCCAGGGCTTGTTGGCCGGTGGGGGTCAGGGCCTCGGGGTGTATGTTTTTTTTTTTTTTTTGCCAAAGTGGCTGCTGAGAGCTCAGCGTGTCAGGCGGCGAAGCCTGCCGTAACACAACAAGGTATTGATTGAATAATCTCTGTGTCATCTGATAGTGATGTGGTTTACATGGACCCCCTGCTGCAAGCTACACCGCTTTCATTACTCCCTGCATGGGAGTAAAGTGGAGGCAAGTCGTATCAAGAGGAAATCAAGTATGAGTTGTTGTTGTTGTTGTTGAACTTTTTTAAGATCTTAATTTCTCAGTGTGTTTTAAAAAATATTTACTATAATTTCCGATAGGGATTATATCCATTGTATCTATCGTATATACCACATAATACTCCCCTTCACCAGCTGGGCACCTCCCGATAGATGCGCCTCTTCTAAAAATCCTCCAGTAACACCGCTCATCTGATTTATAAATATATATCTTATATTTAAATGTGTCTTGAAAGAATTGTTTGACAATTCTAATTAAGGACCAACCCCAGAAACGTTTAACAATCAAGGGTGTTATCAATAAAGTTGTGTTGCTTCACAGGGTGACAGCAGCTCTCTGATTTTGGGTATCAACTAAATTGTGCCTTTAGCACCAAATAGGCCGATCAAAGTACCAAAAGTTGGCATTGAATGGTTGGTCAAATTCTTATACTCTATAGTTCACTTCTTTTTTTGACTTATATTTCCTTATCCAAATAACAGTTTTGCTAATTTTAGACTCTATTTTAATTAAGGCAAAGTTATTGCTCAGTTCCTTTGTAAAAACACTGAGATTTGGCTTTAAATGTTAAAAAGAAAAATGTTTTTAGAGAGTAACATTTTTATATTCCTCAATATGAAATGTACAATATAGTATGAAAATACAATCCTAAATGGTAGGTGTCGTATGTGGTATCAAAATTTTGCAGAAGTGTCAACGAAATGGGTCCAAGCCGCCATCACTGGCTTACGCCGCTTCAGGCTACATCTAAATAAAATCCAATATTAACGCCCAATTCACACCAGAGCAGAAGCAAAGTGCCGACTGCGGCTATGCTGCCATGCAGTTGGGGATAGTTTCACTTTTAGCGACCAAGTGAGGCCAGAAAGTAACCGCAGCCAATCAGTAAACACATCCTGTGACTCCTGTGACTCCTGTGACATGTTGACCTCTGTTACAAAGAATTTCTTCCCGCCTGAAACACATGAACACGCCTCCCGGCCGCAGAAACATGTTATTATTGCGGCGAGCTGCAATTTGCTGCAGCCAGTTTTTGGCGTAATACGTTTAATTCAGCTATAGCTACATTTTTTGTTTTGTTACTGACGAATACATTATACGCCATTAAAAAAACTACTAATTTAGCCTAGTTGGTGACCTTTTAGCTACTATAGGGTAGCAATTGGGGTAACCAAATAGCCAATATGTTCACTTTCCCATCCTGCCAACATTGATTGAATGCAGAAGTAGTTAGCCTATATGTTAGTTAATCTACTAATGTTAGCATTGATACATTAGCTTAGGCAGTGGTGGAATGTAACTAAGTACATTTACTCAAGTACTGTACAATTTTGAGGTACTTGAGTTTATCCATTTTATGCTACTTTATACTTAATTTCAGTGGGGAATATTGTACTTTTAACTCCACACTGCATTTATCTGATGAATAAATTAACTTTAGTTACTTTGCAGATTTAGATTATTCATGCAAAATATAATCAACAAATAATTGATGATATCTGATTATAGATTAAGCTAACCAGGATATACAAATTATTCAAATGAGCTCCACCTTTACCAGCTGCAACATTAAAGTGATGGACACATTAATGCATCAATAATTATAATCCGATTATATAGTTTATATATTATTCTGAAATGAGCCATTCTGCATAATCAGCACTTTAACTGTTGGTACTTAACGTATGTTTTGATGCTACTATTTGTATACTTTTACTTAAGTAAAGGTTTGAATGCATGACTTTTACTTGTAGCAGAGTATTTCTGAACTGTTGTACTACTTTTACTAAAAGGTCAGAGTTCTTCTTCCACCACTGAGCTTAGGCTAGTTGAATGAGTAAAATGGTTCTGACAGTGTGAAGGCCTCATGTTTTGACAAATTTGACTTATGGTCTCAAAAGTTACAATAGGTAGGTATTGAAGACAGATTTATTGTTTTTGGAAAAACTTCTCTCAAAGCTAGGAGTTGTGTCATCTATTAATGTTATGAATGTGATGTTTTAAGGGTGCCTGAGTGGGTCATAGAAGCTAATTTCAGTCAGTCAGTTGGGGATATTCACCGTCCTCCTGTGGTCCAAATGAAAGAATGAGAGGTTTTCAAGTGAAGGCTCTGTGTGTGGTTGTGAAGCAGCAGCCCCACCTCTTCCTTCCCAGCGTCTATCCCCCCTTCTCCCGCTCTCCTCTCCTGTCTTTCTCCCTAACCCTCCTTCTGATCCGAGAGGAAAGCTTTCATTATTTGCTGAGATTGGGATGTCAATCCCCGCGCCCCTGACCCAAGTTTGTAGTTCTCCCCCATCATATTGGGGAAATGATTAGTGGGGTTATCTCCCCTCCACTCTGTGAGGCTTTCATTCCTCCTCACGGCCCCCCAGTACCTCCAGGCAAAGGAACGGATCTCTAACCGGGAGGCTGCTTGCTCTCTTTCACACTCTCCCCCCTTTTACACTTGCTGATACTTCATCATGTACTTCATCTCTCTAAATGTCTCTGTTCATTGCTGAGTCAGATTCATTTTAACAGCAGCATCCCCTTCTCTTTTTTTCCTCTACCTTATTTCCAGCTATTGAGACACAGAAATGTTGGTTATAGGTGCATGAACGTGGGTGACTTTTTCATTTTAGATTTTAATATGAAGGAGAAAATATATTTGGAAAAATTGTGACTTATGCAGGGTCAATAGTACGCATAATTTGTCCTACTTTTCCCTGCCTGCTGCATCGACTCTAAATACAGCAAACTGAACATAAGCAGCCTATATTTACATTTTTACCATATAGACTAAAACAGACTGCCATATTTAAAAAAGTCAAAGTCAAAGTCAAACATTTTGTTTGGAGTATTACACATGAGAGTATATGTGTGTAATAAAAATGGTTTTGCGATGTTTTTTGAAACACTTCTATGTGCTTCAAAGGTTACTCCAAAATGCCCTAAATACATGTATGTAGGATAAATAGAGGCTATAGGCATGTGGGAATAAATTGCTGTAATGTGTTCTCTGACTAACAGCAGATTATAATAGCCCCATATAAAGGCACATGCGCATGAAAACTGCAAAATTAGTTCTTTTTCGTTTGTGGCCATTGTTGAGGAAAAACTGGCAAAATAGGCCATGCGTTTCTTGAACATTTTTAATTGATCTATTTTTCATCTCCCCCCGTGGATTTTTTAAGCAAAACGCTGCCAGTGTATTGAAACAATGTTAATGCAAGCTGCAGATTTGCCTCATTTGGTCCACTGGTAGGAATGAAAGGAAATATAAAAGCTTTCACACCACGAGCACAGTGCAAATTACGCTTTGATTCACTCTTAATTTCATCAAAAAGGTTCTGTTTTTTTGTTGTTTTTTTCTTTTGAATTATTATTATTATTATTAGGGAGTCCATGGGATTAAGCAGAGTCACTGATCCTCTGGGTCTAAGCCTTTTTTTCTTTTTTTTTTGTCTGTCGGGAGCTCAACGAGACTCCATCCGCACTTCATTAACCCTGAGCCGGGGACAATCCACGGTAAGAGCCGGGGGATTTACCAGCAGCCTTTTCACATGCAAAGAAAAGAAGAAAAAAAAAGAAAAAAAACCTTCTCCCAGTCACCCAACAAGACACACAAGGCTTTTCCTTCTATAATCAGCTGTGCACTTTGCAAGAATAACCCCCTTTTTATAAAAGAGGTGTCGTCGTTATCTGAATCGGTCACGGATCCTCATGATTGGACTATAATGATCTTTTGGCAAATGTAATGGAAAATTACATTGTATGCAATGATGTCTCTTTATGCAACAGTGGAAAGTCACTGTCTGTGTGCTCTTCGTCTCATGTAGTGGGAAAGTACTGAGTGTTGACTTTTTACTGGGACACTGTCTGAGTAAAACAACTCCTTATCTGTGCAAAACAACTCCTTTTTCTCACAGTCCCCTGTTGTAGATTTCTATATAATCACATTGTAATAATCTCCTGCAGTGCACTCTTTCTGCAGACTTTGTGTGACTCTGTATAACCAGTGCAACAATAAAATACAACAAAGACATTTCATCTGTTTGAGATCCTTATTTCAACGTTCATTATAGGACTCATCTTGGAATATTGACAGGATTTCCATTACACAAATTGGGAGATTTTTTCCCCCTCTTCTTCACTTTCCCCAGTCATCACTGTATTTTTAATGCAATTTTACGCATCATAAACCTGCCAGTTATCAGGCCAGTCAGTCTGATATTTCACGGTGTGGTCAGCCCACTAAGTGGAGGCCCCAGATAACAGGTGCCATGCGTGGATGACAGCAGGGGGAGCTGGCTATCAGACCCATTATCGACTTTCAATTAAAACCTATTAAAGTCTTTTGTCTAATCGTTAACATCCTACACGCCAAGTCGTGTCCATCAGCCTGAACTCCTTTAACCTCCCAGAACTTGGGTCCTCCCTTGCAGACTTGGAGGGGTGGAGAGGAGAGTGATGCCTGGCTGGTTGGGTGGGTGTGTATGGAGGAGGGTGGGGGTTTTGGTGGTGATGGAGCCGCTGACCAGCTGTCTCCACCCTGATCCCCGGTCTGCAGTCAGCTCCAGCCCGGTCACCAGCTGTTGGAGCCGTTTGGCAGAGGAGCTCACATCCAGCACCCCTCAAAGGAAAAAAAAAAGAAGGATGGAAATGGAAACAATCAATTTCCAAAATGGGATCATTTAGGGCACTTAAACAATTGCGCCGCACATAACATTAATATTTCATCTCCTGCATTGTTTATGGAAAACGAATAGGAGTTGCTGCTGTTAATTTAGGAAAGTGGGAATGAACGAAGAAAGAGGGGGGGACATGGACAGGACATGCATGGGCTCCATTTTGGACAGAAACACCCTTCTGCTTTGTTGGCTCTGCTCTAAAGACATTAGCTGGAATTGATCTTTGATTGCACTTTTGAACGTGTGTGTGTGTGTGAGTGTAAGAGAGAGTAGTGCGTGTGCTACGTGTGCGCGGATTTGCTATCAATTTCCAAACTTTTTTTTCTTCTTTTTTTACTTTTTCTTTGTCTTTGTCTTTGTCTTTTGCAATCAAAATGCATTTTAAAAATGGACAAAAATAAAATGCAATAAGTAGTCTAATAAAAAGCCATTTTTTTAAAATTATAATCAACACAGAATAACGTTTGTCCAAATTGAATTTAGTTGTGAAATCTTTCTGCAAATCTCTTGGAAAAGGTTAAGAAGACCGATGTTAAAGCACCCTTCTGCTTTGTTGGCTCTGGTCTAAAGACATTAGCTGGAATAGATCTTTGATTGCACTTTTGAACGTGTGTGAGTGTAAGAGAGAGAGGGAAATTTTCGCATTTTCTATCAATTTCCAAACTTTTTTTTTTTGTCTTTGCATATTTTTTGCAATCAAAATGCATTTAAAAATGGACAAAAATAAAATGTAATAAGCATCCTAATAAAAGCCACTTTTTTATATATAATCAACACAGAATATCATTTGTCCAAATTGAACTTAGTTGTGAAATCTTTCTTGCAAATCTCTCGTAAAAAAAGGTTAAGAAGACCGATGTTAAAGCACCATGCTCCACTGGTGACACTCTTATTAACTTTTTTTTTTTTTCTTCTCCATCTCAACATTAAACAAATTAAATCAACGACACTAAACCAAACAGAGGAGGGGAAAGTCGTTTGACAGACATGTTCAAATTCACTCGAACACGTTTTCCTCTAATAGAAACCCACGAGCCCTTAAAATAGTGTTTATTTTCGAGCTGCTTCCGGGAAAGTGGAGATGTTTTAATTAAAGTTGCAGCAGCTCATCTCCTCAACCTTTGCTCATTGGCACTGACATGTGTTCATAATAAAAAAAAAAAAAATACTCATATTTTTAAAGGTGGCCAAGTCTTCTGTCTCCAAAACATCAAGCAGGACTTAACCATTTATTTTTCTGTTTTAAAAAAAAAAAAATGTAGTCAAATATTTTATTTTGGCACCAAACCAGTGTTAATATATCAAATGTTCTACATTTTTACACCAAATATGTTTTGCTTTTTGTTTTTAAATTCTGTTTAAAAATGATATCTGTATATCCAGTTACCTGTGTGGTTATTTATATGAAGATTAAACTAAAATTAGTTGCATTAAGCTTACAAAGGGGGTGGACAAAATAACAGTAACACCCAATACTGTCCACAAATTGCAGCTTCAAATAGGAATCAACACTCTTGCAAGTATAACATTTGTTGCATTCGACTAAAAGCACATTTTGTTGCGTAAATCCACGTGTTGATTCCATCTTTCACACACATTCACCACCCACGTGATTTAAATGAAAGACTTTTATTTCCACATTTATAAAAGTAATTCTCTTTTACATCAAATCCCCCCCCTCCCCTCCTCCCCCCAGTTTTTCTGTCCAACTGTTGCTGTGAATTTCACAAAAAAAATGAACTTCACGAAATGGGGAGAGAGTTTTTTGGGGGGGAGCTATAGAAGAACGAAAATAAAAATAATAAAAAATAAAAAAAATAATAAATAAAAAAACGATCCAGGAAATATACGAGAACCACTCCACAAAGTTTGATATCTGCAATATACATTTTCACCAAAGGAGAGTATAACAATTATCACGGCTTCATATGAAGGAACATAAGTAATGCACAACGTCTGTTCAAATACATCTAGAGCAAATCAACAGGCAGTTACACCTGGACGTGGACCATCGCTTTGTTTATCGAAAATAAAAAATAAAATAAAAAATGAACTGAGGTGATTGCGTCCCCCATGTCCTCTGCAGGGATAAAACTGCTTTTTTTTTTTTTTTTATAAATTACTTGACATTTTTACTCCTAAAACTTCAACTAAGAACAAGAAAAAGACTTTATATAGATTTCTTTCTTTCCATAGCTCTCGTGTTTGTGCCTCTATGTGGGTCCAGGCATTCTTTCTCAAACAAATATGGTTTTTTTTTAATTATTATTATTATTTTTATTCTGACTCGTTCGCCTGTATAGTTTCTGATGGCTAATCTAGCCTATTATGTTAAACTGGATCACCGTGGTCTGAAAAAAAGACGCACTATAGTAGATCAAACAAAACCAACCAAAAAAAAAAATCTTTTAAAATCAGTCTCTTTCGAATAAAATGCAAAATATTCTTATTTACAGGGTTTATGACTGCTGATCATCTTGTTCTTCACGTGTAAAGAAAAAATCAGTGACAGATTTTTAGAAAAAAAAGAAATATTTACTAATTGTTCCTTTGGATCCTCTAAGTACATTATATTCATATTACATGGAAGGATGTTCCAATAATAATAATAATAATAATAATAAGTTTCAAGTTTATTTGTCATATGCATTTAAAAGTACAGTGTACAGTGAAATGCAATGAAAAATAATAATAATAATAATAATAAAAATGCCAATAGGGGGTCTAATTGGCTTTGAACTGTAAAGGTCAAAGTGCCACCAACATATCTGTTGTTGGAAAAAAACACTAAAAATACTGAACTTGGATCAAATAAATACATAGATGCTTTGATTCATATTGAAAAATAAATAAATTATAAATAAAGCTCATATCCCAAAAAAAAAAAAAAAAAAAATCCTTCCACACAGACAGTTCGAGTCGCAAAGCTCCGTCCAGAGTTCAGCCTATAAATCGACGCACCATGTGAAGAGGCCTCCAACAGTTCTTGTTCATCACATTTTTTTATTTTTCTGTCTTATTTCTTCTTATGGAGTCCCAAAGCTGCCAAAAGTCGGCGTAAAAAAAAAAAAAAAATCTTTATTGGCCGGCTCACCGCTGCTGAGCTGGCCGAGAAAGCACGGACATGGGGGGCAGAGGAGGAGGTTCGCCACCCCCCTGCAGGCCGTGCAGCAGGATCCTTGGGACCAGAGGTCTCTGCAGGGACGGAGGGGGCGCCGAGGGGCCCCGGTACAGGTACAGGGCCGCTCCGGGGTCCAGGTTGGACACCAGGCTTTGTGGGTAGAAGTAGGGAGATGGGAACATCCTCTGCAGGGCTGAGTAGTTCCCAGCTTCAGCCAGCAACTCCAGACCCACCGCAGTCTGCCTCTTCCACTTTGTCCTGCAGGAGAGAGAATAAGTGGAGATGTTTTAATTAAGGCTGCACCACACTGTAAACAATTGCTGTTAATTTACAGCAGGATTTCACAGTATTAACCTGTTATTGCTAAAAACAGTTTCACTGTTAATACAAAAGAAAACCTGTTAAATTACGCTCATAGGCCGTTTTTGAACTGAACTATAATGCATTCTTAAAAAACAGCACTTTAACAGTTTCATGCAGTATTTCTTTAATTCTGGGACCTGATCTGCACATGTGAGGCTTGTACATTGTACATGACTGTAAAATCAGTGAATTAGCTCTGTTCTTCACTCACATGTTGTTCTGGTTTGCATTCTGTGCTTGTAGCCAGCTATAGACAGACATGTTGGGAAAAGTGTCAACAAGTCTATTATAGCCTTTTTCCTAAAAAGTGCCTTTAATTGTATTTAGTTTGACTATTCCTATGTCTGTAACCTGCTAAGTCTATTCATCTAGGCAAAAAATAATGTTTATTAAAATGTATGTAAAAAATACAACCTAAATAGTACATTAAAACAAATCAGTAAGATAATGTAAAAGAAAGGTGAAAAACAGCTAAATAATTTATCTTTAAACAGTAACTTAACTGTAAAATACTGTGAAATTAATAAAAAAAAAACACAGTATTTTTCATTATCAGTGCAAAGCTGTAAATTTCAGCGACAGTATAATAATGTTGATTTTACAGTAACATAAAGGCAACCCTGCTGCCAGTTCTTTACTGTTATTTTACTGGGAAATTCTTAACAGTACAGCCATCTCCTCAACCTTTGCTCATTGGCACTGACATGTTCATAATAACAAAAAAAAATACTCATATTTTTAAAGGTGGCCAGTCAAGTCTTCTGTCTCAAAAACATCAAGCAGGACTTTACCATTTATTTTTCTGTGTTTTTTTTTTCGGATTTAGTCAAATATTTTATTTTGGCACCAAACCACAGTGTTAATATATCAAATCTTCTACATTTTGACACCAAATATGTTTTGCTTTTTGAGTCTAAATTATGTTTAAAATGTGTATATCCAGTTACCTGTGTGATTATTTATATGAAGATTAAACTAAAATTAGTTGCATTAACACTACCGGGGGGGTGGACAAAATGACAGTAACACCTAATACTGTGCACGACCGCAAACTGCAACTTTGTCCTGGAAGAGAGAAAAAGTCGCTCTTTTTAATCATGTGAAATATAAGTGCGTCACACCAAAATAACTCCCATCTTTTTAGTCCAATTATAGAAACGTACGGACACTGAATAAACAATACATCTGTGCAATATTAACACACTGAATGTGAAATACATTTATTTGTGCAATATATCCTTTGATGCAATATACACCTCAAGTGCAACTTTGTTTACATTTTATTTATTACATCTACTCTACCTATTTTACAATTACCTCTGTTTACATTACATCTATTTTTATATTTTATACTTCTAGTGTAACACTTCTGTTTATATGTATTTATTACATCTACTTTACCTGTTTTATTTGCTTTATAACTGTGTGTGTGTTTTACCTGTTATATGTTTTATCTGCCTCGTTTAGTCTTGTCAAGCATTTGTTTTAAAGCACTGACCAGAAGTGGCAAGTGTGAATCTCGTTGTATTTAATACAATGACAATAAAGCTTTCTATTCCATTCTATTCTAAAGTCAGGATTCAGGACTACATTTTTTTTTTTTTTTTAAATCACCTAAATCTCCAACCTGCCACTTGTATTCACACCCAGGATGTCTGTTAGGATTGCCAGTATGCACTCACCACGCAGGTGAATAATTCATAATAAAGATAATTGAGTAGATATAGTGGTTTGTTTGAATTATTGATATGCACACATGCAACAATGCATTATTCATACTCCAAAGTGTTGTTTTTATATTTATTTATGTCATTTAGCTGCCTGAGAGTCAAATAAATGCTGAAGTTAATTCAACCGAAAACTGTAGAAATATTTATTATTATTATTATTATTTTTCTGTTTCTGTTTACTAGTGCATGGAGTTTTATTTATTTACAAAACGGTGACGTCTCCGGTTTCAAGCTATTTGCTGGCTGGTTGTATGTGTGACTTTAAATCGGATCTAAAAAAAAGTCATGTGGCATGAAGATGCTGAAAACAACCAACAACTCAATAAATAGGATTTGTGTTGATGGAAGGAAAAGAAAAGTGTCTCCATGATGTGATCTGGTAGTGCTAAAATAAAATAAACAAGGGTGCCAAATAATAAAATACAAATTAAATCATGGGGGAGTTCTCCAGGCTATTTGTCTGGAGAAAATCTGTCGGATCAATTCATCAGCTGTCAATCAATAATTTCTCCTAAATTTACCGGATGTAGCCTGTGTTATTTCAGATTGATGAATGATTAATCGAGGAGTTGATTTGACAGGAAATTAAACCAGAAACTATTATAACTAATAAATTGTTAAAATGTTCCACTTCATCAATGTGAGTGAGTACTTCTGTGCTCTGGGAAAAACTGTGATGGGAGCTTTGTCCACTAAAAATCGGACATTTTCACGATGAATCAATTAATCGAGAAAAGAAATCGTCAGATTAATCAATAATTAAAATAACGTTTGGTTTCAGTCCTATAGTGGCTCATGTGCAGTTAAGTGAACTCATCATGCCTCCTTTAGAGTGAAAGGAAAACATGGCGTCCCTGAGTCCATCCAGTCATGAGCCAGCCGTGAGAAACCAGATTATCTCCTCCTCCTCCTCCTCCTCCTCTTCTCCTTCTCCTCCTCCTCTCCTCTTCTCCTCTTCTCCTCCTATCCTCCTCCTCCTCTCCTCCTCTTCTCCTCCTCCTCTCCTCCTCCTACTCTTCTCCTCCTCTCCTCCTCCTCTTCTCCTCCTTCTCCTCCCTCTCCTCCTCCTCCTCCTCTTTCTCTTCTTCTTCCTCCTCCTCCTCCCTCCCTCTTAAAGGTCCCATATAATGCTCATTTTCAGGATCATACTTGTATTTTGAGTTTCTACTACAACATGTTTACATGCTGTAATGTTAAAAAAAAACTTTATTTTTTCTCATACTGTCGGCCTGAATATACCTGTATTTACCCTCTGTCTGAAACGCTCCGTTTTAGCGCATTTTGACTGAATTGCAACAGAATTGCGTTGCTAGGCAACAGCTTGGGTCCATGTGTACTTCCTGTCAGCTGATGACATTCACATATACTATAACCAGGAAATAAACTGGGACACATTTAGAATGTTTACGTTTAAAACTGTGTCAAGGGTCTAAATAGTGTCTAATTGTGACATCACAAATGGGCAGAAATCCTGACATCTTGTTTCAAATGCAGAGTTTCTGAATACGGGCTGTGTGTATTTCTCTGTGGATTGAGTGGTTCGATACTTTCACAGTATTTATATAGCACTCAAGCCTGCTTTATAATAAAAAAAAAACATGAAAATCTCACTTTGTTATAATATGGGACCTTTAAGCAGCAACAGCTAGCGTGTCTTTACCTCCGGTTCTGGTACCAGGTCTTGACCTGCGTGTCTGTGAGGTTGAGAGAAGCCGCCAGCTCCATGCGGTCCTGGACGCTCAGGTACTTCTGCCGCTCGAAGCTGCGCTCCAGCTGCGCCAGCTGGTGATCCGTGAAGGCCGTCCGGGCCTTCCGGGGCTTCTTCATTCGGACCTGAGAGCTGTCTCTGCTGCTGGAGATCTCCCGGTCGCCCTCCTCTTTCACTGCGAGGAGAAGAAGAAGAAGAAGAAGGTGAAAACAGAGCCAATTAAGGCCTCTTTATTATACTAATGTAACGCTCCATCCATCTTTGTGTGGACCTCGATAAAGAAATCTGTGCAGAAGCATCCATCAAGGCAGACAAATAAATATCAACTAAAATACAACATAGATTCAAAAATGGTCACTTTTATTGTCCTGTATAGCTTTTTATTAGTGTGAAGCTGCTTGATTAAATAAATCAGGGATTTAATTAGGGAGAAAATAAAATTGGTTAGCAAGATTTAATATAATAATAATATTAATTGGTTAGCTAGATTTAATATAATAATAATAATAATAATAATAATAATTGGTTAGCTAGATTTAATATAATAATATTGATACAAATATTGCTCCCTTTCTCAAAAGACGCCATAAAGCCCAACTTTGGATCTATGCGCTTCATTTGTTTTTAAATAAAATCATAAATAAAATAAATACATTTTATTAAGTTTTACATCAGAGTATGAAAAGTGGGTGAAACCACAGCAAATAATCTTTTTTATTTTTAATAATTTTAAATCTAGTTTGTACACCACATGAATCAAAGACAAATTATAATGTGATTTTATTTTAAAGACAAAAACGCTTCAAACATTTTCTTGTAATAATGTTTAAAAAACATGTGTGACTTTCACCAGCGTGCTGTTTTTTTTTTTAATAACTATTTATCTATCTATATTTGAGAGGAATTGACATTTTTCTACCGCCGCTGGAAACAGTGCCTATAGGCTATATTATGGAGCTATTTGATTTGGGCATAAATTGTTATGAAAAGCTCTTCCAATATTCACACTTCACAATCTGATATTTTTTTCCCGTCTGTCTTTGTTCTTTTTTTCTGCGTGGTGCCATGTCAGGGCATTGATATACAATCCTTATAGTCTCTGAAAGGGGAAAGAAAAGAGAAGCGAGGCGAGAGATCTTCGGGTAGTTGAATAGTTGAATCGTCTCAAGGAGCAACAATAATCCGCCTAATTGAGCCACAAGGGAAGAATCGAGCCTTTCAACCGGAGACCGGAGAGAAACTTCACAGGACCGTGGAAATGAGTGGAAATCAAGAGACCCGGGCGGCCTTTTGCTGCGGGTACAAATCTGATTAGCGCCGGAGACAAATTGCATCAAATCCCTGAAATATTATAGGAGGCGGATTCTAGGAAATCAAAGACAGCAGCGATCCGGAGCTCTGTGGAGCCCCAAGGCTTCCTCTATCTATCTATCAATCAATCAATCAATCAATCAATCAATCAGAGCGTAGATGAGCATCTCCATCTCCATCTCCATCTCCAAGGCAGCTTTATTTGTAGAGCACATTTCAGCAACAGGGCTAATTCAAAGTGCTTTACATAATCATTCAAGAACATTGCGACCAAGTGCAAAAAGAACATTAAGACATATTAAAATAGTTATAAAAACATTAAATATTAGAAAATTAAAACAAGCTAAAAAATAAAAGCTATAGGATAGAAGCTAAAATAGAATATAACACACAAAAGTAAAAAGCTCTAGTGCATTATATAAGATCATTATCTGGTCTAATAAAAGGCAGAAAGTTTTAATCTCCATCTCCATCTCCATCTCCATTACGCACGGGAGGAGCGCGCGGACAACACGCGCACTGGATTTCTTTGAGCGAAATTGATGACAATAAAAAAGGAAAACAAAATAAAAAACACTAATAAAATAATAATATTTTTTTTGGGATGTATTAAATTAGATGTCCCCCCCCCCTCCTCATCTCATAGCCTACAGCGGTCGTCTCCTTTAACAGGCACCGCTTCATTAAACTGTCAATGGAGGTGACATGTCTGTTATAGGCTGACATGATTGGAAACAGAGAGGCCCTTGATGGCATTTATCTGGAGGCGACCCTGTCATCGCTCTCCTCATCCTCATGCCTCCCTGACATCAACAGATGCTTTCTGGAGATATTCTGCTGATGCCTCAGCTCCAAGCGCGCACTGCTTAAAATGTGGCTTAAAATGTGGAAACTTAATGAAAATGAACTCATTAGCGAGAAAAATCTCATGTTTCCACCACCGTGATGCAGCAGCAGAGGATCCGCTCAATTTGTCCTCATTGATGGCTTCCGGTGGCCTTCTACTAATGAAATATAGTGTCAGTTTATTGATGGAAAGATGTTACAATTTTTCACTTTTCCTCCAAAATTGTTCAAGCAGAGTTAGATAATATTCTTCTTAAACAGATACATATTATTGTTATTACTATTATTATTATTATTATTATTATTATTATTATTTCAAAATAATACGAAAAGGCCTTTAAACCCCTTTTTTTATTTGATAAAATTACCTATTTTATTATTTTTCTTTATTATATATATATTTTTATTATATTTTGAATAGCAGTCTGGCTTTCATTGAAATTTAATTTATTATCAATTTCATGCCCTATATTATTTTTCTCATATTGCACCACTATCTTTTTTTTTACCACACCTCTCTACGACCATTTTTTTTATTTTATTGAATTTATTATTGAATTACTATTTAATGAGATGTGTCCTATAATTATAAAATAAAAAACATTTTTTAAAGACAGAAAAAATAAAAAGCTGCAGCTGAACAACATACAAAGACCTAGAAAGGTAAACAAATATATAAAAACAAAAGGATAAGCTACAGATAATCACTTAAACATTTTTCTAAAGGCAATATATTTCTACAGGAACCAAAGAAAGCAGAAGGCCAAAAATGTTCATGTTTTTTAATTTGTGTGTACATATGATCCTCAGTTTATTTGTGCTACATATAAACTGAAGACAAACTTTTGTGCTCTTTATGCTGATGTAGTTAATTTAAATATGGTCATTGTATCAACTTTTTCTAGTATAACAGCAGAGGGCTGATGATGGGGGTCTGGGTGGGAGATGGTGAGCAAAGCTGTCTGTATCTGTGTATTTGCAGTGTATGTTTGTTATGTAATGCTGTTTTGTCTGATGTGTTTTGGTATTTGTGTCTATGAAAATAAGATGCTACATCTCAAGGAGCCATCCTATCCTTTCAATAAAAAAAAAGAATTCTAAATTCTAAATTCTAAATAAAAAAATTCTAAATTCTAAATCAGTTTCCAATCTCCTCTCCAGAGCAGAGCAGTGTAGTCTACAGTCCTTACCTTTATATTCACTGTCTGACGACGAGTTGCTGTGTATTTTCTCCATAAAGTCCTCTGCTATCTTGGACACCAGCCTGCCAGCCTCCTGTGTCGGCTGTCCATTGCTGGAGTAAGGTGCGCACGCGGCCAGAGGCTTACAGTCCGCGAGAATATCTCGGATGAGGAACGACGAGGTCACGGTCCTCTGCTGCTGTGAGATCTGTGCAGCGTGTTGGAGATGCGGTGGCAGCAGGCCGACTCCTCCGTGACCTTGCCTCTGCGTGGCCACCTCGTCCACGCACTCCCTCCTCGGCGACGGAGGCTCCGAGCAGCCGCTCTCCACGTCTGATCTCGGGCTGAACTCCAGAGGCGAGCGGCACTCTCCGACCAGGCTGTCCACTTTGGACACCGGACTCCCAGGCCTGTGGGACAGCAGCGAGTCGATGCCAAAACTGGACCCGTTGGCGGACGCCTCCATTGTCTCTTGATCGAGGCCTCCTTAAAAAACTACCATTTGGTATTCAGGACAAGTTTTATTATAGGGAGGGATGGAGGGGGGGGGGGGAGTCTAAGTTGATCCAGCAGAAGAGAAAAAAAAAACTCCAAGCACCAAGAATGTTTTTTTGGATACCTTACAAATGATTATTCATCTGCTATTTTCCAGTTTCCAAAAACTGGTTCTTTTAAAGAGCAAATATCCCCCAGGCTAAGTTATGTTACAACAATCGTCCATGCGTCCGATTTTTTTTTTTTTATGTCAAGTCTAGAAAAGATGAGTCCTCCTGAAATCGATGCTGTAGTCTCTTCTGGGAGAGTCGATTCTTTTTGCTTTCTTCAGGACCAACCCCGTCTGTTTTTGAGTTCACAAGCCTCGCCGGGAAGATGAGCCAGTTATTGCTGACAAGATCTCACTTGCAGGACACGAAACGATGCAGAAAAGATGCAGAAATAAGGAGTATTTTGGAGCAGCAGCAGCGCACCATCGTGTTTCAGCACCATGGACAGGTAACCGGCGCGTCAGAGAGGACCGGAGGAAACCGTTCAGGGCAGCTCGTCATGTGGCCACACACATGAAAACTGTTCGCATTCCTGTTAAAGTAGAACAACAGAAGCTTTTAAAACAAAAACAAAACAAAAAAAAACACCAAGCAGATCGAGAGAGAAATGGAGAGAGAGATGAGGAGTCCGAGAGCTGCAGCAGCTGCAGAAGAGGAAGATGCGATGCGCGCTGCACGATCAGGGGTAAAAAAAAAAGGAGAGGTAAACTGGGTTAAATAGTCACAACTGGCAAGTAAAAGGACGAGATGCGATAGGGGATGGGGATGGGAGGGAATCCCAAAAATTGAACTTGAGGAAAAAGTCAGGAGCTAGGTTTTAAGAGCGCCTCGTCCACGTGAGTCCCCAGTGACAAGCCTTCATTGGCTGATGGGAGCTGGAAGTGGACCTCCCTACACGCCCACTCTCTCTCTCTCTCTCTCTCTCTCTCTCTCTCTCTCTCTCTCTCTCTCTCTCTCTCTCTCTCTCTGTGTCTCCCTCCTCCTGGCTCATCCTCACTTTGATAAAAGAGACACTGAATTCATCAGGAGACTCAGATCCAACTGTTTACAGGCAATTTTCACACTGTTTGCTTTCATTACATCATTGATGAGGCTTATAATGGGGTTATTATGTGGAGCGGCTCGGTGTTTTTTTTTTTTCTCGACTCCCTTTTCTTTTTGACTGGATTTGTTTCACACCTCCACAGCTCTCCTCTTTTTTTATTTATTTATTTTTTTAACCGATTTTTTTTTGTTCAACATTTTACTTTTTATTATCATCACAAATTGTAATATATATATATATTTTAAACAATTTAGTTATCGGTTTATTATATTTAACATTGTTATGGTGCAAATATTTTGAAATATATTGATGTTGGAATAATTAACGAAACGGACAAAATTAGAAAATAATAATAATTATTATTATTATATAATTATAATAATAGTAGTAATATATTACTATATTATTATAATTATTATCTCCTATTTTGAAAATATTTTTTTTGAGGCCTCAATTTTTTTTTTGTTGCAAAACATTTATTAAACTCTGGATTTTTTAAATTTTTTTATTTTGCCTCCAGTTAAAATCCCCAAACAATCATTGCAGATCCAACATGGCCACCATGACAACATATTTTTTTTATATTGCCATTCAAATAAGAAAAAATTAGTGTATGAAAAAAATATATAAAATATAATTTTAAAAGCTTTTTTTTTATTATTTATGAGCACGAACAATGTCTGGTCGTTGAGCAGTCATCATTTAGAGCATAATGAGTATCTAATAGTCCCTGGTAATTATATACAATAGTCCGAAGCAGCAGCGTGAAGCAAAAACTTCAAGTGCCATTGTGTGCACTTTGCACCTTTAACACGCGTGAAATACCATTGTGTGTGTGCACTTTCAGCTCCACACTGTCTCACAACAGTTTGCCCCTAATAATCTAACTAACCCCCCATCTCATCATCATCCACACCCCCTCCTCTTCCTCCTCCTCCTCCTCCACCCCATGTGACCACCAGATTGGAGGCGCGCGTCGGTCTCAGACACCGGCAGGTTAGTGAATCCGCTCCCGGCTCCCATGGGGTCCCATCACGGCTGCAAGCTGTCACATATGAGGCGGGGACAACACAGATATAAGGCAACACACACACACACCCACCCTGACTTAGCTGTTTCTTTCTCCTCTGCTGGTGCATGAAAAGGAGGCAGTGGTTTGATGCTTTCTCTCTTTTTGTCTTCTTCTCTTTATCCTCACTGCTGCGTGTCCACAGGAGCTGTGGCACTGTTGTAGTAAATAAATCATAAGGTGATTAAACTGACTTTGTGTGATCATCACACACAACGCCTGTGAAACTTATATATATACACTGTAAACAATTGCTGTTAATTTACAGCAGGATTTCAACAGTATTAACCTGTTATTGCTTAAAAAAAACAGTGCTTTACTGTTAATACAAAAGAAAACCAAAAGAAAAGGCATGCTTGATTGTTACTGTTATTTATGCTTAGTGTTAATGCAACTAATTTTAGTTTAATCTTCATATAAATAATCACACAGGTAACTGGATATACAGATTTAAACATAATTTAGACACAAAAAGCAAAACATATTTGGTGTAAAAATGTAGAAGATTTGATATATTAACACTATGCTTTGGTGCCAAAATAAAATATTTGACTAAATCCGGAAAAAAAACACAGAAAAATAAATGGTAAAGGTCTGCTTGATGTTTTTGAGACAAAAGACTTGACTGGCCACCTTTAAAAAATATGAGTATTTTTTTTTTTATTATGAACACATGTCAATGCCAATGAGCAAAGGTTGAGGAGATGAGCTGCTGCAGCTTTAATTAAAACATCTCCACACTGTAAACAATTGCTGTTAATTTACAGCAGGATTGCAACAGTATTAACCTGTTATTGCTAAAAAACAGTGCTTTACTGTTAATACAAAAGAAAACCTGTTAAATTACGCTCATAGGCTGTTTTTTAACTGAACTATAATGCATTCTTAAAAAAAACAGCACTTTACTGCTGATCAACTGTCTAAAGTATCATCAGTAACAGTTTCATGGAGTATTTTTTTAATTCTGGGACCTGATCTGCACATGTGAGGCTTGTACATTGTACATGATTGTAAAATCAGTGAATTAGCTTTATTGTTCTTCACTCACTTGTTGTTATGGTTTGCATTCTGTGCTTGTAGCCAGCTATAGACAGACATTTTGTGAAAAGTGTCAACAAGTCTATTATAGCCTTTTTCCTAACAAGTGCCTTTCATTGTATTTAGTGTGACTACTCCTATGTCTGTAACCTGCTAAGTCTATTCATCTAAAAAATACATCTAAAAAATAATGTATAGTATACACAGACACTATAATAATGTTAATTTTACAGTAATATAAAGGCAACCCTGCTGCCAGTTCTTTACTGTTATTTTACTGGAACATTTTTAACAGTGTAGAGAAGCTTTCTTTATTTTGATTTGTTTCTTAAAAAGACCTCAAAAGTCCTAATTTATTAGATTTTTAATTTGAACTCTTTATTACCCAAACTGCTTTGAGTTAATGTCTTTATTTCACTCACATTTTTTATGTCACAAATGTGGGTAAATTCAGATTAAATTGCTTTAAATCTTTGTTTACAGACAAACCAATCAGTAGTTGAAAAAATAAAAAATATTTTTGAAGAATTAAAAGAAACCTACCATGCCATAGCATTCATGTTTATTTTACATTATATATATATCAAGACTACAAGTAAGGATTTTCCTTATTAATTATTTTATTAAGAATTTCTTTCGATAAAGGCTTAGTCTTTAAAATGACAGGAAAAAATAAATAAAGTGAAAAATCACAAGTTTTCAGAAATCTTTGTATTGTTTATTCAGTCCAAAACTCAAACATTCAAAAAACATTCAATTTATAATGATATATACAACGGAAAAGAAGCAAATTATCCATCAAACTGGAGAAACTGTTTGACAGCGACGTAAAACATATTTTGCTTGTTAAATGTTTAGTTGTTTTCAAAAATTTAGATGAAACAAATCATTGTTTTAGCACTAATATAGACTGAGTGTAGAGGTGTATTAAAATCAAATGTTTTTTTGAAATTAAATGTGACTATATAGACTTCTGGTCAAGTTTATAAATCCTTTAAAATCTGAGAAATTTCTTCTTTTTGGCAGTAGACAGTGCAGCTAGACAGCTAGACTGTAGTTGTGTACGTGTGTGTGTGTGTGTGAGTGTGTGTGTGTGTGTGTGTGTAGTGTAATGATTTGGCTGATGCTGCTGCTGATTTTGGACAAGTGTCCCTCTGGTCAAGCTGTTTTTTTCCTCTTCTTTTTCTCTTTTTCCAGGAAGTGGTCTGAATTTGAGGGCCAGTGCAACTCTTACCCCAATGATGAAATACACACACACACACACTCCCCCCCCCCCCCCCCCCCCCCCCCCACACACACACACACTGATGTTGTGGGTGGATGTTATTGATCCATGTTAAAGAGAGGAAACAGGAATGTTTTTAGGAAATGGTCAGTGAATGGTGAATAGCTGTTTGTCTCTTCACCTCATTCTCCATCTGTTTTTATCACATGATGAAATCATTCTTATTCTATTATTGATCCACATTAAACACACATCCACAACTTCCACTCCTATTTTTACCAAAACAAAGTTGGCACCCTTGGGCCATTTCAGTGAAATGTGTTTTTTTTCCCACTGGCTGTCCTCAAAGCTGTACAGTTTAATTTAATGTATTTAATGCCAATAATGATATCAATATTTTATTCTGATCAGACTACTAGTCTACGAATATTTACTAAAATATCAATAATATAAAACAACATTTACTGGCACCAGGTGCAGTTTCATAATAATAGTCCACACTGACCTGTCAGTGTTAATAATCTATATGTGGTGCTTTATTTAGTTTTTATTTTTCTGCATTATTGGAATCCTGTCCATAAGTTTTACTACTAATAATGCCTGCTGGGCTTTTTGTTGGAGGGGGAAAAAAAGAGAAAGCATTGTGCTACATTTTATTTACATGCTCAATCGAAGCAGGTGTGTTAAATATATATCTAGATATGTTTTGTAAAAATGTGTGTCGCCTTTGAATAAACTTTGGCATCTCTATCGGTTTGGAACATCGAGTAAAGCATGTCTTTCGAGTGGGGGATATATGTAAAAAAGATGACTCCTCTCAACAAACAAACAGCATTAAAAAAAACTGCAGGAAAAAAAACAGAAAAAGGTTGCTTGCTCTGGATGCTGGTGCTCTTGCATCCCTGGACCAGTCAGGGATGCAAATGATGCACCTTAACGCCATCAGGTAGTGGAGTTGACAGAAAATAATGAGAACCCGCTGAATCTTTTATAAGGTTAACACTCACATTTCCCAGTCAGCTGTCACACAAGAAAGAATTTAGCACATGCATGCGGGCGAAATAAACCTTCATCGTCTCATTAATGCTGACAGGGTTCCTGGACCGGCAGCTCGCAGCGCCAGCGCCGCCACCACCTTCGTTTTGTGTCGGTAATTTGCAGCGAGAGACAAGACCCCCTTCTCCTGGAGAGAGAGAGAGAGGAGAGGAGGAGGAGGAGGGAGGAGGAGACAAGACCCCCTTCTCCAAGAGAGGAAGAGGAGAGGAGGAGGAGGAGGAGGAGGAGGAGGAGGGAGGAGGTGGAGAAGGAGGAGGGGGGGAGGTATTAAGGAGGAGAGGAGGAGAGAGGAGGAGGAGGAAGAGGGAGAGGAGGAGGAGGAGGAGGAGGAAGAGGAGGAGGAAGAGGAAGATGAGGATGAGGAGGAGGATGAAGAGGAAGAAGAGGAGGAGGAGGAGGAAGAGGTAGAAGAAGAGGAGGAGGAAGAGGAAGAGGAAGAGGAAGAAAGGAGGAGGAGGAGGAGGAAGAGGAGGAGAAGGAGGAAGAGGAGGAGGAGGAGGAGGTGGAGGAAGATGAATAGGAGGAAGAGGAAGAAGAGGAGGAGGAGGAGGAAGAGGAAGAAGGAGAAGGAGGAGGTGGAGGAGGAGGAGGACGAGGAAGAGGAAGAAGAAGGAGGAGGAGGGGAGGTATTAAGGAGGAGAGTGAGAGGCAAAGGGGAACGGTAGAGGATGGTGGAGAGAGTGCAGAGGAAAAAAGGGAGTGAAGGTGGGCCTGGGGGGGGGGGGGAGGAAAGATGGCTCGCGCGCCAGGAGTCTGATTCTCCCCTAATTGGAAGCATTGGGCATTGTCAACGGAGGATTTTCAGCTGCTCACTGACAGGTAGAGCCGTCAGAATGATAGCCCACTTGTCAGCGCAAAAGACCAATAAAAACAAACCACTTTTGATTTAATTGGAGGCCTAACCATGGTGTGTGTGTGTGTGTGTGTGTGTGTGAGGTAGAAAGTGTGTGTGTGTGTTCTTGTACAGCTACTTTTGTGAGGACCAATTGTGAGTTTTAGACCTTCAGAGTGAGGACTTTTTGGAAAAGTGAGGACATTTTTGCCGGTCGGTCCTCACCTTCGGACAGACCTTCAAAGGCCTGTTTGAGGGTTCAAACTTGGTTTTAAGGTCCAGGTTAGAATTAGGTTTAGGTTAGGCATTTAGTTGTGATGGTTAAGGTTGGGGTAAGGGGCTTGGGAATGCATTATGTCAATGAGTGTCCTCACAAAGATAGAAGTACACGGCTGTGTGTGTGTGTGTGTGTGTGTGTGTGTGTGTGTGTGTGCGTGTGTTGCCTGCAGGGCCAGGGGGAGGTGGGAGGAGGTGTGAGGATGAGTGGGGGCATTCGTGTCTCGTGTGTGTGTGTGTGTGAAGGAAATCATCACTCTAGCCATCAATGTGCTCGCCCTGCCTCCATCCTTGCCTCGTCTTCGCTCTCATCCGGCGGCTCCTCTTCAGGGGCCAGTGGTCACCAGCCGCCTGCGGTGAGAGGGTTTCAGGGGAGGCAGGTTTTGATTCTGTCCCAGGAGGGCTTCCCCGAGCAGCAACATCAGAGCCGAGAACACTTTCTCCCTCTTCTTCATCTTTCCCCCCCTTTTCTTCATCCTCCATCAACAGAGTTGGGTGCCAACCTTTCAAAACAGGATGAGCAGTGTTTGACATTTTTCTCGCGCTCCTTTTGTCGACTGAGACTCGTACGACCAGAGGAAAATCCTAAACTTTTCTGTCCATGGGAGCAAATGTCACAGTGAGGCGACTGTATAGTCTCTATAGTCTAGTTTGTCTCCATGCACTCGTTAAAGATGGATTTGCTGAAGGTTGGTGACTATGAGAATAAGTGATGCTAAAGTTCAAATGGAGCATAAAGCAAAAATAAAGACACAAAGCATGTTTGGGTTCAGGAGTAGTTCAGTGAATCTGAATCCAGCTTTCCAATTCTTTCTCGAATTCGTAGCCTCTCAGGGATCCAGACTAACTTCCCACACTGGTTGCACTGGTGCGTCTAACTTTTTCATTTAGGTGCACCGAAAAAACAATCAGTTGTTATTTCTAGGGCTGTCAATCAATTAAAATATTTAATCTCGATTAATCGCACGATTGTCCATAGGTAATCGCGATTAATTACAAATTAATCGCCCATTTTTTATCTATTCAAAATGAACCTTTTAAAGGGAGATTTTTCAAGTATTTAATACTCTTACCAACATGGGAGTGGGCGAATATGCTTGCTTTATGCAAATGTATGTATATATTTGTTATTGGAAATCAATTAACATCACAAAACAATGACAAATATTGTCCAGAAACCCTCACAGGTACTGCATTTAGCATAAGAAATATGCTCAAATCATAACATAGCAACCTCAAGCCCAACAGGCAAGAGTATTTATTTTTAGTAGTTCATTTTTTCTCCCCAACCAAATTCAGCAAAAAAGAATATCCGAGCCAATCCGAGGCAGAGAAGGGTCGGGGTCTTTGCAGAATGCGGGTGGGAAAAAATACCCCACACACAAAGACACAGACCTGCTAAATGGCAGGCGCACTGGTTCAACCAATGAAAATGTTTAGTCACACTTGACATATCTTTGATTGCACTCTGGAGCCATGTCTCTCTGTTGTTTGACCTGGGCAGGAAACTTGTTGCTGTTATTTATAAGGGCAGTTACACCAGAAATGTCTGTTTCTAAAAGTCGAAGCAGAAGTTTTTATTGAAGAGGTTGAACTGGACTGCAGTTTCCAAATGACGGGAACATCAAACCAAACCATCTGGCGCTTCCAAAAATTGGAACTGGATCCAAACTATACTGGTTAATTGACAGTTTTCAGTGGTGGTCTGGTGTAGCTCATTAACGCCCCACATTTGGATTCCCATGGGGCCACTTACACCTGAGTAAATATTTGCATTCATGTTGCTAAAATGTGTTTGGATTGTCAACCAAGTGTCATGTGACTCTGAAATCTCTTCATCTGTTAATAGAACTACTATCCTGATGGGGTCACGTTTTGTGTCTTATTATGCAGCACTTTTAATAGTTTTAAAGGGGGATCTAGGTTATTCTTTGTTTTCTACACGGTCACCTAGCAGTTTGACAAGAGGGATTATGTCTCTTTTCATGATTTCACACTAGTAGAAACTGAAACAGCATCTTGAAATTACAATTTCATGGTCAAACTAATACCAATAGTGGTACACTTTCAGTTTGTTGTTATTCAAATGATTTTTGAATGTGTTTAGCATCACCGTCTAGACCTGAACTCATCACAAAGTCCACATTAATTAATAGTTCTAATAATCAGGATGCCTCAGTTGGCCCTCTTGACTAATGTGCGTGTATTTCATAATTGCAGGTCCACACATGCATCTGAATGTGCACCTACCCACCCACCCGTCCTGCGCTGTCGGCCCTGGCGTGCATGCCCCCTTGCAGCCAGTGTTTTATTATTCTTGACAGAGTTCAACGAACACATCTGGTCAGAGGATAAGAGGGGATGGAGGGACGGTGCCAAGAGGCGGAGAGGTGAGTGAGGGGACAATGGAGAGGGGTGTGGGCAGGGGGAGGACGAGGATCTACGGCCATCCATCATAACCGTCCCTCATGAGGAATGCCAGCTACTTCAAACTAGGGCCAACCCTACTCACGCTGACCTTTGACCCCTTGGGCCCTAAAGCAAGAAGATGATTAGAGCCATCAGGAATGAGATGGAGGTGATCTGCCTTTAAGTGATTTATTTAGTTAGTGTTAGGTATTTTTAATTAGTGTAAGGACTTCAACTGATTATTATTTTAATTAACAATTAGTCGAATTGTTTCCAATGAAGGACTGTCATCCCAGTTGTTCAAATGCCTTAAAACAACACGTTTACGTTTAAGTGGCAAAGACCTCTAGCAGCCATGTGAATTATGACTGTTGTCTGTCTGGAGCTAAGGAGGAAGTAGCATGACTTAGTTATACAATCACAAAACTTTGTATGGAGGAGGTTGGATATGGGAGTAACTGAGGCTAAGCTAACGTTAGCGTTGGCTTTGGAGTTGTTTAAACGCACCTTTGTTTGAACCGGTCTGTTGATTGTTTTTAGTAAAGGAATGTACTCACTTTTTCAATAAGTAACTGGTTTTCTTGCCCGACCTGTTGGCCAGTATGATAACTAAGTGACTGTTTTTGATTCTTTGCTTTGAGGAATATAAACACATTTTTCTATAAACCCTGTTTTCATGCAACAAAACAAACCAAGTATCTTAAATGTTCAAAATGTTACAAACAGCTGTACAAGGACATTGTCTAAATAAAATACTATCTAAAGAGCAAAACTATGATTTTAATTACAAAATATCTAATGAAAAAAAGAAGTGAAAAAGAATCTGACCAAACATCCAATGTTTAGTATTTCCTGAGAGTAGCTGCAATGGGGCGCCCCATGGGCAAAGGCTGAGTCCTTAATGCAGCGGCCCAGGTTCGAATCCGACCCGTTGCCATTTGCTGCATGTGGTCCCTTTCATGACTATCTCTATCAAATGAAGCCAAAAATCCCCAAAAAAATCAATCTTAAAAAAAAACAATAGCTGCAACTAGCACTTAGGTTCATTATTGATTAATCAATCAAATATTTTTTACTTGTATAAACTAAAGTATCTTCAGGGCTATGCGGACTGAGTCGAGCATGCCGTCCTCAGCGGGCCTTTACAGGCCGCGGCTCATTGACTATAGTTCACTTTTGCCACTGAATGCATGGATGTGCTTACGTTAAAAAACAAACTCTTCTTCACTTCCCTGGAGTCAACAAGCGATGAGTGCTTCTCGAGCACACTGCAAGAAGCAGCAACACTGGGAGCCAAGCAATTGGCCTGTTCTGGCACACGCTCTGAACGGACACTGCACTAGTTCTATATAATGTGAGAATGTGGAAAATACCCATCAAAAGTTCCAAGATAGCTTCTTCAAGTAGCTTGTTTTGCTAAAAGAAATATTTTCAGGTACAATGATATGAAACAGAACAGAGAAAAGAAGTCAGTTCTCCCATTTGAGAAAGTGGAACCAGTGAATGGTGCATTTCAGCAGCCAAACCAGTGCTAGATAAGACTCGTTTTCCCCACGCAAGGTGTCATAGTTCAATGTTAACCTGTCATGTAGACTCCCCCTGAGTGATGGTGTATTGGTGGGCTCACATTGGGTGGGGGGTCCCCCGCAGCTGCCACAGGGAGACACACACAAGCTGGTGGACAGTGTGGAGACATCCCCTCCAGCTCCTGTACCTCCAGGGGGGGCACAGGGTCCAGGTTCACCCCCTACCCTCTACGCTGCCAGGGGAGGCAAAGGCGGGCCGGGCCCTTGGCCTTCTCCCTCCATGTGGGGAAATGGGGGCGTTGAAGAGGCCGTGCTTACGTCCATGAATCACATCGTAGGACACACACACGCCCACACACATATGCAAGTATTAGTGGTAGTGCAGAAAACTGTTAAAGAAGCTTTGGCTTCTAGGTAGAGCGACTTACAATTATTTTCATCATCATCCAATGATCTGTTGATTTTTTTAATACATTTGTTTGATAAATCTGTTATTTGTTTACTCAAAAAATGGCAGAAAATGAAAATTTCCTAACACAACTTTAATAGTGTTGCGATGAGATGAATATATCGTGATATTGATTTGCAAAATTCTCTTGTCCAAACTAATAATTCTCTGCAAAAAAAAAGTTAAAATGTGATACTGAAGTTTTATTTTTACACTTTTACACATGGAAAAAGTTTGCTTGATGTGATGCAAAGCTGGTCATTGCATCAGATTTTTGCATATATGTGTTCTTATTTAGATGGTGATATTGATTTTCCCAGCTCTGCCGCCTGTGCTGAATTTTTCAAACAAAATTGTAAACCTTAAAGGTGCTATTGATAACATTCAGCCACTAGATGTCGCATTCTCCCTCCCCGTTCCATTGCATTTACTTCACAACTAGTCGTTGCCAGACACTTATCGTCAATCTGGGCCATTTATCTATTTTTTAACACATTAACTGACGACCCAGAAATACCACGTGATACCACCATCATTACACTATTGGCTCACAAGCCTTGTTAGAAGTGGGAACCAAACATCAGATATCTTCCACAGAGATAAAACAAAACATTAATTTTGGACCCGCGAATATTTTTTAAATGATAAATTCACAATCAGAATAATTTTTTCAGGAAAAGCCATACTTTTATTCGTCACCTTTCTAAAGGCTCTGTGGATGTATTTTTATTTATTTATTAAATATTTGTCTACATAAAAATGTAATCAACAACACCTTTAAATTCTGTCTATAATTGTGGAACTTTTAATGCAATTTACAGCGAATACTTCTATAATATATAAGTAATATAAGTAATATAATTGTATTTCCATCTCTACAACATTCAAACTTTTTCTATTTGCATCTTTTAATTCACACATTTTTTTTGCTTCTACACCTAACTGAGCAGTTGTTACTGAAAAAAATGTCAGACCTTGTTCTAGTTTTGTCACACACACACACACACACACACACACACACACACACACACACACACACACACACACACACACACACTGCGTGGATCATGGCGGGGGGGCTCCAGGTTTCCATCCTGGCCTTAAACTCCCTGCTTCCTAATTTGGCCAATATGCAGGTAATATGTGGGGTCGCAACATCTCAATTATCACACCTCCTGTCAGAGGCTCCCAATCCTCCACTCGCCGCTACCTTCCCCTCCAACATGCCGTCACTCCCCGCCCTCACCCCTCCCGCAGTGACTTTTATTGCTTAATTAGTATGCTCCACATGCTCCGACGCACACCCACGCTCCGCGAGCCTCCAAACCCTAACAACTTTTGGCAGATCAGTGCGTGATGAGGGGATGATGAGGGACTCTTTCTGCTAAAAGCCCACCTACCTGGCGCCGTGGCCCATTTTTATCCAAGTGTGCGCCCAACCTGGTGATGCAGAAAGTAGGGGGAACAGCTGGGCGAGCTGGCGTGAAGGTTTTTCTGGGTGTCACACCTGAAATATCACAGCAGATGAGATGACCTGCCTAGGAGTGGGTATTGCTTGAGGTTTTTTGATACCATTACCGATATGATACCTGAGTTTTGGCACCAATAGCTTTTATTTTAGTATTCCAAAAACCTCCTAATGCATCAGTGTTAAACCTCTTCACTGACAGGCCTGTTTTTTTAAGTTATAGAGGGGCGAAGTCCCTCCCCCTCTGTTGGACCCCATGGGACCTTATTTCGTTGACGGTAGTCAACGTCGAGAGGCAAATATTGTTTTGATCCCGTTTGAATTGCGCCATGAATCACACAAATGATGTTTATCAATTTGAAATATAATTTTGCAAGTCAAGAAAGTAACAGTTTGTTGTAGTATAATTTAGTTTCGTGTGAAACCGCTCAGTGAACGACGTCTCTCGTCACAACATACGTCACCAACACTAGCTAGCTAGCTAAATTAGCTATGTTCCACGCACTAATGTAACGTTATCTTACCTGATGTGTTTCATCCAGCGACTCCTGGTCTTTTTTATCAGCTGGGAAGTGAAAGAACGAGCGAGACCTGTTGCTCCTGTGAGTACATCCCAGTACGAAACACACAGGCATCGTAGCTTCAGAGAGAGAGACGTCACTACGCGACTTTTGGGTTTGTAGTCTTTAGAATTACGTATTTTCACAGTCTGATACTTCAGCAGTTTTACGACAAACTGCAACTTTCTTGACTTGCAAAATTATATTTTAAAATGACAAATATCATGTATGCGTTTCATGGCGCAATTCAAACGGGATCAAAAAAAGATTTGTCTCTCACCGTTGATTTATTGTTCATATTTTTTCTGAAATAAGGTCCCATGGTGGTCCACCGGAAGGGACGGGACTTCACTTCTCTATAGCAAAGACGACAAAGTTTCCCAAAACGCCAAATTTTTCAGGGTGAATTTTGGGGAAATTTGTAAAAAATTGTTGCGTCTTGGGTTTTCAGTGTATAATTAATCGTGATTAATCACACATTAATCGCACATTTTGTATCTTGTTCAAAATGTACCTTAAAGGGAGATTTGCCAAGTATTTAATGCTCTTATCAACATGGGGTTGGGCAAATATGCTTGCTTTATTCAAATATATGCATATATTTATTATTGGAAATCAATTATCAAAACAATGACAGACATTGTCCGGAAACCCTCACAGGTACTGCATTTAGCATAATAAATATGCTCAAATCACAACATGGCAAAACCAAGCCCAACAGGCAACAACAGCTGACAGTGTGTCAGTGTGCTGACTTGCTTGCCCCAAACTGCATGTGATTATCATAAAGTGGGCATGCCTGTAAAGGAGAGACTCGTGGGTACCCATAGAACCCATTTTCATTCACATATCTTGAGGTCAGAGGTCAAGGGACCCCTTCGAAAATGACCGTGACAGTTTTTCCCCACCAAACTTTAGCGTAAGTTTGGAGCGTTATTTAACTTCCTTCGCCACAAGTTATTATGACATGATTGGTACCAATGGATCCCATAGGTGTACTAGCTTCATAGGATGCCAGTATCTTCACTCTAGCTTTAAAACTGAGCACGCTACATCCTCTGAAAGATGCATTACTGCATTGAAGAGATTGGTTGCTGTTAAAACGAATTTGCGGTAACTCGTTATTATCTCGTTAACTATGACAGCCCTACAGACACATTAGTACATACGTACTACTAAATATAGAGGTTGGGTACTCGTCACCATACCTGCCACAGATCACACCTGACACAAATCACTCACCTTGGCCAGCTTTCTTGTGCACCTGCTCTCTTACAGCGATGTCTGATTTCTGTGTGAAATACCTGTTGGGATGCATGCAAGCATGTTATATATCCTGTCACAGCCATCCATCCTACAGCTAAGCAGGTATGTCCAAGGTGTGTTTTAGAGAGTGTGTGCTCATGTTCTGGTGCGTATGTGTGTGTTGGTGTTCAGCGTGGAGAATAAGACCCCAGAAAATGCTCATTAGAGTTGACCTTGGCACTTGGAGCCGCCGTTTGATGGATCGGGTACAGGGCCAAACAAGCCCCTGGGGAGCCATGATCTTATCTCTTATTGTACACACACACCTCCCCCCCTGTGTTGACCCTGCCCCCCCACACCCCCTCCGCGCTCACTCACACTCCTCTGCTCTACACGCATCACAGGCAGAATAAATCTGTGTCTGACACCACAGGAAAAAAAAAGAGAGGGGAGGAGTGGGGAGGCCTGAGGGAGTAAAGGAGAGAGAAGGCAGTGCTTGAAGAGAGACGGAGGAGGGGGGGAGGGAGGGCGACAGGAGGAGAGAAAAAACACACAGAGAAGGCCAAGGAAAAACCAATAGCTCACTGAGGTGTCATTACCTACATAAGTCAGATGGTGTGTGTGTTTAAAAAAGAAAAACCTGCTAGGCCCATGGAGTGTTAAAGGGAAACTGAGGAAATTGGCTGAGTGGGGGGAGGAAGGAAGGAAGGAAGAGGGGTGAGGATCAGTGGATGATGAGTCTGAGATGAAAGAGGAGACTCTCAGGTGTCTCTGTAGCGCGTTCACAGTTTGTTCTGTTCCTCTTACCTGTCCTTCTTCTCCGTGACACACATATATAGCAACAAACACACACACTATTGCCACCGCCGCCACCGCCACCGCCACCGCCACCGCCACCCTCCCCTCTGCTCCCAACCAGGGGACACACCAAACACACAAAGAGACATGAGGCAACATCCACCTCCAGGATGGCAAAGTTTCTCCCCCACCACCACCCAGCATCCCCATATTCACAGGGGTGGCATCACAGGCTTGCGGGCTCTTTGTGTTCTCTTCTTCTGCTGCCGCGCTACGGGGAGAAAGTGACACTCTGAAGTCTTAATTGAGGTTTACCTGGTGTTTTTTTTTTTTTCTCCCTCAGTGTTGTTGTGTGTTAAAGTGCGGTTTAACTTTATAATCAAGCCTACAGGGGGGTGAAGCGAGGAGAGCGAGGAGAGCGAGGAGCGTGTGATGACATTACAAACACGGTTGTTTACCGGGCTGCTAGCAGCAGCTAGCTCGCTACCTGCATCTAGCGAAACAACAACAACAAAACTCTGCCACATTCTCGCTGTCAGTCAACAGCCCTCTAAACAAACCTCTTAGTGTTCCCAGAAAAAGGAATTTGAGTCGAATGCAACTATTTACTGAATCTTTGGGCATGTTTGAATGGCTCCCTCTATTTTCTCTTTGCACTCCGTCCCCCCATACCTCCGCTCCTGTCTGTCAGTCTGTCTTTGCAGAGATCTGGGAGGGACTGAGAGACTGATGTCTCAGCTCCTCCAGGATCCCACCAGGAACGCCTTTTGACAGTTGCAGAAGCAGCAGGATACAGCGCAAAGATGTTGCTGTAATTGCACCTGGTTGCGTCATGAAAAAGTAATAATTTGCTGTCAAGGACGTCAAGGTGTCAGCGTTCGGCAGGAGTTGATAAGGTATTGACTGCCTCCAGAGTGCTCACTCACTCACTCTCACTCATACTCCTTTATAAAAGTTGACTCCCAGAGAAAGAGGGAGACAGCAGAGGTTGGGGAACAGGGGAGAGAAAGAGGGAAGTGAAAGAGAAGGGAGGGAGATAAAAAGGACGAAAGGAGAGAGAAATGAGCAACGGAAGAAATAGGCTAAAGACAGTCAATCTGTGCGCTATGAGCTCCGAGACATTAATTGCACTCTATTTGCCACTTCGCAAACCCCGTTCATTTATAATACATGCACAGATTGTGTTAAATTATACATAAGCGATCAACAGGCTAAAGCAGCGTGGCGTGCTCCCCGCAAGTTGAATAATACACAATTACCACCTGGCTCACTCTTCTATTCACTTTGATTACTGTCGCACGGGTCGCGACTCGCCACTGATTGACACTCGAAGGTAGGGGAAAAAAAAGAAGCTGTGACTTCTTGTTGCGAGGTGGACCCTGCTGCTCCCAGTTGAACCCCGATCTTAGAGCGAACACAAAGCCTCATGGGAGGGTCGAGCTCCTCAGCTGAAGCCAAACACACAGGTGAGCGATTGTGTGTCTTTGCTCGGTGTTGAGTCAGGGTCGAGGTCGAGGCCCTGGAATCAAAGAGTGTGTGTGTAATGTATGGCAAGGGCACAAATGAGTGCGGGTTCACATAGGAACAGCTTAGTTCTGCATGTTAGAGTGCTCTTATTTTGAAAGACTTAGCAGGGCTAGCTATTGTTTGAAATGTTTCTATACTTGCAAATACCAAAGGAATATGTTTTATGACACCTTAGTTTGAGAAATAAAATCATGTTTTAAGATTTCATAGAGTTTTAAAAGTTTTTTAAAAACAACAAAAGAAGTCAAAGATGTTAAATGTTGATGCTTTCTGTACTTAACTGTTTTTGACATCGGCTATTACAATTGTTTGATACCAAAAAAACACAGACTGTTATCATACAGTGTGCGTAGGTATACCTAGGAAAAGTAATGCACTGTATTTTGTATATATCCCATGAAATCAATGCATATTTAATCCATGTAATCGTGAATCAGGAAGTATAAAGAAGGGATGGGTTGGTCAAAAAACACAGGACTTCCACCCAGGAGACCGCGGTCCGTGAACCTAAAAGTCAACGTTGATTTATTTGTCATTTAACTTCCGTACTTAAGTTACGCCATTTCCGTAGTTATTTTAATCCAAACCACGATCTGTTCTGAAACCTTACTAAGTAGTTTTGTTGCCTAAACCTAACCAAGTTGTTTCCTGTGAAGACGGAAGTTTATTTTGATAAGACTGTATGCATTTAAGGAGCGGAAATTGACACATGTTGCTGAACATTCATAGGAAAACGAACGGAAATGAATAACTTTTCTTAAGATGTCATACGAAGTGTTTGAGGATACGTTGAAACTATTAAGGTTAGATCCCCAGCCCATCTTAGGAGTAGAAGATGTTAGCCGACCTTAAAGAGCTATAGTACCAAAAAAGACAAACTGATGCACTGGCTCACATCGACTCGTGTCTTCTGTCTGAAGTTGCACTTGAAGCTGCTGGTGGCCATCTGACCGCCATGTTCTGATCCTACCTGAGAGGAAATAACTTCTAAGTAATCTCCACTTGTACTCCAAAGAACATCACAGAGAGATAAACAAAACAAACTTGACAACCATTGCCACGTTGCTGTGAATCTGATTGAACAGTGTAGTCACATGCTCCGAATACAAATTGAGAAATATATATATTTTTTTTAAATAAACTGCCGCTGTAAAGTTTTGCTTAACTTAACTCTGGCGATGTGAGTCTGTGGTCTTCAGTTTGTGGAATAAAGGGGAAATCAGAGGTAAAAAACAAGGAGAAACTGAACTACATGGGTAAATTCACTGATGAACTAAGCTGAATAGCCAGTCCGAGAGCTCTTTCTCCTTATTTACACACATTTGCAAGTAAAATTATCAATCGTCTTTGTGGAAAAAAAATATTAAAAAGAAATCAGCTTTGCCTTCCAAATGCTTTGACTGGTGTTGCTGCTTGCAGCTGTAAAATAGAACTACTTCCTCTCTTTTTCTTGTGTTGTGTTGCAGCAATTCAACCAGCCAATCATGGCCCACCCTTAAAGAAAGCAGCGTCTTGTTGAAATTCAAGTGAAATACAGTGGCAGTTGAACACATTCTCTTTGGGGTTGTGGTGCATTTCAGCTGCAAAAGCCTGCACACAGGGTCACCAATTACCTCCAAAACCAAATCAGTTAAAGAGATTAAACACTATCGAGGGTTGGAAAAAGTGACTTAGTATTAAGAAGCGTGAGAGTCCGTTCAGGGCGGACGGAAGGGGTGGTGGATGGGTCAAACAAACACAAGACTTTAAACCAGGAGACCGGTGTTTGTGTCCCGTGTGAAACTAAAAGTAATGTTGACTTTTTTGTCACGTCAGTCTTTAGTCACTTGAGTCGTTGGTATAGTCAGTCCTGTGAGAAACATGAGTCGCTAGTCAGTGAAGTTAAACCGAACTTCCTGTGAAAACGAAAGTTTATTTTGAAAGGACATTATGTATGTAATGAGCGTATATTGACACTCCGTCCCTGGTCCGTCCAAAAGTAACGCAACAGGGGTACCCCGTGCAGCGGTCTCCGGAATTTTTTTTGGGAAAGGGGGCGGGCACTTTCAGAAAATACTTGAGGTGATTGGATGAACCATCTGTCAATCAAACTCTTGCCAACGCCAGTCAGGAGGAGAGCAAAAACATCTTTTCCTTCGAGAAAAGCGTTCAGTTCCGTTCTTTGCTCTTTGTTCAATGAAGAAATACTCTCCAGTTCTGATATAACTGATGCTATTGCAGCATCTGCGCTAACCTCTTCAGGAGCCGTCATTGTTGTTTAGAACGAACAGTCGCCTCACATACACCTAAGCTTGCCGGACACAAACGCATAACTTGACAAGATGGATATTCGTGTGATATGTGATCCCGCGAATCTTGCGTAATCTCGTGACTTCGCAAGAATCCAGCTGCCGTGCAAGGTAAGGACACATCACCAAAACTGTGGCAACAGTTAGCAACTGGCACTTAACAGCACTCAAGGGGGCGAGTGGCGGTTCAGCACGTCACGGCCACTTCAACCTGCAGCCTTCATTGACAGGACAATCTCTCTCCAACCAGTATTCACCCAGCTGCTCTGTGATCTTTGATCGGGGAAAGGCCCTCTGAAGTAGGATGAAGCCCGGGGCTCGAGCTTTAATATCCAACTTCCCCCCTCCCTTCTCTTTCCTCTTGATGTCGTCCAGCCATTTCATCGAGATAAAAACAGACTGATGATGGCGCGTTTGACAGTTATAACATGCAACACAGCATCCACATGTGTGAGAAGAAAAAACATCTGCTTCAATCTCTGCCTCTTGAATGCGCCACCCTGGCTTTGCATAAGGGGAATGCCCCCTGCTTCAAAGCTGGGGGTGACGTAAGCTAAAAGCCCTCTCCGAGCGTCAAGCGAAAGCCACCAATACAGCAATGCAGTGGTTATCTGTCCTCATTGTTGCTTAATGAACCGTCAATGGAGCAGCTTGGACCAGCTTATAGACTTCTCATTGTTGCACAGGGGCTCCCAGGGTTGATAGATTCGGCATTAAGGGTCAGGATTTGTGGAGCTGGAGGCGCAATCCTTCGGATGTTTCCCAGAGATCTAAAAGCCAGTTAATCAGCTCTCCCTTCATGATCTCCCTGGCTGTTCATCTTCCCATGGACGCGTTCTATCAGTCTTTTTACCAACCGGGCCTCCTCGCGCTTTCTGTGCCTTTTCTTCTGCCGTGTTTGTGTTTGGGATTTGCCCAAGTGGCCCCCAGATCAGTTGCCCTGACCCCAGCTCGGAGAGAATGGTTTTGAGTCTTAGCTGCAGCCTCTCTTACATTTTAATCACAGCTCTGTGGTTCTCTGTCGCCGCCACACACACACTCACACAGAAATGCACACCGCACTTTTTTCTTTCGGCAAAATGATCAGCACAGTAGATGCTATGATGATTCTCTTTAACCTGTACTTCCAAACTGCGGCGAAGATAAACTCATCTCTCGCAGCGCCTCCTATAATTAAGCCTGCTGTCTTTATTTCTCTTGGATCACCTTGCATTAAAAATTTCCCCCTGGATATCAAGTCTCCCCCCCTCCCTCCCTCCCTCCCTCCTTCCAACTGCATCCCCCCTTCTTGCGCAGTTTGTCAGCTGAAGTGATTGCCTCCCTCTCCCGCCCCCTCAGTGGCATTTAGCTACTCTCATTTGCATGTACATGCCCTTGCTGTGCGGCCCGTGGGCTGGCGAGATTGATCAACAACGCCGTGTTTTATTACATGTCAGTCGGAAGGGCTGGTTACCACACGCCATGGGCACACGTGTGTATACCGGTGGGTGAACATGTTGTGTTGGTTGTGACACGCGCACGACGGGTACAAACAACACACACACGGAGCATGTCGTGCGTTGCCTGCACGATTTTGACACTTTACAAACATATATGCATACGTGCACACTTGAGACCTGGTTAAAAGGTAGTGAAAACACACACACACACACACACATCTACTTGGACTCTGCACCCCGCGGGAGTCAACGCGGCTGAGCGTGTATTTTCCTCGCCGTGTTTACGGCGATATTTTAGCGTAGCCTAAGCCTTCATCTCCTCACATTACATCCTGAGCTGACAGATATTAATATGCAAAATAGGAGGATGCTGAACAAAATGCTGATAATTAAGCGAAGATGTTCTGGGTAGAATCGCGCTTAAGAGTGTGCACGTGGGACCCAGCACATGGTAAGCCATATGCCTCTGCGCAGTAAGCGCTATCCTTTGGGGTAAGGAGGGGGGAGGGGGTGTTGGGGCCTGTTTCCACACAGGCACTGTACAAATGGAGCCTGGGAGACTTGAACTGTATCCTTATCACACTTTTATAGAGTCATCAGAGGAGAAGGACGCCGTTCTCAGTCTGGTTTTGTCGAGGAGCAAGATGTTGCTTTACGCGACTCCAACGCAGGGGTCAAAGGTCAGCGGGATCTCCTCGGTCTGACATCATCGGTGTCACTTTCTGAACGCCGTGTTATATTTCATAAAGGCGTTATCTCCCTTCTATCAGGTTGGCTGCCTTACCCACCAGCTCCTCCTTCCCTCCCCTCCCTCCTTCCCTCCCCCCGGCTGATCTCTCCCTCCATCCCCAGAGGGGGTGAGGGAAGTGGGGAGGATTTTCGTGCTGCCGGGGGCGACAGGCTCTCTGTGCCATCCACTTACACAAACGGCAGGATCAGCGCTCCACACAAGAATAATTAGAAGATAATGGGTAGTAATGCGGCCCGATCTGTCCCGATTATCTCCTGGCACCGACCGGCACAGCGCCATCTGGTGCCAGATCTCGGGGCAGCGGCTGCTCTGCCACATGAAAAGAAGGTGGGCTTAGGCTTAATCTCACACCCCATTCTGTTATTGACTGTCTGTATGGTGCTGTACTCAAAAGTGAGTGTGTGTGTGCGCATGTGTGTCAGTCTCAGTCTGCCCCTCAGAGATGGTCGATATATATCACAGAGGAAAGAGTGAGATTGCATTTATATTACATGTATAGGTGACAGGCGGTGTTGCTGAGCGTCTTGGTGATCGACAGTAAAGCAGAGTGTTGTTGAGAGCCCGGTGTGAGTTTCTGCAGAGCTGTTACATGGACAAGTGTCTGTCACGCTGGGCTCTCTCTCAGCTTAACACCCACCCTGCGTCTTCTTAAACAGCCTCTCTCCCACAGCTCCGGGCCAATTCAATATGACAGTCCATTGTATGGCCAGTGTGGCCCGAGGTTTAGTGCGTTAAGGCCCTTTGTGATTCGTGTTTACAGACGCTTTACGGTTCCCGGCAGGATCCAAAAAGCCCTTGCTCACCCCCACACCTTTGCACAAACCAAACGGCCTAATTCGCGTAATGCCCCGGCTATTATCTGTTAGATTGAACGGAGCCGCGCCGCTTCATCAAATGATCCCGTCACGTATTTCACACACAGCCGGTTCCCATTTAGGAGAAGTTGTAGTTTTACACAGCGGGCGATGGATTGACTCCTTGCCTGTATGAGGAGAGAGTTGGTCTGCATCAGTATTTTCTCACAAGTGGGCAGTCGGGAGCTTTCTTGTCATTATTGATGTACGCCTCAGACACAGAGCATTGAGATGTTTAGCTTCAGCTTGAACGTGACAAGACGTCAAATTTATGTCTGACTGGTGCTAAAATGAGTCGTCAGACGGACAGGTACAGTAATCAACAACAATTTTGATCATTTTTAAGTCAAAGTTAAGCAAAAATGCCAAACGTGGATTTGCTGCTTTTCACAGTTTTACATCATTGTAAATGTAGTGTCTTTGAGTTTTGGACAGTTTGTCAGCCAATTTGAAGATGTCGCCTTGGGCTCTGGGAAATAGTGATGTTATTTTCTGTCATTTTATAGACTGAACAGAACACATGATCCACTGATCTTAAAGATATTGAACACATAAAGAAATCAATTGTTAGTTGAGGCCTGATGTCTGAAGTTATTCCCCTCTTCAGTCCGACAACATGAGAACATGTGTTTCAAAGACTTATTTGTCACTCTGTGAACATAATAAAAGTATTATATACATTTAATACAGTTGAATAATCATATAAGGAATTTATTTATTTATTTACAAATACCATTTTTATCTATGTATAGAAACAACTTAAATACACATATATAGAATAAAATGCACTTATATATAATTTAATGGACATTTATTATGGGAACAGTTTATATAATAAAATAAGTGCAGAGGTCTGCTTTCTAGCTTTTCTGAGCTGAGGTTTTTAACTGCATATTAGGGTCTTCTTCAGCAAATGGAGCCAGATATTACATGTTATATGCAATATATTTCAAATACATGTATATTACAAGTTAAATATTTGAATGGATTATATATATACTGTATATATTTATTAGGGCTGTCAGCCGATTAACATTTAATCACAATTAATCGCATGATTGTCCATAGTTAATCGTGATTAATCACAAATGAATCACACATTTGTTTTCTGTTCAAAATGCACATTAAAGGGAGATTTGTCAAGTATTTAATACCCTTATCAACATGGGAGTGGGCAAATATGCTTGCTTTATGCAAATGTATGTATATATTTAATATTGGAAATCAATCATCAACACAAAACAGTGACAAATATTATACAGAAACCCTCACAGGTACTGCATTTAGCATAAAAAATATGCTCAAATCATAACATGGCAAACTGCAGCCCAACAGGCAACAACAGCTGTCAGTGTGTCAGTGTGCTGACTTGACTATGACTTGCCCCAGACTGCATGTGATTATCATAAAGTGGGCATGTCTGTAAAGGGGAGACTCGTGGGTACCCATAGAACCCATTTTCATTCACGTATCTTAAGATCAGAGGTCAGACGTACCCCTTTGAAAACGGCCATGGCAGTTTTTCCTCGCCAAAATGTAGCAAAAGTTTGGAGCGTTATTTACCCACCTTTAAGACAAGCTACTATAACATGGTTGGCACCAATGGATTCCTTAGGTTTTCTTGTTTTATATGAACATTTAAAAAAATAAGTGGTGTTAAAACGAACACGCTATTATTGCCCAAATATATATATATATATATAAATTTAAATTTATTCAAATATGTAATGTATACTTATATGTACTTTAAATATGTTAATAATATGCGCCTTCATTATTATTAAATTATTCTTAAGTTGTCATTAATAAATCTTTCTAATTTATTTTGGAATATTAATGATAATCATTGTATTATTAGAATATTGACAAAATAATCTCGTTCATGTTGACTTGAAACAGGACTATTATTAAAGGATAAATATTATTAATATTAATAAAAGTTGGAATATTACTGGATAAAAACATCTTTGACCAGCGGGTCACCCCGCTGCCCCCAAAAAGCTACAATAATAACAAGAGTTTGGACATCAGCTGATACTTTTCTGTAACATGACACCTGACAAATTGCCCTGATGAAGCACAATCTCCTGCAGTTTTTATAAGTTTGGACCGTTCAGAGTTCACCCCCACCCCATCTCCAACAACACCTACTGCCAGCTCACAGCATCACCCTCCCTCCTCCTCTCCACTTCTTCCTTCACCCTCCCACTGTCCCTCTAATTTGCTCTCCGTACACAACCTTTGCTGTTTATTGAGATGCTAACTCTCTTTATGAGCACCTAATCCCGTGGCAGGGGGGATAATTTATGAAGCATTTACATGAAGAAGCCCAGCTAATTGGAAGCATGTGTCTGGGTAAGCCTCTCCGGTGCAGACACATCGCAGATGAGCAGGCCCGGGATTCTCACCGCTTGTAACGTAACATCATAATCATCATTTCATCTCGAAAACGAAAATTATTCCGAGACTGTGCAAGGCGGCCAGGTCCTGAAGCGCGTGTTTATAGTGGTGCCATATGTCAAAGAGGCCAAGCTATCGGCGCAGTGAGTCTGGAAAGCTGTCTTTTGTTTGCCTGGACACGTACGGAGGCAGCATTTTTCTCAGGCTAACTGCCCCATCAGCAGAGAAGTGAGCCGTCGGAGAGGCACTCAGCGCCGCCTCTCGAGGCGCGACCCCCAGTCTGCTGTGTCCAGGGGGAGGTCAGAGGTCAGGTAGGCAGGTCTTTGCCAGCCAGCCAAGAGGGCACTGGCCATTTTGATGGCAGATGACACCTCAATTCTTTATTAACCGTACCTCGGCATCCGTGGCCCTATTCTCTCCAAAACCCAGTTTCCCCCCCCCCCCCCTCATCCTCATTTACATCAGGTCGTTTGTTATGACTTTATGATTATATATGGGGCTTTGTCTGGCTGTGCATGTACCTTCACCACTCCCAGCTGGTCCCCATTAATAACAGGGCCCCGGTGTAGACAGAGCGGGAGAGACGGAGGAGCTTGTTAGCGTCATAGCCGAGCGCAGGGGCTCAGCATGTGAGAGTGGAAGGGCCGACAGGACAGGAGGGAGATGTACAGTACACACACACACACACACACACACACATACACACACACACAGTCACCTGGAGTATCCTCTTACACTCCAACCGCAAATTTGAAGTACATGACATGATGTCCGGCATTTGTCCTAGCAATTGCACAAAGCCATCATGGCGTATTTGTGTGGAACTACATGTGTAAATGTGTCAGTCTGCGAGTGTTTGCGCGCGTGTGTGTGTGTGTGTGTGTGTGTGTGTGTGTGTGTGTGTGTGTGTGTGTGTGTGTTTGTGGGCCACTGGGCATGTGTTGGGGTGAAAGCATAATGAGGCTGACTGGACGGAGTGGGCCGCCATGCAGACGGGCTCCATTGTGGGTCCCAAACGGGCGGCAGAAGCCCCTAAAATCTGCGTCCCTGATCTGCGCTCCAGGAGTCGGTGGGGAATAAAGGCGTGGAAATAGGATTTATTTAGCACGCCTCATCAAAAGGGAATTAGCAGGGTTTGGGGAGGGAAGACGGGGCTGTGTTTAGAGCTAGGATGAATGGCAGGATCATCTCTGTAATCCTGGGCGCCCCCCTTCCTCCTCTCCCTTCCTCCTGCACCCGAGAAAAAAGAAGAGAATCACCCACATTAGCTTTAAAGGTGCCTTCTGTAGCCTCACCCCGAAACCTCAAACCAGTGATCCTAAAAAGAGAAATCAGTTTGTAAGATCTTAGCAGGTGAGCGCCCCGCATCCTTTCTTCCTCTCTCCCACCCATCTCTATCTTTTAATTCCTCCTCTCCCTTCAAAACATGGCCGCGGAGCTGTCAGACTCGATGATGGCGAGGCTGACGGCACGGAGCTGGCGCGTCGACACGCAACAAACAACGAGCGAGCGTGTAAACTAAAGCAAACAAAGCCCCTACTCCGCTCCTCCAAAGGCGGGATCCCTCCCACCTGCCACCCCGCGCCGCTGATGAAACATACAGTAACAGAGAACAGCCATTAAATGGGCGAGCGGTAAAAAAAAAACGAGTTGTACAATGTGCGAGGGGGGCTTGTTGTGGCACATCCCGCTCTCAGTCACACACACACACACACACACACACACACACACACACACACACACACCAGCTTGTTCATTATCATCCCTGCTCGTGTTTGTGTTTTCCGACTCCTCATGCCCCAGACGTGGCGGCTGGGTGCATTGTGGGGGATTTGTTACCTGAGAAAAGGTGACAGGCTAAAGGGTGCTTGACTGGCAAATCTCTGTCAATGAGGCAATAAACTCAAGTTTTGCTCAAGTTCCAGACAAATCTCATCAACATTCCTCCCAGTATTTATATAATCCGATTTGGTGTGGGTGGGGGCGGGGTGTATCAATAATTGACAGGGAGTTCAATTTCCAGAAGTTGGGCAAAATAAGGTGTAACTATCCATTTTTAAAATGTCACAGAAGAAAAACATTTCTTCCCGGTGAGCTGTAAATGTTTCCTGGTCAATCTCTTTAATTTCTCCTGTTAAAAAACTACCGAGCCGCCAAGGCTTAAATGAGGCTAAAGTCCACACATTTAGACAAATGAAGTTTTAATTGTGGTAAAATATGCAACAGTATTAATCTACATTTTCTGCTCCCATGGGCTCATCTCACTCCCACTCTGCGTCTTCTCCCTCCCTCCTCCTCCTCCTCTTCGTCTCAGGAGCAGGGCTGATATAATGGGCTTGGCCAGAATAAGCAATGCTGCCGTGCCCGTATATATATCTCGGCGCCTGGGTAATTCTAGCTCAGTTTATGTGTCCTCGAGGCTGCGTCGGGCCCCGGCAGACCCATAGCTCCTTTATGTAACACCCAGGAGAATCTGCCCCCTGCACAGGTACAGGCCTGGGAGAAACAAACACCATCAGTAACCTGTCTGCTGTACACAAGGCTGCCGGTTCCCACCTTCACCCCTCCTCCTCCTCCAATACATCCGTCCCCTCTTTTCTCCCTCTCTTTCTCTCTGCACCCCGCAACCTAATCATCGCCGGCCCCCATTCCCATGATTTATCGCTCCGCGCGCTACTGAAAACCAATAGATCAGGCTTGCGGCGGGGGGCCCGGGAGGCAGAGAGGGACACAGGATGGGAATGGTGGTAGGGGGGCCGGATGGGAGGGGAGGGGAGGGGGGGACCTGGAGAAAAACCCACCTATGATGAAGTGCTCTGTGACGCAGAGGAAAAGCAACAGCAACATTACAGCTCGCAGTCGGCGTCCCGCCGTCCCTCTGAGCGCATTCCTCTTCCCGCCTTTACTCCATCTCCGTGCAGCCCTCTCTCCAGCGTCCTCCTCTGTGTCTCTGCTCCTCTCATCTTTTTTCTTTATGAATAGCCTCCTCCCTTGTTACAGCTCTACCCTGCTACTCCGTAAGGACTGAATTTCAACATTAGCACAGGGATAATTTCCACAATTAGCATGGATCAGCAGCCTGTGCTCAGCGATCACTGATATGGAACAGGGGCTGTAGACTACAGGAGAGGAGTACTGAAGACATCACGAGTATAACTTCTCCCAATTACTCTTGTCTGTCGGGAGCAAAGGAGGACAGAGTTTGACGTTGTAATAGAGGCACAAAGGCCGCAGGGGGAGGAGGTCGGGGTGGTTTGATGGGTCAGCAAAACGTCCACCACTGATCACTGTAGACCACTGTTCACTTCTCGTTTCCTACCTAAACACAGTGAAAGTTTCCTTCTTTTAACCATTACCATGATCGTTTCCTCACCGTAACCAAAACTTAACCATATTGGTGTCAGATCAGTAAAAGGTCAATGTGTCATTCTGGAGGGCGAACGTATTTTTTGTTGTTTAATTGGGAGGACTTTAATTGGGAAGATTTTAATTTAACACTGATTGAGCACTTTGATATATTTTGTTAGATGAAAAAGTGTCGAAACAATAAGTGCATCTCAGTGAAAACGACGTTATTAATATATTTTAAGTACAATAGCAACATACAAAAGTACATAGAAGTATAACTTACATATTTGAATGGATTACATATATATATTAGGGCTGTCAATCAATTAAAATATTTAATTGCATGATTGTCCATAGTTAATTGCAATTAATCGCAAATTAATCACACATTTTTTATCTGTTCAAAATGTACCAAAAGGGAGATTTGTCAAGTATTTAATACTCTTATCAACATGGGAGTGGGCAAATATGCTGCTTTATGCAAATGTATGTATATATTTATTATTGCACATCAATTGACAACACAAAACAATGAAAAATATTATCCATAAACCCTCACAGGTACTGCATTTAAAATAAAAATATGATCAAATCATAACATGGCAAACTGCAGCCCAACAGGCAACAACAGCTGTCAGTGTGTCAGTGTGCTGACTTGACTATGACTTGCCCCAAACTACATGTGATTATCATAAAGTGGGCATGTCTGTAAAGGGGAATCTCGTGGGTACCCATAGAACCCATTTTCATTCACATATTTGGAGGTCAGAGGTCACGGTTCCCCTTTGAAAATGGCCATGCCAGTTCCCTCGCCATGACAAGCTTTGGATTCCTAAGGTTTTCTAGTTTCATGTGGTCCCAGTTTTTTCACTTATAATTGAGCACAGTGTCAATGAATTGCCATCCATTGACACTGTGCAAACGAAACAAAAGGTTTAAGAAGGCTTCAAAAATGCCCATGTCCTTCTCCAGAAATGTAAATCAGTTTGTATGAAGATTGATTGAAGATAAATTGGCCGGCATGCAAATTCAGACATCGGATGTTTACCTTTATGACGACGAGATTCTATTATTTTAATTTTGGACTTAAACCTATACAACTTCATAAAAGTAAGAATGGTGTAAAAATTGCTCATCATATGTACAACCAACTGTCCAAAAAGAACACTGTGACTCAGTGTACACACTTTAACTCACTGTGAACACATTCACAGTGAGTTAAAACAAATCTTCACACTTCAGGGTAGGGCTTTGCAATTAATCGGATTTCAATTTCAATTAGGATTTTGCTTTCCAACAATTATGAAAACAAGATAATCAACATAAAACGATTATTGTGCCGCATTTGGTTTCGCAATGATCCTCTCGTGTTATAAATCCAGGGATGCCCTTATGGGAAATCTCTCAGGCGCTGGCTGGCCTTCGCTGGGCGACCCGTCTTGAAACACAAACCCCATCTTGTTTACCATACTTACCATGTTACTTTTTTTGCAGTGTCATCACAATTCATATCTATACAACCAATGTGTTTATGATTAAACTGTTTGCTAAAGCGCAAAGCTCTACATAGATCTAGCGTCTTAACTTCGCTCTCAAAGAGCACCAGATTGATGCATTTAACGTTAAAATTAAAATGTTCTTTCTAAATGCATGATGTTTCCAAATAAATAAATAAATAAATAATCGTGATCTCAATATTGACCAATATAATTTTGATTATGATTTTTTTCAATAATCGAGCGGCCCTAACTCGGAGGCTAAAACTAGTGAATAATTGGTATATTTGCTTTATAAATGACTGAAATTATGAATTAATTATCTTGAGTAAAAGTGAAAAAACTCCAGCACGCTGTCTTTTCTATTGCTGGTTATTTATTTACAACGTTATGGATTTAATTACCTTTATTGGGTATAGAAGCTTGGTAAACTATCCGATCAGAAACACCTTGAGACAACATTTTATTAATATTTATCAATAATCAAAATCCATGGTTTCCTCTCAATCAGTTAATTGATTCACCAACTAATTGTTTCAACACTAATGTCACTTGAAACGGCAGTTTTGGCAGATTTTGCACCCAAGCAAGAATAAATAATGTAGGTCTATTATATACAGTCATATTTTCTTTTCATTACAACTTTGTCAAAAATATATTATGTGTTTATTGAACTGTAGCGTTTATCATACTGAATCGTGAGCTGACTGCATCTTCACACCAAACCTCTCCATCCAAAGGTGGAAGTACAACAGATTAATTCCTGTCCTTGGAAAGCGCTCCGAGTCGTGCAGGTATACGGCCAAACACTTGACCTACTGGCCACCTGGCCTCTGCGTTCTACAACGGACACATGGAGCCGGTCCTCAGAGAGTACACTTCATTACAAACATAGATTGGATTATGTCTTCCCAAACAGACTGACCGTGTCCAATCACTCTAGTGCGCCTTTGAATGAAGAATATTCACCTTATGTCTGGACCGGTGGGTCGGGAGAGTTGACGCGCACACACACGCTCTGAGGCTGGCCCTCCTGGGGACTGGTACACGGGGCTGACGAGGAACAGAGGGGCATAAAAAGAAGCGAGGGGGGAGCGAGAGAGAAAGAGAAATGTCTTTTAAATGACATCCCCATTGTGAGCCCGAGCAGGACGATGGCACTTTGCAAAACTGCTAACAATGAGCACAGGAGAAATCCCTTATCCTACAGGGGCCCGGCAGCATGCTCGCCATTACCATAGTCATTTAAATACAGTAATCTCATTTTCTGCCTCAGCCGAGGGGGCATGCTAAATTTCCCAGTGTGAAGGGGAGGAGGAGGTGAGGGGGGGGGGGAGTGCACGGCGTCCAGGGCATGCAGGATTAGTGACTTTTCCCAATCTGTGTGCGTGTCTGAGAGTTTGTGGGGATGTAGTGGTGGCACACTGCAAAAAAAGTCATTTTTGTCTACGAAATCTGATCTCATTTTATTACAATTTGGGTCGTAGTTATGGCCTTCATTCTTTTTGGTTATATTAACATTGTACTCACAAAGTTAATTGCTAAGGTCTGGGAATGCAGACAAACTTATAGAGTTGTGCAGGAATGAGTCCTAAAACCTGGAAATGAGTTTGCATTTTAGCACTTTAGGTTCCCTTGTCTGGAAGTCAATGGGTTTTTAGTTAGATTTCTGAAATAAGGTAATAAGATTAAGAGATTTTAACGTTTTGTTCTACAACATAAAATAAGTCAGTAAATATCCCACTCATGAATTTACGCGTCTTAAAAAAGGCGGCTGCTAACAAGTGGCTAAATGAGATTACTAAACGTCATCACACCGAGTTGTTCGCCTTTACAGCCTCGTTGTGTATACACACACTCATGCGACCGTGGTGAAGTTCGTTTATAGCTGAATATTAACTTTTTACTTCTGCCGATTGCATTCACGCTTCAAAAATCATAATGTGGTGTTCATTTGTGAAGATTACCTTCGGGTCAAAACGTGTAAGTATCAAAAATCTAGAGAGAATGTCACCAAGTCGGCAACACTGACATTCCGTCCCTTCAGGCCTCCCTCCAAAGACACTCCCTCAAAATTATCATTATGAACGTGAACAACAAACATGGCTATTGTTAGTACTCACAGCTGTCAAGCTAGCACCTTGTGGAAGATTCCGGAGATGCACAATGAGTGCACGCAGGTAGGCAGGTAACCCGTCCAGTCATTTCATTCGGCCCGAATAAATGGCTTATTACAGTCCTGCGACAGCCACAGATACCAGATGTTTTCATTTTTTTTTGTCAGAGTATTTGATTTATTGATTGCTGTCGGGATGTAATAAGAATTTCAACTAATATAATAAAAAAAAAATTCTAAAATCTTTACCAACCCTGGCTTTGATATATCCATTTTTTCCTGATTAATCATTCCATCGATGAAACACGCCCGTCAAAAGTTTCTTGACCCCATGGTGACTTCTTCAAATGTCTTGTCTTGTCCAACCAATGGAAAAGCAGGAGGAAAGCAGCAAATCCTCACAGTTGAGACGCTAGAACCACTGTTGTCAAATAAAAGATCACTTCATCGATTCAATATTGAAGTCAAGATACCCTGATTTTAGTCCAGAGTAGTCGTCAAACTCCAAAAATGATGGATCCTACGTTTCCCATAACAATGCAATCAATAATATCGTTTCATTAGAAAATCTCTGCCTGGTAGATCCTGGTGATATTGATGTGAAATATTTGCGGAGCTCCCATTTAATTTTCTGACAATTGAATAATGAAGACATATTCTTGGAACGAGTTGACGTGCACTGGCAGATTTGTTCACGTGTTTTAAGAAAACACAACTTTATTGAAAAAAAATACTCAATGAGGATGGACATCTTTTGCAGTGCATGTGCAAAAGTGTGTGTGCGTGTGTGGGCGCTGGTTGGGGTTGCAGCAGGAGCTTTGGGGATATCATATCAGATCGAACAACAAAAGAGGAGCGGGGGAGAAAAAGCTGTTTCCACATAAGCTGTTTTCATTCTTCTCCGCTTCCGGTCCAGTGGAACAGTTGATGAAGTTTAAATGAAGCAGAATTAGGAGATCAAGCAGACACGGGAGGTGCTGATGGTATCCGCGAGGCCCCCTGCGCATTGGGGAATCGAACCGGGGGACAGCTGACCTGGATGAAATCAAGAGAAAGAGATCCGTGGAGAGAGGGAAAAAAAGAGGAGGTGGAGAAGGAGGAGGAGGGGGGAAGCTGAGTGAGATAAGGGGATGAAGTATCTCCTAAATGTGATAATCTCCAATCACCTCTAACATCAATTCTGCCAAGGCCCGGGTTAATGAGCTCACAGCCGATCAAGCGTTATGCACCGGCACCCCCTCATTCTCCCTTTCTCTCCCTCGCTGTCGCTCTCATCATCATTGTTGTTCTTTTGATTTAATCCCTCTTACTTCAGCTGATTTGAGCAAGATGGGAGAAGAGGGATGGAGGGAAGGGAAAAGCCTATTACCCAAGCTCCTCTGCTCTCAACTATCTAAATGCTAACGATGTGAGGGGGCGAGAGCGAGGAGGGGAGTGTAGAGGAGAGGAGGAAAATGATGATGGGAGGAAGACACCGAGGGGAAATGGGAAAGAGAGCGCGAGCGTGTTGGCAGGAGAGGACAAGATGCAGCAGAGGGGGGCTAATCTGCTGTTGCTCGGGGTCTCCGGGAGCAGTTTGGTTATTTTGAAAGCAGGTTAGCCGAGGAGAAAGCTCCGGCGTCCCGCGTGCTGACCCTCAGTCCTCAGGGGTCAAAGCACCTGATCTTGCCTCTTTACTTCCACTTGAGCAGTTTTGACACACCAACACCTCCCTGTCCTTGCCTGTGCTTATTTCTTTACCTGCTTTCACTTTCTATATCGATTAAAACACGAGCTCGCCTCGTGTCTGCCTGCTGCAGAGAATTCCATGTTGTCGATGTGATTCGCTTTGGCTGGTGTAGTTGGTCGGAAAAGACTGGGGTAAAAGCTGTGGGTCACCTTGAACTGAGAGTAATGTGTGTTTCGATCTGGCTCTCGGCGGTGCACCGAGGGACCCAGGATTGTTTCGTTATGAGTTTTTCTCTCCTCGCTCTGCCTCCTGAACAATTGTTTTCTTAGTTAGGCTTCTAGATACAGTACCCAGAGGCCCCAAAAACAACTGAGTAAATATTTGGCAATTGCTCGAGCTGAAATGATGATTATGAGCCAAGGTTTGGCACGACCACCAGGATGCCGTGTCTGCGCCGCCACAATTCAAACCCGCCGCTTTAATTGGACTGCAAATTCTCCGCCGAGAGCGCACGCAATCCAATGTTTCCCTTGTTTAATTTGTGAACTTTGCAATTACGCGGCGGTAGGTAGGTAAGCGAGGCACCTGTGTGTGTCGCGAATTAATTGCCTTGCGAGTTCACACGGCAGCTCTGCTAATTTACACGGCGATATGAGGGAGAGAGACACGCCGCAATGTGCCACTCTTTCAACTGTTACAATCATTCTGATTTGTTTTCACTGCCTGGCACTCAGCATTTCAATTCATCTGGAATACACAAGAACAATGGGAGGAATTTGCTCGAAACACACACTCACGCATCGGGCTCGTTCACGTCTGCCTGAGAAGCACAGTCACTTATTCTGTGCATAACAACTCTACCCCTCAGATTCTCCTCTTTCAAGAGTCCCATTTGATTTTCATATTGGCCAATGAAACAGTGGAGGGTGAGAGGCAAGTGAACAATCAATCTTTGTAATGTGATCCACGGATTGAGCGCGGTGAGTAAATGTTTGCACAGGCAGCCATCCAAGCCCGCAGTCAAACGAATTCTGCAGAAAAGGAATCTATCCAGGGCAGGCCTCTCTCTTTATCTCTCGCCTGCCCGACAGCAGCAGGGTATCAAGCACATTATATTCCAGCGCTCTGTGCATTTTTCATATAGGCTCGCCTTTTATGTTTTATGTACGCCAGCTCAGGGGAGAACAGCTGTGTGGGCGCCGCATCCTCTGTAAGTTTAGAGGGAGAACTCATTTCAGTGGGAGAAGTGGAGCAGAATGCCAAACGCAGCGAGCGCGGTACCTGCGAACAAACAGGAGCCGCAGACCAAGGCCTGCCTCTGCTATTACATTACCATAATACACGGAAACAACACCTCGCATGCTGTTACTGCAGTAATTTGAAAACAGATTGACAGGATTTACAAGTTCCTCAGCTTATCTTCGCCGTGACCCCCGTGACCTCAATCTTCACTGTCAACTTTTTGGAGTAAAATCATACGTCGGAGGCTTATTCGCAGTTGTTGCCGACTTTTCCAGGATAATCTGGTATTATATATAATAATGGAAATTGATTTTTTTTCATGTTGCATTTGGTTTCTGTGGAACTGTGCTTAGATCAAAGAAAAAAATATATATAGTGTGATTTTATAATTGACCCTACTTGCTCCTTCGAAGCAGGAGTTGATAAATCCCTCTGGCTTCTTCTGTGACTGTCAGCCTGTTGGATTATAATACACCCGCGTATATGGAAGATATTGTGAACAGAACCACAGCTGCGTTGTGAATTACAGTATGTGACATCTATACAAAATGTTAACACTTTTTGCTTGCTGCTAATGTCAACCAAAGGTCAGTAAAAACAAAGAAATACAAAATATTAAATAGTTATTAAATATCAAACATGTTTTGGGGTTTTACAATATCATTCAGCTTATACAATTATATGAAGATTAAAAATCTAGTGTATGAAAATTTCAGGATTTAAATTTTTTTAAAGTCTATATGATAGTATTTTTAATTAATTAACAAGAGCCATTGTAGCTTTACAAAAAGCATATTTATATAGTGAGTGCATCCCTTACATTTCACAGCTATTAGCAGAGACAATTGGCTTTCTTTGATAGATTAAAGCGAACAACTTTATAATGACTGACTTTATTTGTTTGTTCATATTTGTTGTAATAATTTTGGCCTGAGGCATTTATTTAAAAATGCATTGGCACTTTATTTTTAAATTGTTTTGCACCTGTCTGAGTCCAGATAGGAAGTTCATGTTGATACATTGTTCTTATCTGGATGCATAGAAGTGAATACAAATAATGCCCAGTGATTTAGACAGTGCTAAAGTCATGTTTAGGATATTTAATCTTCAGACTGATTAAACCTAGTTGATGTAACCTCAGAGACTGACTCCTCTCAGACTGAGCTCCTCTGCTGCTGGAGACAGAAGGTGAGAGATTTTTGTTCAGAGGGACACACTGCCACCCAGTGTTACAGGCTGAGAGGCAGGAAGAGCTGAAGTTTACTGAAGTTTGTCCGTTTCTTCACCTCATCCTCCTCAGCATTAATGATCCTGTCTGATGTTAATGTAATCCAGAGAAACTGATGCTGATTAGTACCCACCACTGTGAGCTATACATTTACAGTGAAATAAAAGACTCCTAAATAGAACATCACTCTGATCAGGGATCTTCACTTTTAATTCTCAACAGATGTATAAACTCCAGTCCTAGAGTTCACATAATAATCCATATGGCAAATACAAATCAGTCTTGACCTTCAGACTAAAATGGCCAGAGGGTCATTATTGGTCTATGATACATTAATACGCAGCATTACTGTCCGTCACATTGTCCTTTTTCATACTATCACTGGAGGCGCTCATGATGAAAATGGGGAAGAAGTTGAACTGTAGGCAGCATTCATAATTTTTTTTTTTACCTCATAATGGTGATTACAAAATGTAACTCAGCAGTTATTGAAGTATCTATAATGGAGTGATTATTTCCACCCATTACAGTTTGGTTTTGGTCCTAATTATTCTAAAGAGAGTGGCATTTACTTTTTATTAGGGCTGTCAATCGATTAAAATATTTAATTGCAATGAATCGCATGATTGTCCATAGTTAATCACGATATTAGCAAATTCATTTGTTTTATCTGTTCAAAATGTACCTTAAAGGGAGATTTGTCAAGTATTTAATACTCTTCAACATGGGAGTGGAAAAATGTGCTTGCTTTATGCAAATGTTTATATTTATTATTGGAAATAAATTAACAAGACAAAACAATGACAAATATTGTCAGAGGTCAAGGGACCCCTTTGAAAATGGCCATGCCAGTTTTTCATTGGCCAAAATTTAGCGTAAGTTTGGAGCGTTATTTAACCTCCTTCGCGACAAGCTAGTATAACATGGTTGGTACCAATGGATTCCTTAGGTTTTATAGTTTAATGTGATGCCAGTATCAGTATTCAGTATAAATCACAAGTTACGTTAATGCGTTAAAGAAATTAGTGGCGTTAAAATGAATTTCCGTTAATACGTTATTATTGCGTTAACTTTGACAGCCCTAGAAATAATATTTATATACGGGACGCTATCATACTCAAGCTGAGTTTCCCATTATGGGAAATTTTCTCTCATAAAATACTATAACTCATGTATGTGTTTCTTTTAAATATGACTTAGAATATTTCAATAATAACTCATCATCATCCAAGTATAAGATATGAAAATCTGAGTTTGTTCTCATTTTGTGTTAAGCTGATTGCTAAAATGGGTCCATGTCAATGAGACCGTATGCCCTTAAGGCTGTAGTTAAATGTCTGCCACCTTCAACGGTATCCAACCTGCCAACCATAATGAGACCTTGATGGTTTCAGGGTGTCACAGGTTCCAAATGTCTCCTGTGAAGCCTGATTGGCTCAGGTAGAGCCTTCCATCTGTTAGTCGAGATTCCTCTGGTTGTAATTTGACAGACTATAAAATTGTGTGTCACCGCTTTATTACAGTGATTTATCCAACAGGTCATATTTTCAGTACATCACATAATCTCTCAGATGATGCTGATGAGATTCTTTACCAAATTGTGTAAGGAGATACATGTCCCCATTTAATTATATTCTTAGCATTGCATTGATTAGTCCAAATAACTAACACTTTAGAACCTTGATCTCATATTTTCAAAGTTAAACTAACTGGTCAAAGTCATTGTTCCGTCATGTATGTGCCATTTATCAAATCTCCAGCAAGACTGACCTGATATTGTCAGATTGATGTAGGGAAATACTGCATTCAAACATTCAGAATGACAACTGTTGGCTCTGTGGGGAAATAAACAGCTGGAAACAACATGATATACTGTATGCGGATTGTCTTGGACAGTTATTATTCATGGAGAAATGATGAATTCATATGTCGACTGCGATCTAGTCACGTTATCAATCCACAAACCTTTTCACAGCATCACCTGTGGAAATGATGCATCTGATGCCATTTGTTTATCAGTATTATTTGATACACAACTACATAATTGTCCACATATCAATGGAGTGATAACCATAGTAAACCCAGAACAATTACCCTGGACTGTATATAAAACAAACATCAGTGTTCCTGCTCTCAGTCTATTTCTGTTTTCCACAGAGCAGGTGATCTGTTTTTTGACTCCTTAGGCTCTGATACAAAAACTATACAAGTGATTCTGTTTAGAAAAATGTTTTTCTTATTCATTATAGTAAAAGCAATGCTTTTTTCAGAGCTTGATTACACTAGATCAGTTAAATTTACTCATTGATTACTGCTGTTGTCTGCCGATAGTTGCACTATAAGCAGGGAACTCACTGGAACCACCTCAGTGACCCCCAGTGGTCACTTATCCAGTCAATTGTCAAACATCTACACAGCCGGCATGCAAGATTTTTACAGAAAACAAAGCCCACATTGACATTGACATGTACAGACTTGTGTTATGTATGCCAGCTGCACTTTATATTGGTTGTTTATTGATTGATTATTGATTTTATATACTCAGTTGATGTTCTTTGTGTGAATCCAAAATCGTTCCAGTGGTGTTTCTCCATTTACCTAAAATCATCCTGAAGATGCAACAAATCTCTGATTCATAACTATCTTTAAAATATTACAGTAAAACATACAATTTGCATTGTAAACGGTGTTTCTCCAAGCTTTTTTTTCTGGGGACCCGCTTTTTAAAAATGACAAATTACAATAGGCCTTATATCTATAAATCGTGAGAAGAGTTTAAGGTACATTTTGAACAAATAAAAAATATGCGATTAATTTGCGATTGTATTACTTTGTACCATGATACATCTGTACACTTTCAAAGATCTGAGTAGGCAGCGCAGACTATTTGGCTTTTAATTGATTCTTTTGTTCACCTCAATCCTCATCAGCATGAGGCTGAGCCTCCATTATTGACCGAGAAAAGAAGGAGGGATGGAGAACTGGACAGATAGAGCATGAAGAGAGATAGTTAGGGATGGAGAGAGATAACGAGGAGGGCAAAGTACCCTGTAGGATTAGCAAAAAGGGTGGATAATAGGGAGCGAGTGTAACCGCAAATACAGTAGCCTATCAAGTGAGAGTGGAAAGTGGGGGGAAGGATTGGAGATGAGCGAATCATATGGTGTAACTTATCCTCCCTGTTCACCAGAGACCAAAGACACTTTGGTTTATAGAGGCAGGGAGGCCAGACTCCAGGTAGCCGCAGGGAAAAGAGAAGGCATTTTTTCACGCTCGAGAGGGTCTTCCCACCTAACTGGCCACACTGGCCACCAGTCCTGTACACTGGTCCCAGCTTGGTGCTTTGTCAATGTGCTGTGACTAATCCAGGAGGGGTCCCGCATTTTCTCTCACCCTAATTAAAAGAGGATTAGATGGGATGGAGCTCTATAGGCCACTCCAACATGCATAGCCACCGTCCCTTCGCTTTCCCGGGATAATCACACTTATACTGGAATTGCCTGGATTTTCTGTGCAGGACACCACCTGAACTCCACATATACGAGTCTGTCATAGTTGATGCTGAGACTAAAGGGGCTTACAAATATGGATTGGTCCAAAAAAAAGGCATTGTAGCAATTCCCCAAAATGGTGTCTACATTAGGGGTGTAAGAAAATATTGAGTATTGCGATATTATGTTTTGTGATACTGTATCAATTCTCAAAAACACTATTGATTTTTGATTAATAGTTCACATGCAAAGATTAACTCAGTCATTACTTTATTTCATTTTCAAACATAAGCATTATCTCAGTGTATGTGCCCTCTCAAATTGCTATGATGCTGATGTTACAGGCATTCTCATACGTTTCGTATGATGTCTTACGAAAAAGTTATTACTACTTTTTCATTCGTTTTCTTACGAATGTCCAGCAACATGGGTCAAATTCAGCTCGTTACATGTATACAGTCTTTTCAAAATAAACTTCCGTCTTCACAGACAACAACTTCCTTAAGTTTAGGCAACAAAACTACTTAGTTAGGTTTAGGAAAAGATTGTAGTTTAAGTTACGTGAAAAATAAATCAATGTTGAATTGTGGTTTCACACGGGACTCAAACACCTGTCTCCTGGGTGAAAGTCCAGTATTTTTTGACCCACCCGTTTACCCTGAACTCCTACTGACATGGTGTTTGCCGCTCTTTATATTTCCTGGGTCACGATTACATGACTTACACACAAATTACAGTGCATTACTTTTTGTAGATATAACTACGAATGGTGTACGAGACCAGCATGTACACTGTTCTGATTGTATAAAAAAAATAAACCTTTTTTACTCCAATTTTATACATATGGTGGTGTGTTCTTTATACTACGACAGTTTTCCTAAAATTAGATTAAAAAAATTGCAACATATTGCCTTGCTTACAGTATTGCAATATATTGCAATATATTGAATCGTAACCCCTGTATACATACCTTATCACCAGATTCTTGTCAATACACAGCCGTAGTCTACATACTGTATATACACTCCAAATCAGCTTTGTTTGCAATGTCTATTTCATAACTTGTGATTTTAAAACTTAATCCTGATGGCTTTACCTCCATTATTTTCATCATAATGTGTGCATGTGCTGTGGGGATATCTAAAGTGATTTAAATCACAGTGACCGGTTTATTTTGTTTTTGAAAATACCCAGTTCTGAAAACTTGCAACATTTATTTTAATTTAGGGCAACTCTTAGCAATTCATTACATAAAAACAATTTCAGTTAGATTAAAAAAAATAATTTAAACTAAATAAAACAATGCAAAGTGAAGTGAAGAGCCACATCATTTGAGGGTTAACTGAATAAACACATTACAAAAGATGTGGCTCATTTGTTCATGGGCAACTTTTGCCCAGCATGCAGACTTCCAGGCAGCTTGACTGGGACCAGCCTTCTAGGCAACTACATATGCTTATACTGACACCAGTGGTCACTATATAGCTGGATTTCCATCCAAATACTTCTTACTGACCTCATTTTCAGCTTTTTGTTTATCTAGATTAATTTAAAGAAACTGAAAGGAAAAAGCAAATTTTGTAAATTTAAATTTATTTTTTTAAACCTAAATTTCAGTTTTTATAAAACTTAAAAAACGTAAACTTATTTTTTGGAAAATTGCTAAAAGGATTCTAACTCATTGTGGTGTTATTTTATTTCAAAAACACAGAAATTACACAATAAGTGTGATAAATGAGAGGAATAAATATTAATAAATAATAATGTAAATGAAAGTTTCAAATTAATAATAACAACAACACATGTGAAATTTTCTACTCCTACCTCCAAAAAAAACCAACCCAAAAAGCACCTTATTTGCTTAATTGGGTGACATTTCTGAATTTTCTCAAACTTACTCTGCACCTGTATAAACAGGCCTGACTCCTCCAGGTTGCAGGCACATTGTGGTCAAAAATTGCCTGTGCACGTTAACATGTCTGGTTTGCATTTATCGACAGAAATCCAACTGGAATTTAGTTTGGACGCTTATTTATGAGGGCTGCTTTCAGCTGTTAACTCATTCTGCACAGTGGCCTATAAATAGCCAGCTGAGATTAGCTTGTTTTAAAGTGCTGGCAAATTTAGATACCAGCTGCTCCACAGAGATGACAGCACCGTTGGTATCTGGGGAAGCCTTTAAAAAGGGACCTCTGAGGTCCAGACCTCCACCCAGAACGGTGTGTCAGTGCCTGCTATGGGTGGAGACTACAGTCTATCTTCAAGCTATTGAATTGTCAGTCACAGATTACCTCTGGACATAATCATCCAGATAGCAGCACAAACCAAAATATCTCAACTATGTTTTTCAATTTATCACTAAAGCTCCAAGCAATAAGATAGATGTTTGATTGGGCTATTTTGTATTAAGTTGGGCTGGTACAGTAGATGAAATTTGTGCTGCTTTGTCAACATTTGGCAGGGTTTTGAAAAATATTAAAAATAGGGCTGTCAAAGTAAACTTGAAAATAACGCATTTGTTTTAACGCCACTAATTTCAATAAGATACTGCTATCATATGAAACTAGAAAAACCTAAGGAATCCATTGGTACCAACCATGTCATACTAGCTTGTCGCGAAGGAATTTTAATAACGCTCCAAACTTGCACTAAATTTTGGGGAAGAAAAACTGGCATGGACATTTTCAAAGAGTTCCCTTGACCTCTGACCTCATTTGAATGAAAATATGGGTACCCACGAGTCTCCCATTACAGACATGCCCACTTTATGATAATCACATGCAGTTTGGGGCAAGATATAGTCAAGTCAGCACACTGACACACTGACAGTTGTTGTTGCCTGCTGGGCTGCAGTTTGCCATGTTATGATTTGAGCATATTTTTTATGCTAAATGCAACACCAGTGAGGGTTTCTGGACAATATTTGTCATTGTTTTGTGTTGTCAATTGATTTCCAAGAATAAATATATACACACTCAAAAAAATAATTGTATGAATGTAATTTAATCTTGCCACCTATATTGCATCTAAACCATTCAAGTACAATCAGTCTATCTTGATTGTGTTTTTTGAACACCATATAAACTCGGAAAAAGAAGTTTGGAAATTTGTTACAATGCTAATTGGCATTGTATTTTACATCGTTGGAAAGCCTGTTTATTTACCTTCACAATGATGTCCAACTTGTAAGGATCATGCATTTGTGGTATAAGCAGCACAGCTGATTATGTGGGTAGCGCCCAAGAAAAATTTGTCAAAATGCTCTGCCAATGGTAAACAGTGTATTCTCCTGTTGGTATTGACTCTTGTTTTGAGTTGTTTTGGTGGATTGGATAACTGAACTCTCTATCAGTAACAAGGAACAAACAAGACATATTGGCAATTTTACACCGTCAGGAGCCTCAGTAGCGGGTGGAAGATCCATACTCAGCCACAACAGCCGGGCACCTCCTCCTCATGCTGGTCACCAACCTGGTCACATGTTGCTGTGGGATGGCGTTCCATTCCTCAACCAGGATGCAACTTGCCCTATCGCACGGGCCTTATCCAGATTAGAGCACCGTGGCATGTCGATGCTTGTAGCAGACACATAATGATCACGTTAGTAGAGCGCAGCACCCATCAGGCCAGACCTGACTGTCAGCACCTGGAGCTCAAAACAAGAGTCTATACCAACAGGAGAATACACTGTTTAGCATTGGCAGAGAATTTTTCCAATGCAAGCATCGGCATGCCACGTTGGTTTAATCTGGATAAGGCCCGCACGATAGGGCAAGTTGAATCTGGTGTTCCGCAAAACCAAGTTGCATCCACATGCCCTAGTTTATTTTTTTGAGTGCACAATACAATATATATTTGCATGAAGCAAACATATTTGCCCACTCCCGTGTTGATAAGAGTGTTAAATACATGACAAATCTCCCTCACTCACTCGCCTCACTGTTTTGAGCAATGCTCGTTCATGTCTATGTAGAGCGAGTACAAACGCGAGCCCGACGCTGACTTTGGTTGACTTAACGGCCACAGATGTTGCTGTTAACAAGCATTTCTGATTCTTACAAACAGTCCCTTTAAGGTACATTTTGAAAATAAAAAATGTGCGATTAATCGCGATTAACTATGGACAATCATGCATTAATCACGATTACATATTTTAATCGATTGACAGCCCTAATTATTATTATTGTTTTTAACATAGTACAAATATTGAAGACATTAATATCAGGAAATTTGATTATATTTGACAAAATAATAGATAGATAGATATTGATCCTGAGGGAAATTCAAGTTTCCAGCATCACAGTTCCATAGTGCAAAACATGTTAGTAAAAAGGCAGTAAAAAAGTTAGTAGTGCAAAGTACAAAGTACAAAAAAATATACCAGATATATAAATACAAGGAGATGAAGAAAACTGTTAAAAATGAATATAGTGCAGGGTAACTTAGTCTATGAAAGTGCATGCAACATGCTATTTTTCCTCTGTTTCATCAGCAGATGGAGTTTGCTCAACACTATACATGCATTGTACACCTCACTGGATAACTGTTGCTCTTTGGTTGGTGATTGTTTAGCAAAATGTAGTTTACAATCTAGAAAAAAGGTAAGTATATAGACCAACCAGCATGGGTTAAGACTGCATTTGACTGACATCCTTTGCAGGACTTCTGCAGCAAAGACAGACTTGTTCAAATGCATTTTGTGTGGTCTACTACTTTGAAGGCTAAAAACAACATACCTCCCTGTCTGCGTCACAGCAGCACACATTAATGACGGGCGCCACCACGCCCTCAGCAGCAGCAGCAGTAGTAGTATACAGAGACACACGGTCACTCCAGTAAACACACAAGGCTACAACCGCTATCCGACACCGTTACATCTCTGATTAGACGCTGAATATGGATCTCGACAACGAACGAGCTAAAATGAAAGAGTCCAGAAGACGAGAACACCAATCAGGTAACGCTTGCTACCTTAATAAGCCTGCTATTGTTTGGACTGCTTTGGCTGCAAGAGGGCATCATAATTAAACACTACAAGTTATTTCACTCTTCCATTATTGTTCGTAGCTTATAATTGTATGTTTCAGTAAGTAAATATCAAACAAACTAGCTATCTTAGCAACGTTAAGATAGGTAGCTTAGCAACGTTCAAATAGGTAGCGTAGCAACGTTAAGCTAGGTAGCTTAGCAACGTTTAAATAGCTAGTTTAGCAACGTTAAGCGTTCAATAACGTGCTAGTCTCAGACACTTAATTTGCGAAACAACGAGCTACTTCTTACTATATAGCTGATAGAATAACACTGTTATTGTGTAAAATTAGCTAACGTAAACACTTACCGGTTGTGCAGCCATTGGCTTTCTGAGGTTATGTTTATTGATTACAGTATTCCTTGCAGATATAGTTAGCTACCTGGGTAATACTGACATCCTTGTATTATTGACATCTTGAAATAACAGGTTAGTGTTTTATGTATTAAAGGAATTGACAGCTAACCTAGTTATTAGCTGAAATCAACTGGATTAGCCCTTATAGTCACAGGGTGGGTCCAGCTTGTGAAGCCCTGTTGGTGATCAGTATTGATTATGTACGTGACGTAATGTTAGGGATGCAACGTTAAAGCAACAATCAAGGCAAATCATTGACGTGTTGGCAACTTGTTAACCTCAACTTTAAAGTAAACTAGAAAATGCATTTCCTGCTGAAAACGCATGTGAATGCTGATTGCTGAAATGAATTGCAAAGCATTGCAGAAAGGTGAAATGACTTGCCTTAAAGTGTTAAAGCTCAAATGCATTGCACTGCTGAAAAAAAACCTAGAAGTTGAAATGTAAAACTGGCAGAGTTGGAAGCTGAACTGCATTACCTAAAGAAACTAAGAGCTGAAATACATTGCTAGAAATGTACTGTAATATATATATATATATCATATTTTGATAGTTGAACGATTTCTGAAGAAAAGGCAGAAGTAGTTGGAGTCCAAACAATGTACGGAAGAAATAAAAGAAGTTGAATAAAGATTTGGATAACATACTGTGAAGCTGAGAGCTGAAATACATTGTTAGAAAAGCTGGAAGCTAAATTGTAATACTGTCAAAAGGGGTATATTTTAAGTGAATTTCCTAAATGGGCGGAAAGAAGAAAAGCTTTATATGAATATCAGACAGATGAACTGCATTGCTAAACACAGAAAGAGAGAGAGTAGTATTTGGGTGATATATATATATATATATATATATCTATCATATTTTGATAGTTGAACAGTTTCTGAAAGTATGCAGAAGTAGTTGAAGTTTAAAAAACGTACGGAAGAAATAGAAGTTGAATAAAGATTTGGATAACATACTGCTGTATTACAGCATTCACACAATTATAATAATTAATAACATTTTTTTACCACGTATCCGTTAGTTACTGACTATCGAGCTATGCCTAACTACTGTAACGTTACAGTACAATCGTTCAATGGCGTTCTGACCTATAACTTTGTCTGTAGGTGCAAGCGAGCATGCTTTACATGATGATGATGTTGAAGGTACGGATCTCATTCATTGAATGGTTGCATGTCCTCATCTAATTTTGGTTGAAGCAAATGCTGCAGGCAGGGCGGATGATATGACTGCTAACAAATGCTTAAGAGCGTGTAAATGTGGGTGGAGGCCACATCAAAGCTGAAGTCGGTAACTTTGAGCAAATATGATTTAAAAAAAAAAAAGTTATTTAAGTTTGCTCCGGGCAGTGGGTGTTGCTTGGTTTTGGCTCGGCTGCCGGGTCACAAACTTTCTCATTTTACAGCTAAACAGTACACTAAAATATGTTTCTGAAAAACATTTGAGGCAAGAAATAGGCATTACAGTAACAGAACAGAGTTCGCCAGTTTCGCAGATTATCTGTCTCTTGCACCACTGTCAGAATATAGTGACCATTTCATAAAAATAACTTTTTATTATATTTGCTCAAAGTTCCCTACTCCATCTTTAAACCTGACAAAACATACACATTTACAAAAGGTGGGTTTTCAGAGATGGATGAAAGCTGCTGTGGTGCATGATTGCATTAGAAATACTGTATATATTATTAGCGAAAGAATGTCAAGAGTCGCATCTGAAATAACTTGCTTTTTGAACAGCTGTTTGCAAATGTATTAAATTCAGTGTATATTAATGTATTCCCACGGATGAGTTGAATCAGTTGATTTTTTTTTAAGTGCATGTGTTTGTCTTCCTTCTCCCAGTTTTGGAGGATCCAGACCCAGGCATTGGCTGCTGTGGCTGGCTGTTGGTCGCGGTATCCGTTCTCCTCATGCTGCTTACTCTGCCCATCTCCGTATGGATGTGCATTAAGGTCAGCTGCTGGTCACCCCCAGTGTTTATTTTCCACTTAACAAACTAGCTGGTTTAGTGGAGTAAATTGCTGAGGATGGTCTACTTTCTGTTTATTCAGTGTTTTGAAAATTCTAGGGTTTGTACTGCAGACTCATCTCTTATATTATGTGTATTTATTTAACAGCCTTTAGAGCTGGTGAACCATTGTTTTGCATTTACTTAATTAAAAGTATCCTCAGCGTGCAGGGTGATTGCTCCGTGCTTTTTAAAAATTAGTATCCATAAGCATATCTTAATATCCAATTACATCAGTAGAATGTCAAATAAGAGAAAGAACAGACTCGTATACGAGCAATTCATGTGGTTTGTCTCTGTACACAGATTGTGAAGGAGTACGAGCGAGCTATCATCTTTCGCCTGGGGCGCATTTTGCGAGGAGGAGCCAAAGGACCAGGTCAGAGATTTTTTTTACTCTTTCCACAGCCTCAGTTCTTGTTCTAAAATGAACTTCAAACGTGGTTTCAGTGTCTCTATGTCCCACTTGATTATCTTACACTCGTCTTCATCACTTAGTTAAGGCTCATTAATTGTTCATTGTCTTGACATTTGTTTACTAATCCAGTTGCTACATTAGGCAATGTCAAGCTAAACAAACCAAATTTGGCTCAGGTTCTTGAAGATACTGTAATTTGCTGGATGATAATAAGAGTTGAACATCTAACTTTTAAGCGTTGATCATCTAACTTTATTACACTCTAACATCTGCTTCATAGAGAAAGAACTTTATAAAACTAGAAAATATCTTTGGGACCAGTTCTTACGCAAGGTCAGGTTTAGCTTCTCTGGTTTCATTAAATGTAAAGTTTTTGGCTGTGAATCGATTAAAATATTTAATCACGATTAATCACACATTTTTATCTGTTCAACATTCACCTTAAAGGGAGATTTGTCAAATATTTAATACTCTTATCAACATGGGGGTGGGCACATCCTCCCCTTTTTTACAGTAAACCCAAGGCATTTAGAAGAAGACTGACTAAAACCTAAGCCAGTAGTGGCTTACAGGCAGCAGAAACCACAATAGAAAATATGACAGAGCACTGGAAATGATGCCAGTGTGGTGGATAGTGTGGACTTCCTGTTTGTTTGTTTATCTTATCAACTAGCTTTTAAATACAGTCAGATAATCTTTGTTACAATGCATCAGTCACTCATTGTTAAACCATATGTCTCTAGGACAACAAGATGTCATAGAACCTGCGTGAGCAAACAGGACTAAAAGGTCACACGAACAAATCTTCTGCTCATCTTGTCTTTAATGCAGTAAATTCACTTCGAGGTGTGGCTCTGCACTTCAGTACAGTACCCCCTCCAGCCAGTCAGTGACAGAGTTAATCACGTAGATTACCAGCAAACACATGATATTTTCCCAGCAGATGCTCTGCCACTCCTTTACTCTAGCCATTAAATTCCTGTTTCGGGAGCCGAGTGTCTTTAGTCTTCAGCGGTGAAACACATGATCAGTTGGTTTGCGGTTGTTTTAACGGACTTGGACAGCCTTCAACTCTTTCCCTTAAAAAACTCCTTGTCAGTATGTTTAAGATCATTGTCCTGTAATTGGGATATTGGGATATGTTTCACACATCAATGCTCATCAAATAGTGTTTATATATAATCTGTCAAAGGGGTCTCTCGACCTCTGACCTCAAGATATGTGAATGAAAATGGGTTCTATGGGTACCCACGAGTCTCCCCTTTACAGACATGCCCACTTTATGATAATCACAGTGACAAAGTTTGGGGCAAGTCATAGTCAAGTCCGCACACTGACACACTGACAGCTGTTGTTGCCTGTTGGGCTTGAGTTTGCTATGTTATGATTTGAGCATATGTTTATGCTAAATGCAGTACCTGTGAGGGTTTCTGGACAATATTTATCATTGTTTTGTGTTGTTAATTGATTTCCAATATTAAATATATACATACATTAGCATATAACCAGCATATTTGCACACTCCCATGTTGATAAGCGTATTAAATACTTGACAAATTAACCTTTTAATGTACATTTTGAACAGATAAAAAATGTGTGATTAATTTACGATTAATCATGGACAATCATGCGATTAATCCCGATTTAATATTTTGATTGAATGACAGCCCTAGTTAGCATGCAAATGTTTGTTACTTGGCACTAAACACCAAGTACAGCTGAGACTAATGAAAATGTTATTAGTTTTGCGGTATTTGATCCTAAACCAAGGTTTTGGACAAATATAATTATTGACCTGATGATGGTGCTAGAGAAAGGGGATCGCCAAGGTGATTACAATTCAACCTGAGGGTGACATGAATGCCTGTACTAAACTTCAATCCATCCAATAGTAGTTGAGACATTTCACTCAAAAACACAAATGTCAACCTGCTGGTTGCACTGGAGGAAGTGGCCATTTCCATCCCTAGAGCCATGCTGCTAATATTGGTACAACAATCTTGCACTTGCTGTACTTTCCCACCCATCCCCTTCCTGCTGGGCAGGATGACAAATTGGTCTGGGTACAAATTAAAAACAGAAAAATATGTAGGCCTAATAATAACAACAAGAAGACCTTCCAACTCAAAAGTTCAACCAAGTGAGGAGCACCAACATACACCAGTTTACGGGGGCTCCATTTATATGGGCTCCCAGTCCACAGAGCCATATGTCTGGCAATGCTACTGCATATATGTCTGTTCAAGGTCTGAAAGATTTAATCATTCTATTCTCAGTGATGCGACTTCTCTTTTGAAAGGCAGCAGATTTGTTTAAGTAAAAAAAATACAGACTCCCACGGGGAATAATTTGCATACATCTCATAACTAACTGTCTTTTTTTATCTTTGATTTCTTGTTTTACGGGATCTAAAAACCAGGCGGTGTCCTCTCAAAATGCTGAAATGTGACTCCTCAGAGTGCCAGGGGACCCCGTTTCTGACAGTGTGGAGTAATAATAGCTCTCTGCCAGCAAACTTGACATTTCTGAGATGCCAAAGTTGAATTCAGCATTTAGTTTCCCGTAATGCCCCTCTCTCTCATAATCTGTCTCCCTATTCATCTACAACAGCTGTTATACAATAGTGGCACAGTGGCGAACATTTCCCTGTATATTTAATTTGAAACAGGCTCGCGGGGATAGTCATAAAATAAAAAAAAGGCTGTGTTTGTGGAACATTTCACATCTGTATACACTTTTCTTCTGCCATGTTTACTGAAAGGAAAGATTTTTCCAGGATGCTTTTTCCACTGCACCACATAATGGTTTACGGAGTCTGTGTGAGAGCAACCGAGGCCTCTTTACTCCTCTGACAGGAACTGTGATCGTTGTAATCGAACGCTAGAAATGTCACGACGGAAACGGCATGAGGAGTCTGCTGTTGTCTTCCTTTCCCCTCCTGAGCAGATGGCTGTGATCTCACCATTTAAATACACAATATCCTGACAGGAAATGCAGCCCACTAGTCTCTAACTGGCGTGGCATTAATGTTTGCTAAATGATTGCACACCTAGCACATGTCTGTTTCACTCAGGCACATGCCACGTATTGTTTAATGCACTAATTCAATCATTGTGACTTGAAACGGGGCTTATGAAAGCCGCAAATATCCACAGCTTTGCCTCGCTGTCAGCACAGCTGCAGTCTTATAAAGGGGAGCTTGACTTGGCCTCCTGACAGAATTTCATTCATCCCGGTGTTTTCAAACATTTGCGAAGACGCTTCCTCATTATTGTGTTTACAGTGGCTTTAGTCTTTGTTAAAACTATTTGCATTCTTGTGATTCCGCAGGGCTGTTCTTCATCTTGCCGTGCACTGACAGCTTTATTAATGTGGACATGCGCACCATCACCTTCGACATCCCACCGCAAGAGGTACGACATGCACACTTCCAATTACATTAAACAAATAATTTGTCACATTCACGGAAATTCAAAGGACGACAAAATAATTGTGCTGATTCTTGATAGAGCCCACCAGTAATGCACTCTTTGGTAAATAAAACAATAAAAATCATTTGAACATTTCCTCCTTAACATCCCTAAACAGTTTTCTACCTTTTTATTTCTCAGGTTTTGACCAAAGACTCTGTGACAGTGAGTGTTGATGGTGTGGTGTACTACCGGGTCGCGAATGCTACTCTGGCTGTGGCTAACATCACCAATGCAGATGCTGCTACCCGGCTGTTGGCCCAGACCACCCTGAGGAACGTCCTGGGTACAAAGAGCCTGGCAGAGATCCTGTCTGACCGTGAAGAAATCGCACACAGCATGCAGGTAGAGTACAGCAGCCGTTATACATACTGTCAGCTGGCATTGTGATCCAAAACAACATGCTAGCGCTAATATGCTTCCCAGAATTACCAGTTTGTACATACTAGGGCTGTCACTTTTTATTAGAAATTCACACTTTGGATTGAATGTTGGGAAAATATTAAATATTCAAACTGTTTGAATTCAAAATGTACCGTCTATAAGTGCAAAAGACCGTTTGAAGTAGTTTGCCTTGTGGTCTAAGGAAGGGCGCTCTCAAAATTCACTATCTGCATGACATATTGTGTCTGTAAACTGAACTAATGAATTAAATGGAGGATGACACTAGCGAGCAAACGAATGGAGCAACGTCAACTGTACAAGACACAACTGTGTACGACACTCTGACCACCGCCGAATGCGCTTCGCTGGCCGCACATGCATATGCGACAGTCACAGCGTATTGTATCACAGTACCACAGTTTGAATTAGTTCAAACTTGACTTTTTGAAAAAGTGACAGATCTAGTACATACCTTTTCTGTTAGTTTTGGATACTAGCATTTTGAATACTGTACGCTGGTAAAAGTAGTTCATCTAATATTCCATGTACAGTAAGGTTTGTTACCCTGTTTCTACATTTATAACATAGACCGTATATATAGATGGACGCCGCCTCTCCACTTCCTCCCACTGTACAAAAGTGAACCCAAAATATCCTAGATACGGGAGCTGCAATCTTGAGATTTTGACGTCATTTGGAGCGAGAGTCTGCGCAGTAGTGATAGCTGTTTGGCTGGAAAGACGCAACAACTAACCATGATATCTCTATAACTACATTTATGATCAAATTGACACGTGTTCTATTACACAACCTCGTGACGGTTATGGAAAGTTAAAGTTACATCTCCTCTCGTACAATTTTCTGAGCCTCCGGCTGCACGACTACTTCGCTCAGAGCGGCTGTCAATCGCAGCTGTCAATCAGAGTTTTCTGGCCTGCAAACTTTGCTCTCGTCGACCATGTTTTCGGGCAAAAAGTAAAATAAAAACCCACTGTATGCTACTATTGGTGGCTGAGTGGAGAACAAAGTGAACCTTCTCAGTAGTTGATGGAGATCAAATCAGAACTAACAGGAGTGAATTTTAGAAGTACATTGATCAGGTGGACCCAAACCTGATGCCAACATGTTATCCATAAAAAAAAACTTGTCAATAAAATGTCATGATGTTGTGTTTTCAGCTTCTTATATGCTGCTCCCACAGTTGCCAAAAATCAATAACGCAGCTTTATTTCTTTTAGATGTTTTTAGAATCTTATCCTACAAAGATGTATATCCCAATTTTGTGGCTATCTTAGACCATTTATCAGCCTTGACAACAACCAAACATATTATATATAAACACATCATGTAGTCAGTAAAAATAAATGTAGGCAATAATATGAGACTCCAACAACACAGACTGACTCATAAAGAAAACAGAATGCAGGATTACAGTGCCACCTGAACTCAGAGTCAGTTAAACTAACAAACAGTTAAAATGTGTATCCACTGTAAACTAAGAAAACCGTAGGTAATCCCGTGCTCCATGTAGAGCACAGCTGTTAGTTTGCCTTTGAGTTCAATTATTTATTTATTCATTAAACTTTTACTTCCAGTTTATGTTGAGCTTCTGTAACTGATTTAATATTTATTTCTGACGCGCACACAGCCGGAAGGTTTGTCAGTGATCAGTCGGCAGGCTTGGGGTGTAACGGATATACATGGAACGGCGTCACGTAATTAGGATACAAAGAAAGGTAGCTGTAATCCATTACAGTTACAGAAAGAAAAGACGTAATCAGATTACAGATACAGGATTACATTTTTAAAATACGCACACATTACAACACTTCAGGACATGAGTCTGTCATTGCAGCAGCAGCAGCGATTCGTGTGTGCGAGCTGCACCAGATCTACGAGGTAGCCGTCAGGTAAAGGTAGGCGCTGTGGCTCCCGTTAGTAAAAAGAAATACTTTCACTGGGTGGAAATTTCACCATTATTTTGTATGTAAAGCAGAGAAGTGGAACAACATCACAGTACAGAGCAAGTTATCACAAAGCAGGATGGTTTGTTTGCACGCTTTCCAGTTCATCCAGATTATTCTTAATGCCTGGCTGTCTGTATGGAGAAAACGAGCTTTGTTCTTGTATTTAATCAAATCAGACAAAGCAGTCCTACTGTTACAGCTATTTAAGATTTAGTTTTAGTCTAAGATGAAAATTATAATTAGTTTTAGTCACATTTTATTCATTTTTATCCTTCATAGTTTTAGTCGACGACAACTCAAAACGTTTTAGTCCAGTTTTAGTCACCTATAAAGTCATTTGATTTTGGCCAAATGTTTTCTCTCTTAATTTGTGCAGCTATGTTTTTTAATTTAATGAAAAACACAGGTTGAATGATTAGGAATACAGCTTTGAAGTTAGTTTGAGTTCTCCTGACTGCGCTCATTAATGAGGCGCGGTCAGTCGCACCCACCGGTCTGTTATGAGAGCCAATCTGCCCACCCAACATGTAAAGATATGTGTCACTCAACCACCCGAACCCGACCCAACCAGAAACCGCCAACTTTATGTATTATAGTAGCACAATTGTCAGGATTGAGGTGTTAGACAAGTAGGACAGAGATGGACTGAGCACCGCACAGAAGCTGTATCCATGCCGCGAGGCAGACGAGCGTTCACGTCTGCCTATCTATTCGCCTGAGGAGCGCAGAGACCCGCGGATCATAGCGGGATGTCGGTTTAGTAGACGGTCCTTAATGTGGCCCAGGACACATTCTCGTACACACTGCTAAAAGAATGTGGCCATATGTGGTCCAGACCACCTCTGCATGTGGTCCAGACCACCTCTGCATGTGGTCTGAGTGATCAGATTTCAATGCGTCCTCAATGCGTCTTTAATCCGTTCATACCTGTACTTAGAGCTGTCCACTTGTGATCCGATCACTGAGAACTTATGTTAATACCAGGTCTGAACAGAGCCATAGTGCCGTAAAGCGTTGCGTGCTTCTACCGGGAGATTGTACCCGCTCACCAAAGGTACATAGTGCAAGAACAGGTGTTTGGGGCACGGAGTGAGAATGAAAGAGGCGCCATTCTCCCTATTACAAGTCAGTGTACCATCAAAGGGATTTTGAAACTGTTATTTTAAGGTAAAAAAAAGTTGAATACTGTTGCTTTAATGTCAGATATACTGTATGTGTTGAGTATCACAGTACACTAATTGTTTTCACATCGATGTGGATAAAGTTAGAAACAGTGTTTTTGTGTAAATAGGGGTTTCTCCACTCCAGTGTTTACAGTTCACTATCCCCACTGAAGCACAATAGAATGGTTAAACCTCTTCCTCCTCCTATATATTGTACTGGGGGTTTGCAAATGGCAAATTGTACATTGCCGCCATCATCTGGCACGGAGCAGGGTTGAATTGATTGGCAATTTGGACATCAACATACACTGTATATGTAATCACACAGATGATATCTGTTTGGTTCAGTTGACTACTGTAGAAGTGTAATATAGTGATTTGAATGCTTAAATGGCCTCGATTGAATCACTGCTCAACAGTTGTACAGATAAACATAAACTCAGTGGCTGTCTATAAGGACTGTGCAGCACAGAGCGTAGCCTCAGACGTTTAATTTTTGCTCTCACAGTAGGATGCTTTATCTGATTTGAAGAAATACAACAAGAACAAAGCTCCTTTTTCTCCATACAGACAGCCAGTCTGTTTTTATGGCTACATAGCTCCTAATGTGTACTGTAGGTGCTCATCTGAAAACATCCTGCATGAAATACTTGATGCATAAAAGTGAAAATAAATCAATACTGCTGTACTATGATGCACACAGAGTGTGCATGAGTAATTTTTGTATTTTTCTTTTTACCTTTACAGCAACTGCTTTCAATGTAATTTCTTTCTGCAATGTTGAGCTCCATCTGCTGGACAAATTGAAAAATGCAAGATAGTTGGCTTTGAAAGAGGAGGGAGTTTTGGGCTCATCTTGGAAAGGAACTTCTTGTTTTTAGTTTTTAGTTGTTTTTTTATCACATCATATTGTTGCAGTGCTAACTGACATGTTGCCAGTTTCTGTCTGACAAAATGAGATATTTCGATAGAGGCTCTGGAAACTAAGAAAACATGTTGAACACTTGTCTCTCTCTGTCCTCTTCAGATCACTCTGGACGATGCTACAGACGCCTGGGGCATCAAGGTGGAGCGGGTGGAGATCAAAGATACCAAGCTGCCCCTTCAGCTCCAGAGAGCAATGGCTGCTGAGGCTGAGGCCAGCCGCGAGGCCAGAGCCAAGGTTTACACCAGTATTCATTGAATATATTTCTAAATATTAGTATTGATTCTGTGCAGTCTTGTTCATCCTCCTGCTTTCCTCTCAAGGTGATCGCAGCGGAGGGAGAGATGAACGCGTCGCGGGCCCTGAAGGAGGCCTCCCTGGTGATTGCCGAGTCTCCGTCGGGCCTGCAGCTGCGTTACCTTCAGACCCTCAGCACCATCGCCGCCGAGAAGAACTCCACCATCATCTTCCCGCTGCCGCTGGAGATGATGCAGGCCTTCATGAAACACTGAGGAGGAGTCTCAAAGCGCATCGCTCACACGCACACACTCACACGACATGCATCACTTACATGCACACACACACATTAAGGCCTCTCTGTCTATTAAGCATGTCGCTTTGAACCAGCAGAGCTAAGATGAGGAAGTTGTGCTTGTGGCTCATGATGCACCGAGCTGCCCTCAAAAAACTTGTGGCGACTAACACCAACCTTTTTTTTATTTATCATTTTGCCATAGTTGACGTAGCTGACAGCCAGGCCACACGCACGCATGTTCTGCGGCTGCGTGAGAGGAAGTAACTCCACACCAGGAGGGAGCAGTAGTCTGCATTCAGAATCTGGTAAAAAAAACTGCAACACAAAACCATTTTTGATCTTTGGTTCCAATATGCCATTTTGTTGTAAAAAATAATATCCTTATAGATTAATTAGACCACTTAAGCGGATGAGCAGAAGATAAAAATATGAAATGTAACTGTTGCTCAGACCTGTTAATCAGAAAGCCAACCACTGACTGAATTTAGTAGTGTTTATGAGATTGAACTAAAAACAGCGATAGTGCAGCAGGTGGCTCAGCTTTTATCCTGCTCTTTTATTTCTGTCTTTTCTTTATGCTACAAATGTAGAAGTCATGCAAGGTTCCCTGACTATTACAGCACCTTCTCATCATCCGTTTTACAAACATTTTAAAGGAAAGTGCCTGCTGGATATGTGGCCTTACACCTTCATACATACACATACACATATTCCTGTACTTATACATCTAATATCTCCTGATACTGTGGCACTACTGCAACCACTGCCAGCATCACAGTGCTCTCATCATTTTATACCCAAGTATTTTCCTTATATCCATATTAGGACTCTATTGGTTTTATTCCCAATCCACAAAACCAAATTCAATGTATTTTAGATGTTGGCCGTGCCATTGAATGTTTTTACTGAATTTTAGTATAAAACTCATTCATACTTCAAACTTGAATTGTACCCTTGAAGGTTCAAACACGTACAGAACTATACTTGACCTGCTCCACTCGACTTTTATCTGGAGAGTGAGAGAAAGAAACACTGACTTGCTGGTATAAAGATCCCCTTTTGCCTTTTTAGAGGCACAAGATGGATCCATGCAATAGCGTAATCTTGTTGGATTGCGATTGCGTTTGCTGTATTACAAAACTAACCGGCACGAGAGGTATGCAGCGATCTTAAAATAGCCCTTTCAGAAAGTAGGGATCGGCCAGAGTGACATGCAAATAATAACACAGAAACACACACCTTTTTCTCTAGTTGCCAGTTCCTTTCGTCTCAGATTACATACTACATGGCCGAAAGGTTGACCGTCAGGCTGGATGTTACTTGTATATGTTTACAGTATGCTTTCTATTCATACACAGCATATCTTATATTTAGCAGGGTGGACAAAATGTTAGGAACACTTCACATTACCGTAGAGTTGAACATTATCAGCTACACAGGTGGTACTGTATGTATCGTAGGGCTGGCAGGTGTTCCTATTATTTTGTCCACGCCCTCTCTGATTTAACTGCTTAGGAGAAGCGGGGACTGTTGGAAAGAAATCTCAGTCAAAAGCATTAACTCACTGCCATCGATTCATTTTACAGCCTAATGTCACATTTCTATGCACGTTCAGATGAAAACAACTGATTTTAATCATCTATGTTTTTTTTAAGCAATAGTATTTTATCACATATACACTAATAATAGGTGTAAACAAGCCAAATAGTTGAACATCTTTGTATTTATCAATCTTTAAACTGGCATGTAATTGTTATATTTTTCTTCCTTTTGACATATAAAGGGCAGAAGTGTTGGAAAAAGTATGTTAAAGTATCTAGTGTTGTCTGACTAAGTAGTGTTACTATATATGTGTTTGTATACAGTATATATATATATATATATATAATTGCTGACCTATGAATTTATTAGTTTTGCTGTGGCTAGATAGGGTTTCAGGTTTGTTACAACTGAACCTAAGGTTAAAGGTGCACTACAGATTTCTAATTTTTTTTTGTGAAATACAAAGGCTGTTACATTATTTTACTACAGTAACTCCTTTATATTTGAGTTGCTACAACAGAGAGAAAGTATTATTTTGATAATCTTCCACCATTGTTAGTTTCTGCAGCTAACAAAACTTCTTTTGTATCATTTGATATAGTTTTATCCTGACATAAAACAAATATATGAACTGACTTGAAATAAAGACACTATCAAAAAGCATCTTTGTCTGTGGATCATAGACTGTATATAAGAAGTGAACGTAGTCACCGTGACGTCACCCATTGGTTTGTGGACTGCCGTTTTGAAGCCTTGAGTTAGGCATTTTGGCCGTCGCAATCTTGTTTTTTTGCTACAAGAAGTGACACGAGAGGGTGGAGCTAAATACAACTGAATGCTGAATAAGCCATTTTCAGGTGTCTCAAAAGTTTATAATTAACTTTCATGAACTGAAAACACACTGTGAAAGGGTTAAAGTTCCAAGACAAAAACATGGACAGCTCCCGGACCGGACAACACCGTGGTAGCGACCTGTCAATCACAAGGTAGCCCCGCCCTAAAGCATACCCTGCTTTATGGTCTATTTGACTCTAAATGGGACCATAATCTACTAAATGAACATCATGATGTATTGAAGAAGACTTGAAACTAGCGATTGAGACCATAAACTCATGTTTACAATGTTTACTGAGGTAATAAATGAGAATTGGCAGCTCAGTCGCACAGCAGTTTGTGAAATAGTCACGAAATGTAATGTAGTGATTTGTGTACATAGACACGAATTTAAATTTTTTTTCGTGATGGTCAGCATGAAATCATTTTGTATGTTATCCACATAATTGTGAACCGGGAAGCATAGAGAAAAAACACAGGGCTTTCGCCCAGGAGACCGGTGTTCGTGTCTTCAGATCAGTGTTGCCGGTCAGAGTTTGTACAAGCAGAGACATGAACACATTTGACATGTTTTATTTGGTTTTATTGTAATTATAACAAGGGAAACCTTAGAAAGTGTCACAGAAGACGTAACTGGTTTGTAAAGCAGCAAAGCGTTGGTTCCCCATTTAAAGTTTGCTATTGCAGCATCACACAAGCTTTCCTGGGCATGAATCTGTGACATTTAATAAAAAATAAATATCATAAGAGGCATCTAAACTTCTCTATAAAGGCATCCTTAAACTGGAACAGTACCTTTTTTCAACTGTAAACTAGAGGAAAGAATATTAAGGCATCGTTTGTATTGCTTTTTTATAAGCGGTGTTTTCTTGGCAGTGAGTTTTCTGATGTTGCGGCACACCAGGACTCTTTATTTCACTAGTGAACGGGTTTTTTTTGTCGACGTATAAAATAAAAGTGAAAAATTGGCTTCAATAAAAGTAGCTAGACCGATTTAGTGCAAACCCTACAGGAAGCTTGTGTAACTGTTAAAGCTCTATCGCTATTGGTTGACACAAAGTGAATTAAAACACCGCTTCATCGACCTGTATCCTTCACAACAAACACAACAAAAAGTAAAAAAAAGTTTTCTGGGCGCATTGGCAGCTAAAACAGTCTTATGATTGGAGCTCAGTGCTTGCGGCGGAGCAGAGGGGTCAAAGGTCAGGGCTGATTGGGAGGGAGGGAGGGATGGAGGATCAAGTGAGATCTCACAGGGCCAGTTCAGCCATGGCGCGCTCCAGGGGGTCGCTGGTCCAGTACTCGTGGTCCCAGCCCAGGAACCAGCCGGTGAAGGTGGGCGGCTCGAAGGTCTGCTTGATCTTGACGATGGGCGTCCTGGGGTCTCTGTTGGCCGGATCTGTCTCGATGTAACGGACCGCTGAGGGAGACGAGGGAGAGGCTTGGATTAGTAGTAGTCATGGATACTTGAATCACAAATGCACAGCAGAATAATGTGTATTTGCTAAACAAGCAGAATCAAAATGGGATTGTATCAACATTTAAAGATCTCAGATGTTCTTACCAGACACCATCGCTTCAGTCTTCTCCTCCTCTTGGGCCTCATTTCCGATCCAGACGAACACCTAAGAATGGGAACATTTTTATACATACTTGTTCCCTTTCATTGCGATAACGCTGCTCTGAATCTGTACTCATCTAAAGCAGTCTAAGCTCTGGTTTCTTTACCTGATCCCAGGTGTCCAGGATCATGACATCATCAGTGGCGAGGTCGTCCTGGGTCAACTCCCCGGGCACCTCCTCAATCTGAGAGGAGGAGAAGGATTTAGTGGAGCTGTATTGATTGCAACTGGGACATTATTATTTATTATCTAAAAGGGGTGCAGCAGCAGCAGCAGCAGAGGGAGCTGAAACCAAAGACTTACGATGAAGTTTCCAGTCTTATTGGAGCAGGCGAAGAGTCTGGGTGGGTGTGCGTCCATCTTATCCTTGAGTCTGGTAGAAGTGCGGTATTCCGTCTTTCCTCCCAGAGCATCCCAGAATTCATCTGTGAAGAGGACAGACGCACTTCAAGTTATTATAGTTTTATATATTTAAACTGGGGATGGGCGGATTGATACTTTCAGAAGCTACTTATTTGGTATCGATTCCTATTGAATCCAACATGTTTCTTTATACTGCCGGGATTTTTGAATAGGAACGGTTATAAACTATTAGCAAAAGCTCACAGAAATAAAATGTTGAATTTCTCTTCTGTTGTCTCCAGCAGCCCTCAACCGAGGCCAGTCCTTAAAAGCTTGGTGTTTATAAAATATTGACTCTGTTATGTTTTAGCCTGAGGTTTTCTATTTGAAATCGTTAGCAGAGAATCCAGCGTCTTCAAGAGCTTTGAAAGCAAATCACAAGATTACTGATGACATCTAAAGGCGTGATGCAACCAAGTGTCCTTTGTTCTAATACAGATGCACTCACTTCAGCTTAGATACAAAAAGGAAACTGTTTAGCTTCACATTAAAGCGTTTTTTTTTTAAACAGCTTGACTACAGTTTGTAGCCGACACAGGAACGCGTTGACTGGTATTGGATTTCAGTTTGACTAAAAAAAAGAGAGAAATTGTTATTGTTAGTGTTCATGGCGTTTCCTCACCGGTCTCTCCTCCCTCAGACATCTCAGAGGCCGACACTCCCAGGATGTCACACAGCTGCTGGGCTCCCTGCTTCTCTGTGTCACTGGCACCCACGCCCACCCACAGGAAGGAGCCTCCGGGCGTCACCAGAATAAAAGCATCGTTGGAGTTCAGGTTGGATGACGCTGCGTCAAGCTGTGTGGATGCGGAGATATTGTAAGTTAACATGTGTGCAACATGTTTTTTTTTTTATTATTGTGGACCATATATGGTTGTAAGGGTAAAAAAGAAATGACCAATGGAGTGAGATGAATTTGTAGAATCAAGAGAGGCTGGTGTTATTCTATAATTTTCTTATTGTCAAAATAATCCCATGAAAAGACCACAAAAATGAATGCATTCCAAAATGCCTTTATATATATATTTATTTATTTAAAGAGCACTGTAATTTTTAGCAAACGCGTTACTCAAACAGCAGAAAATAGTGTATATGTTGGGGACTATTTTCAGCTGTAGAATAATACATATTTGTTGCTCTAGTCTAGTGAGTATTTCAGCCTGGTTGCACAAAAAAGGTGTATTAATGACACGTAGTACGCAAGGCATTTAGCGGGCAATAACAACGCCGTTCTTGATTTTGGCGTGCCATTTGTACGCTATGTAGTCTGTACTGACTGCAGTGTAAAGCATCCGCGTAAATATACTACGCTCAGAGCTAGTGACGTTGAATAAAAGGGAGAAAAGACTGCTTATGGCGGGCGGTAGTGGAGGTGGATGGGTCCAACAAACACAGGACTTTCAACCAGAAGACTGTTGTTCGAGACCGGTGTTTTGTATTGGCATTAGTGGCGTTTGTGACGTGTTTTCTGTACTTCTGTTATGTTGTTTACATATATATTTTACTTAGTTGATGTACTTATTTTAAGCCCAACTATGATGTTATCGTAGTTATGTTGCGTGGCGTACAAATGGCACGCGAAAAGCCTAAAATGCGTCCTCATGACACACCAAATGTCCTTGTAATATTGCGTCATTCATACCCCTTCCCCTGAGATGGGGTTGAGTATTTACAGCAGCAGGATGGTGTATGTGGGATTGAGTTAAAATAAACTACAGTGTGTGTGTTCATGGTAATGAAGGAACAAGTCATCCACTGCAACAGTGTGGCTCATTGATGAGTGTATTGGACAACAATGGAGCTCTATGGCACAGAGGAAGAAGATGTATCAGGCTTTTGGATATACTCCTACAGATCAATTCATTGTTGGTTTTGGTCTTTTCAGGGGATTTGTTAGCAGTAAGAAAAATATAGAATATCACCAGTCTTATCCCTTTAAAATCCCCTGTGTCTGTTGTAAAGTTAGAGAGTGAGTGATGTATAGTATGTCCTCTTACCTCCACAGCTCTGGTGTGTCCTGCAGAGTTGGAGCGCACCTGGAAGAGTCGAGTGTCTGCGGGAGCGGACTGACCTCCGTCTCTGGACGTTCCTCCCTTGTACACCACCATGGGCTGTCCTCCAAACAGACTCATCAGATGGGCCGGCTCTTTCCCCTGCACCACCCTCACCTGGTACACAAACAACAAAAGTCAAGATGATAAGCTTTAACAGTACTTCAAAATACCTTGTGCATTTTTGACAACGTGAATCATCCCAAAGTGGCACAACCACATCACATCAGACAGATCCACCCTTTGTTGTGTCTTGTGAAACATGCATCAATATGTGAAACATGTCTGCTGCAATCCCGACTACACACACAAGATGGCAGCATGAGGCTGAGCCACGTGTTCACTGTCTGAGCCACAAGGTGGTGAGAGTTTGTGGAATTAGAGCAATGACGCAGGTTAGGTCTTAACACAGTATTAGAGTCTCTGAGGTCTGCAGCTTTCCTCATAAATATTTATGGCTGTCGGGTCTTCTCCTAAACCAGTCATCACAGCAAATTATGTTAATCCTGAGAGGATGGAGAAATGGATAATGATGGGTTTACATATTGTTGTGCACAGTTGTAGACTTCCAAACTACAGACATTCCCAGCAGTCGCAACTTCTTTTCACCCAGTTTTGCTCATCTCAAAACAGCACAAAAGTAGTATTTTAGTTTTGTTATCTTTCTTCAAATCACTCGTTAAATAATTGTCAGATTCCTTGTTTTGGTTGCTAAAAAGTTTGCATAACCTCCACTCAGCAACCAATCACAGACCTCCACAAAGCTTCACTTCAGCTTCTAACCAGTGGGCAATCTCCCGGTCTGAGAAGTGAAAAGTGTTAGTCGACTAAGAATTTCTTTGGTTGAGGAAAGCCCTAGTGTCAAGAATCGTGCAACACAGCTGTTCTCTACTTTGACAGTGAGAGCAGCGGGGAAACATCTGGAAAAGACAAACGTGTCACATCTGCAGATGTTTCCACACTGGATAGATTCAGACACTTGAACGTAAAGAATCAAGGCTCGTTCTGTGTACGAATACGTTCCAGAGTTTAACTGAAGTGAATGTGAGGCTTCAGCAGTCTTAGCTAGGCAAATCAAGTGAGTCTCTTCTAAAGTTCCAGTCTTCCTCTATCCTTGAACGCACACACAGTCGTGCCACAGCACACACACAACATGAACGTGAAGGTTGTACATGCAAAGGGAAGTGAAGTGCGAATGCAGAACACAGAAATACATGAATGGAGACACGCTTGAGTACAGAGCCAGCAGTCATTGACCGGTTAAATCACCATGATGTTGCTCTAACATCAGGTCAGAGCAGAGTTTGGAAACAGGGCTGTTATTTATGTGGAGCCGACAGAGTTGGCGACAGAGGAAGAAGGAACCTCCCATTAACATCCACATCGGAATGTCCTGTTTGTGTTTGACCGAGATGGATTCACTGTAAATCTGATTTAACTCATTATCACGTTCATTAAAGGGATAGTTCGGCTGTTTTGAAGTGGGGTTGTATGAGGTACTTAGCCATAGTCAGTTTATTACCTACAGTAGATGGCGGTTGGCACGCCCCCAGTTTGGAGAAACAGACAGGAATACCAGTAGAGGAGCAAAGCAATGTACTATCTGTGAACGGGGCCGGCAGCAAAACATATTTTAGCCACCTAAAAAATCAGTTTAAGTGTATGTTATATTAAAAATATTTTCACCACTGTCCCTTGCTGATAGTTAGATATTCACATTTACCTGGATTATGAAAAATATTCATTGGCTCTGGACAAAATCATGAGTCATTTTGTGAGAATAAGTAGCAGGGAAGGGAGGGGGGAGGAAATACCTGAGTGGTTATAGGAGCACCAACAACCTGAAGAAACAGAGGAAAGGTCGGAAACCAAAGAGGACAGAAGCAGCAGCGGGGAAACCATCAGGGAGAGGAGAAACAGTAAGAGGATGTAAAGGTCAGAGAGGAGGTGACTGCGCTGAGTAAGCCAGAGGAGAGCAGAGACTTTAATAACAGATGAGATGAATGTAAGCTTGTGAAAACTCAAAGACACTAAAGGAGTGATGTGTTTCACCTGCACAGGCCCACCGCCGAGCTCGTCATCCAGCTGGGAGCCGAGGATCGCACAGGCCCCGATTTCATCCTGACTGGAGTCTGCGCCTTGCCTGGGAGACCATTTGAAAGCATCATTACACTGAACAGAACAACAGGCACAGACAGGGCTCTTTTCAAGGTAAAGTAAAGGTTGATAATAATAAAAAAATCAAGGTTAAAGTGTTATTAGCAGTAACTATCAAGTGGAAATCTACTATATCAAAATACTAGTCCCTTAAAGGGGACATATCATGCTCATTTTCAGGTTCATACTTGTATTTTGGGTTTCTACTAGAACATGTTTACATGCTTCAATGTTCAAAAAACACATTATTTTTCTCATACTCTCCGTCTGAATATTCCTGTATTCACCCTTTGTCTGAAACGCTCCATTTTAGCGCCTGTCTCTTTAAACCACCTCCCGAAAAAGCCCAAAGCCAATTGCTCTTATAATTGGATGACACTCACTTTATAGTTATGATGGCAATACTTTTCTACAAGAAAATCTTGCCTAATTCAGCTTTATCTGAACTGTTAGTCTCTCGTGTTCTCACCACATGTAGATAATGTGTCCCTGACGTCCTCCGTGGCTGTAGTTGTAAAGGATGATGTAGCTGTCTCCTCCGTAGAACTGTCCATGTGTGGACGCATCCACCGGTACCTTTTCGGACGCCTCGATACGCCAGATCTGTCAAGAAAAAAATAGAATTACCGCCTTGCGGTTGTACGCCTCCGCCAACCAGTCAAGCTGCAGTGTCCGTCCATGTCTGTCCAAAATGTCATCACTTCATGATTTTATCCTATTAGACATTTGTTTGTAATAATTAGTATATGAATTCTTGAGCTATGGCCAAACAAATGTTTGCAACCTCACCGCTAGATGACGCCAGATCCTACACACTGCACCTTTAAAAACTTTCAGAAACTTCCTTGAGATAAATCAAGGCTTGATTATCAATCGTGCAAAGCGGGCAAGTTCCCAAAGTGCCCTCCAAAAGGCCCCAGGTCTTCAAGGTAGTACAAATGTTCAGCCTCCGTCCTCTCACCTGTTTCTCTCCGCTGCCGTCATCCACCATGCCGTGCTGGGCAGCCATGGCGGGGGAGTCGTGCAGAGTGGATGCGTCGAAGTCCACCTTCTCGATCTTGGCGATGCTGTTGGAGATGTAGGCAACGCCCAGGCCCTCTGTCTGATCTCTGTCCCGCCAGTTTTTGAAGAACTGCTTGAAGAGCGGCGTCTCGCCCATCTCTGGCAGGATCTGGACCTGAGTGTGTTTGGGGTAACCCATCTTCTTGATGAACTCGTCTGCTGCTTTCATCGCTTCCTTTCGCTCGTCCATGTTGGCGTCTTTGCCTGTGAGCAAAGAGAAAACATAGCTGAGGTTAGGATTATTGAATCACGTGAGAAAAAAAAGTTGTGAAATGAGTATTTTAATTTAATTTTACACCAAAATATGCTACATCCACTGCGGCACCCTGCAGCACTGACCTTTCCAGACGAAGATCTTGCCATCGGAGCCGTGGTCCAGAATGAAGCAGTCGCCGGATTCCAGGGCGCTCTGGGCGAACGGGTTCTCTGCTGCCACCAGCGCGATGGTCATGCCTCCGTTGGCGTTGGACACCTGCATGGGGCAAAGGAAGAGAGAGGCTGATTAGACGCATGAGGTTGAGAGAATTGCTGAAGAGTTGCTGAAATAAGATCACCGTCACTTAGAAAGGATCACTAAGTAGTTTTTGTAATAAAAAAGATTTTTTTTTATTTGAAATTGAAACAGAAAATAACGAGCCCTTTATAACAAGAGATTTGTGTCTGGGGTGTTCCCACACTTCTTCTCTCACCTTGTAGAGTTTGGCCATCTTCCTGTTTGAAACATCAGCTTTGATGTCGTCAGAGGCTCCTTCAGGCAGATCTGGTTTAGGGCCCAACACCTGAGGACAGAAGCAGCCGGTTTAACACAGGAGTCGGTTTGAGACTTCATTTGTTCTCATAATTCACTGATCTCACCTCTAGCATCTTCTCCCTCTCTACGCCCTCGTCACAGACATAGACTCGGGCCCTCCCACTGCGCTCGTTGTCACGGATACCCTTGGCAACCTGAGTAGCCTTCAGCTTCTCGAAGCGGTTGCTCTGGGAGCCGCACCACTGGTAAATCTCCTGTACAGCAAGAAGAAGAGCAGATTGCAAAGTAGGTCAATAGAGTGGAACTACAATAACATTTTGTGTTTTACACAAATTAAGACCACTTTTACCATAATCCTTATAGCTGCAGGTTGCTAAACAGATGCAACATCTGTACTTTTGGCCTTGTAGTATATGTCTATTAAACGACGACGATCACATCATATAATTATGTATTTCTTTTATTGATGTGCTTTGTGTGACTCACAGATCCCAGGTCCAGGATGAAGCAGTCTCCCTGGTTGAAGCTGTCCCAGGCGACCGCCACCTCTGTTGCCCGGACAGAACGGCGACCTTTGACCTGGAGCAGCCGCTGCATGACCACCTCGTTAGTGACGACGTGCTTGAACCCAGACGCCACGCCTCCTTTCTGAAAGGAAAGAGTTGCATTTCAAAATAAAATACCTGCCTTTTAAGAAAAGTGGCTCCAACATCAACAAAATTAAATAAAAATAAAAGATTTTTTAAATTAGACTGGCAAATTTAGATACTTGATTTACAAAATACTGGTGTCATAACAGACTGGATCTTACATTTTTACAGATACTGAATGATAAAATGCAGTTTTTGCGTTAAAATATGATGAAAAATAACCTTAAAAATGTCAGTAAACATCACCTTTCCCATGTAACATAACCTATACGTGATCCCAGGTTTAAAATGCATCAAAACAAAAGCAAAAAAATGCAAAAAAAACATATACTATTCCTTGCATATAGATTTTTTTGCAGCTATAAACATGACATCTTACCATGTATTTGAGTCCAGACTTGAAGTAGCCAAGAAATGTTTTAGACTCGTATCCCTGGACCTCGCGGTACTGGATGGGTTTTCCCCCCAGGAAGTCGTCCATTTGGACTGTAAAGATTGCCGCCGAGCCTCTCTCATCCTGGGTGCAGAAATCACCTGCACCAGAGGAACCACAGACGTATTCCATATTAATCCTGGTCCTTATTTTATCTCAGCAGTCATACTGCACATCTACCCAGAGAGACACATTTTGTGTTTGATGAATTCGCTCACTGCAGACTCACTGAGTCAGGAGATCGATATATGCGGGAGCAGCAGTGGGTCAGATCCCAGCGGACGCAGTTATACATGTAACATTAGTCTATTTCTGGTCACACACACACAGTAGTTCAGCACCATGTGGGAGGGTTACATCAGATCCTGTTTGTTGGTAAATGCTGTTTCCATGATCAATCAAGCTGACTAAAAGGACATGAAATCAATAAAAAAAGACCCGATTCAGCTTCCTCGCTTTCCTGTTTGCTTTAAGCTAAATCCTACAGTAAGAGATTCTGTCAATACTCATCTACAGGACTAAACATTAGTCCAGAGACAATCCTAGACAATGTGACCAATGACAATTGGTGAATGTTGGATGCAAAATGGTCTAGACAAAACCCCTTGTACTGAAACAAAAACACACAGACAAGGTTTTAGATCATTGAAAAAACAAAAAATCAGCTATGAAATTGTGTCCTTGTACTGTAAATCTTTCAAGATCTATCACAAAGCACATCTGTCCCAGGAAATAAGGCTTGTCACAATGTTAGAGGCTGATCTAAGTAAGCAGGATGAGACGATGCAGCAGAGACATAAAACGCAACAGCAGCAGTAAACACACCTTTGTCTGTTAACGTACTGATAACGGACAGAAGGCTTTTCTACATGTTTTTCACTTCTCATCCTCCGGGTTTAACACATCACATGCAAATTATCACATAAAAAAGCAAAATGGATCCAGAAATTTGTATCTCTTGTTGCTTAGAATCACAAGTAGCTTGTGCACATTTTTAAAAAAGTGCTGGATAACATAATTAAGTTAATTCCCTATTTACTTAAAGTTAACTTTTTACACATTTTCATTTGATTTTACAAAAGAAAAGGATGGAAAATGCTGCAAATTAGCATTCAATCTAATGTCCCCTCCTTTTTTAAAACATATTTTAAATTGTATATTCCTTATATTTCCCTGTAATAACACATCATAATGTCCGTCTCACTGCACTCACCCAGCCAGAAGTGGAGGTCGTACTGCAGGTTTCCGGAGCGTTGTTTGATGGTGTTGAGGATGAGGTAGGCGTCTCCGGTGTAGAACCCCCCGTACAGGTTCTCGGGGACGGGCACCAGGTCAAAGCTCTCCACCCTCCACACCTGGAGGCCCGGCTTCTGTCCGGCCCGGTTGAACTCTGGATGTTGCACTGCCATCCTGCCTGCAGGGAAATCAACACACACCTGAGATTTAGTGCTTTACTACTCTACAGGCCTAAGCATACAGGCGTTCCCGTGGCAACAAGCTGTGGTTTTGCGCTTCGGGATCAGCAGACTGCAGAGATAAGAGTCGAGGAGCTTTGTAATAACCTTTAAAAAATGAGACTCGGACTCCCTATTTGTGAGATGTTTGCTCTGGAAAAACCACTCCCCTTAAGGCTGAGTTGTTGCCATGGATACAAAGATAAAGTTTAGGGTTATGGTTAGATATTAATGGTACAGCAGGTTGAGTCACTGCTGCCCTGTGCTCAGGGTGTTTCCTCATGTGAGGAGGAAGAGGAAGTCCTGGCACATATGACTCAGACGTATTCATAACTGGCAAAAGGAACCCTGTGTATAATTATACATAGGAAAAGACTGCTGTATAACTGGACATGTTTGCTCTTCAATATATCATAAGTTTATGCATGCAACTAGGGCTGTACAATTAATCGAATATTAATCGCGATCACGATTTTAACTTCCCAAATTTAACTGAACATGATTGACTGTGATATTGATGTTCAAAATGCATGTCATAGAAAACTGTGCTGTACCACGGCTGGTGTGTTTGTGTTTGAGAGAGAGAGAGACAGAGAGAGGGGAAGATGTGGACTATTGCACACAATGTTTCTGTAAGTTATTAATAACTTACTGGGAGCGCTGCTTTGTCACTTTTTAACCGCCCGTCCGAACCCACAACATTATCTCAAAATCTCACCCAAAACATGTCACTAGCGAGCACCCTACAATGACAGCCTCTGGAAAACTTTCCTGAATGTTGCGGCTGCAGTCCAGAGCAGAAGAGTAATATTCAACAGAGAGCCGACAGGCAAAACGAAAATGCACTGAATTCAGGTGAAGACGAACCTTTTCTTTTGATTCAAAGATTTGTACATAAGCAGGAATGTAGCACAACATAGAAGTGTGGGTTTATTTAAATGTGAAAGTGCAATAAAAATATTTTTTCCCTAAAATCAATGAATAATTGAATAATTAATCTCAATATTGATCAAAATAATTAGCATTTTGGCCATATTTATGCAGTCTTACATACAACCACAAATATCTGGATACTAGGGCTAGGAGATATGGCAAATATCTGCTATCACAGTATATGTAATCTTAGTTTTGGCTTTTCCTTAAAGGTCTTATTGATACATTTTTATATACGACAAATATATATTTTTTTAAATAATATATTTACAGAGCCTTTAGAAAGGTGCCAAATAAAAGTATGGCTTTTCCTGAAAAAAATATTATTGCGAATTAATCATTTAAAAAAATTTGGCGGGTCCAAAATAAATGTTTTGTTTATTTCTGTGGAGGACATCTGACATTTGGTTCCCACTTCTAACAAGGCCAGTAAGCCAATAGTAAAACAATGTTGGTATCATGTGGTATCTCTGGGTCGTCAGTTAGTGTGGAAAAAATTGATAAATGGCAGGAAGGGATTTAGCGGCTGAATGTTATCAATGTTATCAATAGGACCTTTAAATTTGTCACCCATTTCTCTATGATCACAGTACATGGCCTCATATAGTACAGCTCTAATGGACACATCAGCAGTCAGACATTGGTTCAATCACAAACACTCACACCCAAACATTCATGCACACACATACCATACACTTCAGCCATATCCGAGAGCGTTAAGAAGACATGGCGCCCGATCAAGAGTCTCAAGTAGGTGTCTGTCTGTGCTGCATTGGATTACAACCCGCTGGGCTCTCAGTAGCACGGGTGGATGTTTGAGATTTTTAAGATGGGAGTTGAGCATCCTGTTAATATCTTTGTTATGGGCGTCTGGAAAGTGTTTGCAAAACAACAGTTTAATTAGCTGCTACTGTTGGTTTAAACATGTTTCCGATGTCTATTTTTAAAGCATACAAAATTTACAATCTTATAAAATATGATTTATTATTGTAGATTAAATTACCCAACTGTACTGTATATAAAGTAGTTAAAATCAGCTCCACCTGACCAGCTACACCATTAAAAAGATGAAAAAAAACACTCATATATAACACATTATTTTGTCATAAAGAGTGCTTTTACTTTTGATGCTTCCTTTTAATACTTGGTTGGTGGAGCCCAAAAACAGAGCTAAAAGAGAGTGAATATTGGACTTACTTAAGTTCATCATAGCAAGCAGACATGGATGTCAGCAATGTAAGTTTCAAATTCTCCCAGAAGTTGGCTAAGCAAATGTTGTATTAAGAAGGAAATGCATTCAATTAGGGCTGTCAATCGATTAAAATATTTAATCGAAATTAATCACACATTTTTTATCTGTTCAAAATGTACCTTAAAGAGAGATTTGGCAGGTATTTAATATTCTTATCAACATGGGAATGGGCAAACATGCTTGCTTTATGCAAATGTATGTATATATTTATTATTGGAAATCCATAACAACACAAAACAATGACAAATATTGTCCAGAAACCCTCACAGGTACTGCATTTAGCATAAAACAATATGCTCAAATCATAACATGGCAAACTCAAGCCCAACAGACAACAACAGCTGTCAGTGTGTCAGTGGGCCGATTTGCCCCAAACTCAAAATTAAGCGCAAGTTTGGAGCGTTATTTAACCTCCTTCCCGACAAGCCAGTATGACATGGTTGGTACCAATGGAGTCCTTAGGTTTTTAGTTTAATATGATGAAATTTGCATTAATCGTGTTAACTTTGACAGCCCTAATCTAAATACCTCTTCCACCTGGCAACTGTTTTGTGGTTAGACTTAAATGTTTGCAATGTGAGATAGCACAGCCTACGCCAGGAAGCAATCGTCTTCATAAAATATGCAAAAGTGAACAGATGTGTCTTCTGAGATTTTGCAGCAGACTCTGACTCAATACTGACTCCACACCGCATGTTAATTGCTCGCTCGCACAGGAAACACTGCAGAGAGAGCGTAAACACTTTCTCTGAAGTAGAGCAGTGTTCTCTATTTGGAACCTGACATCTCTGAAAAGGGCCCTCTGTGAGCTTACATGGTGCATTTCTTCTTTAGTTTTCTCATTTATTTAAATGATGACGTGCTTATAAGACGTTCAAACCCTCAATGCTCTTAACCGTAAAGAGCTGTTAATGAAGCTCAGGTTTGGGTATTACCAAAAAAGTCTAAAAACTGGAGGTCATGTAGTTCAGAATGAACACAGAATCCAGTTTTTCCACAGGAATGCAGCTTGGACCAGCTGCCTCTCAATTTGCATGATTAACCATCCACACTGGAGCAAGAGTCGCCCATTCTTCTAGGCGGCCGTCTGCCCACAAACATGGCAGGAATCTGCTCCTGACCTTGGAAGAGGGACGTGGCTCGGAATTCATGTAACCAGGCCGACGAATGTGGGGTTCCTTTTTACCCCATTGCTGCTCTCCTCTTACGTAACAGCAACTCACTGAGCAGTATTTTATAGTTATGGAATGTTTCAACATGGAAATAAGTGGATAATTTTGGAGAGAACCATTTTCACAGTCGACCTTTCTGATTTTTTTAATGGGGAACATGTCGAGACATGGCTGGCTGGCTGGTGGAGTTCTCTAAAATAAATTATTTGGATATTTGTCTTGCCTCGGTGAGGAAAAGAAACAGATATATTCAGGTGTTGGACTATATATGGACCTAACCCATTTACAGCTCCTTTAGACTTCATATGAAATGGACAGAGTGTAAACAGCTGGGTACCCTGGAGTCATACAAGGTCATGCACCGTCTGAACTTCCATGACATGGCAGCGCCTGCGTCCAAGTTTGGCCAGACAAAGAGAATCTGTCTGAGGCTGCTGGGCGATTCCTCTGGGATCATTATAGCTTGACGAAGGACGTGGAAAGCTGAATTTCCCTACAGTGGCTCAAAAGTAGTCTAGTGGAGTTTCCAGTCTAGAGAAACTTGAATGCTGCAAAAGTCAGACAGCAAATCTGCAACTCCTGTGGCCACACAGGAAGGTTTAACTAAGCCTCAGGCGTGTATTATAAATGTGTGATCCCTATTTTGTCAAGCCTGAAAACAAAGATACCAATACATAAATAGAAGTTTAAAGGGAAATAGGTTTACACTGACAAGGGAACACTGAGCGCTCATATTTTGAGACATGGAAATTATCAAATATGGAAACTTTGAATACTGTCTAAGGAGAGAGTCTCATATGCTGTAGAGTATTGTATTTTTATTGTCATTTCATAACAACAGTGTCTAAGAAACAGTTGTGGATGTGGATTCTCTGGTTTAAAGGTGCTAAATGCGAGATTGGGTGAATATCTACCGCCTCCACACGGCTCTCAACATGGTGACAGCTGATCTGGGGGCTCGTAGCTTACGGTGCTAACAGTGAAAACAAAGGCAACGCTGCTGATCGAGCTTACAGTGTTTACTACGCTTACGTGACGGCGTTATCAGCTGTAACCGCCGTATGAGAGCAGTACAGAGCGGCGGCTGTGAGCTAGCCATTCAGGCACGCTAACATGCACTAGAAGGCATGCGCGGCCGGCCCGGCTATGTCAACAAAGCACAGAGAAACTCGGATTACAACACACACAGAGGGTGAGTGACTTAACTCTTTGCTCAGGTAGACATTATTATATCTCTACTCTAACTCTATATCTTTACATAGATAGTAGATGTTTGATGCTATATTAATGCTCTGGATATCACATAGAGCACCTTTAATGGTGAAGTATGCAATCGTAGGATGTTTAATGTATACAGGTAGAGTGATATACTATATATTGTCTTTAATAGTGTGGAATTGATTCATGTTATTCGTGTTAACAGCTCAAGATTTAGAGTTAGATGAGAACTCTCAGTTCTGGAGCTGGAGCCAGGAAGCGATTAGCCTAACTTAGCATAAAGACTGAAAGCAAGGGAAATAGGAAATGGATTGAATAGCTATACTGATGAGGAAGCTATCGCCTCCTCCAATCTGCTACTTCTTCAATATCTAGGGAACTATTTAAATCAACCGCGGTGAGAGAATACAATAACTTCGTGTTCCCAAACAACTGGTGATAAATCAGTAACTTTTACAGCCCTTCATTAACTTCAGCTGACACACCCAGCAATATGAAAACTGCTTGCATGCAGAGATGTCAGCTGAGCACGGGGATCCTCATTAACGCAGAGACGGATGTACAGCAGAGAACTTTAATTTGAATCTGAAGGTAACATAGGGCATATTATTAATGCCTAAAATGCAAACATACAGTACAGGAAAACTTGTCACTTCAGTTACCTGAAGTAAAGTTTTACATTATTGCTTCTGGTGTAAGTTTCATGACAAAAGTACCAGCGTAACTCATTCAATCCCCAGGATAAACGTTCAAAAACATACAGCATACGTAGCTCTCTGAAAACAGAGCTGCTTCATTTTTTTTAAATCCTGAAAAGTTGACTTGTTCAAGAAGTCTTTTTCATCCAACAGCAGTCAAATACCTTTACTCTGAAACATCTCACCCATTGAAAATATCTCTTCTTATTGTTTCTGTGGCACTAAATAAATATGACTGCCTTTGACTGTGATCTTCCACTCTGATGGAGAGAAATGTTCCGTCTGTCTCTGCACATCAAAGCTGCTTTCTCCCACAGTTACGCACTCGTACCGTCTGCGACTTAATAAAGCAAACATCAGAGGGGACACGCGGCATCCGATTCACCTCGCACTTTGACAAATCAAAGCCGGTATTTAAAAAATGTGATAACAACTGTGACAAAAGGTAGATAACAAAAAAAAACTCTTAACAGGAGCAGGTTAGAGAATGATATCACGTTTTTTTTTTACAAACTAGAATATTTTTGTGCAAAGTTTTATTGAATGAACGGCAGCAGCCAAACAGACATTAACCATTAAAGCAACAGTGGGTAAGAATAGAGCAAATATGATTAAAAAAAAGTTATTTATATATAAAACGGTCTCTATATCCTGACAGTAGTGCATGAGACAGGTAATCTGAAAAACATTATGTGCCTATGTGTCCTCCAGTGCTCCTAATGGCATCTGCAAGGTTTCACAGACCGGAGGAAAACAACCAATCAGAGCCAAGCTGAAGCCTTTCCGTCTCTGAGCAGCTGTCAATCACTCGCAAACTCCGATCAAACGGTCAAACTCGGCAGCGCTGATCAAATATGAATCAATATTCTGTTACTGTAATGCCAATTTCTCACGTAAAATGTTGTCAGAAACATCTTGTAGTGTACTGTTTAGCTGTAAAATGAGAAAGTTTGTGCCCTAGCAACCATGTTGAGATCTGCTGAGGAAATACCAAGCTCCGCCCACCAGCCGGAGCAAACTCTCTCATTTCATCCTCATTTGATCGTTTGATTGGAGTTTGCGAATGATTGACAGCTGCCTCTGTTGAATGAACAGCCAATAAGAACGCTCTCTCTCTGAAATGACCTGTGATTGGCCAAAGTCTCCTGTCACAGGCTAGATTTTTTAAAGCCTGACGACAGAGCCATGAGGAGGTGCAGACGTCTACTTTTCTCAGAACACTTGAATAACAATATGCTGAAAGGTTATTATGGAATTTTTGACCAATAATGCCAAAAACATTCTACCTACTCCCTCTTTAAATGTTCGAGGTTGGATAAAGTGACTCAGGCAGGGGTAGTCTGTTTGACTCAACGCACACACACACACACACAGCTACGAGCTTAAATAGAACAGGTCACATGACTATTGGTTAGTGCTTCTTCTTGCTGGGAAAAACATATGGTGTCTGCAGGCCACACCTCTGCAGCGCTGGAGGTATTCGTCGTTGCTGCCCCCTCACTGCAGGCTCTTTGCCCCCCGTCAAATAAACACGGAGTGAGTCAGTCATTCCAACCTCCCCTCCCCCATATTTACCAGCCTCTCCTTTGTGTCTGCCTTCCCTTGAGGCCTGAGTGAAAACTTGATCCGCTGTGCAGATAGCAACAGTGGAGTCATATGATAGAAGAGTATTATGAAGCCCTTGTGATTTGTCTGCTGGTGTCCCACTGCAAACAGCAAACAAACCAGCACTTAATAGTTTTATCTGTGAAATCTGAGTTTCTGTGCTGACTTTCTCCCAAAAAAAACCTCCTCCTTCTTTTTGATGACTCATTTTCTCCACACATGCCACTCTCAGCTTCTCGAGGGCCGTGCAGCTGTCCTCCAGCTCGCTCAGGAAAGATAACACTGCACAAACTCAACACTCTTTAATAGCCGCTCTGCTTCCTTTTCATCTGTTTACACAGTAAAAGACAAAGACAATCACAATGTCTGTTTATGACTTTGTAAATAACCGCCCTGATATATGGATGGTTACAATCTCAGGAACAATCTCTCTGAAACCAGCTCTGTGTTTGAATTAATCATATCAAGCATATAAACTCATATCTCTAACAAAATAGCATCTCGTTTGATTGATATTGAGAATGCAATATGCGAAGACCTATTCTTTTTTAAAGGGACAGTGTGTAGGATTTAGTGTTATCTGGTGGTGTGGTTGCAGATTGCAACCAGCAAAGTACCCATCCGCTCGCTCCTCCTTTTATTATTATATATTAGATTATCCACTAATAAAAACCTAGTTATGAATATTATATTCCATTTCTGCTGATAGAGCCCCCGAAATGTTACACGCTGTTCCTTTAATTCCTGCAGATAATGTGATATATATCAATATCGCAAAGTGTCACAATTAACATAGCGATACAGAGTTTCAAAACGATTGCCCTGCCCTAAAGGCAAAGCAGCTAGAAGACACCATGTGTGTTTTGAGTGAAGGGTGTGGCCTTTTTTCTAGCTCGACTGGAAAAACATTGAAGTCAATGGGAAAATCCCAAACTTTTCTCCTGAAATACAGCGTCTGTAAATATTTTCTACAATAATTTATAGTCTCGGTTGCTAACTTATTCTCTTCCAATGTGTGTTTTGATGGAGATTTTTAAAGTTGCAGTTTCATATAGAAGATATTGAGGCTTAAAGAAGGTATGTTTGAGGTCTTTTGTGAATGCCACGCCCAACAATGACCCATGTAACTGTCCAAAACATGACTCAAGTGAGTGTTTTCTCATCTGCCACCCCGATGATTAAGGTCTGGTTAAGTTTAGTCACCTGAGTAGGGAAAGACTGCCTTCATTGTTAGAAGAAACCAAGCCAAGCCAATGTTTCATATGCTATATTTCAATATGTAGTTAGGACTTGCTTTACACTGAAATACAGTGATTTAAAAGCTGGAACAACGGTTATAGGTAGCCTACTAGACAGCCCCATTTTAAACCACACATCTTGTGACCTGCAACTCACCAAATCAGTGTTTACTAGGTGTGTAAACCAAACCATCCACCCGACCTCCTCCCTAACACTTTTTCTTTTGTCACGCCACCTCAACTTTTGCTACTGAGAGAGGACACGGAGGACAGTCATTGCATGACAACATAACCCGCAAGAGGCTGCATGTCAAGAAAAGTATAACTTATGTATAGTTTAAAGACCGATGCTGTCATTTTCCGTGCGAGGACAGCCTCCTAAATTTGGATTTTCTGGCTCCAGCAGCTGACAAACACAACAGCGAGCGGGATCCCAAAGTTCAAAATTTACCCTTAGAAACCTTTTGGTGACATCTCAGACACTATGTCTGTGTTTTTCTACATTATTTTTAGGGTAGAAAAGGCATTTTTGAGACCTAAATATGCAGAATATGTAATAATACAAACAAACATCCACAGCAGTTCAGCTGTCCTGTCCTCTTGGACAGAAAGCGTGCACACAGTTGTTTGAGGCTTATATCTAAATCCTATGTGGGGTGTAGTACAGTCGGTGGGTTCAGGCATACCATAATCTCTGTCCGTCTGACAGCTGAGTGCGGATCTGACACAGCGCTTTCTGATTGGCTAACAAAGGTCTATATCTATGTCTACATCTCTACATTCACACACGCACAGACAGACATATACACAGCACTGTCTGACGTACTCACGTCACGGCTGCTGTAACTTACAACCACACACAGGATGTTGTGACTAACTTCCTCAGTGAACACTTCTACTATTTGGTTGTGTGTTCCTATGGCAACCAGAGATGTCCTTAAATAGAGATGAGCATATTAACAGCTGCTGGGGAAAATCTCAGTTTTTAACTGAGATGCTAAAAACAAATCACTTGACTGTTTTACTGTAATGCAGCAAAACACTGAATGTAAAAGTGGCAGTAGGCAGAATATTTTTGGCATCATTGGGCAAAAATCCCATAATAACCTTTCAGCATATTGTAACTCAAGTGCTCTGAGAGAAAACTAGACTTCTGCATCTCCTCATGATTCTGTTTTCAGGCTTTAGAAAATCTAGCCTGTGACGGGAGACTTTTGCCAATCACAGGTAATTCCAGAGAGAGAGCGTTCCTATTGGCTGTTCGTTCGTCTGCTGTTAATCACTCGCAAACTCAAATTAAACGGTCAAACTAGGCAGCGCTGATCAAATAATAATGAATATTCTGTTACTGTAATGCCTATTTCTCACGTAAAATGCTTTCAGAAACATCTTGTAGTGTACTGTTTAGCTTTAAAATGAGAGAGTTTGCTCCAGCTGGTGGGCGGTGCTTGATATTTCCTCAACTTATCTCAACACGGCGGCCGGGTCACAAACATTCTCATTTTACAGCTAAACAGTACACTTCAAGATGTTTTGACGAGAAATCGGCATTACAGTAACAGAATATTGATTCATATTTGATCAGCGCTACCTAGTTTGACCGTTTCATCGGAGTTCGCGAGTGATTGACAGCTGCTTATAGACGGCAAGACTCCAGCTCGGCTCTGATTGGTTGTTTTCCTCCGGTCTGTGAAATCTTGCAGATGCCATTAGGAGCACCAGAGGACACAGAGGCACATTTTTTTTCAGATTATCTGTCTCACGCACTACAGACCGTTTTATAAAAAAATAACTTTTTTTGTAATCACATTTCCTCCAACTTGCCTACCCCAGCTTTAAATGTTGCTTTAGGTTTGGTATTACATCATGACAGCCTGGAGGCACTTTAAACTGTACAGGAAGAGTGGTTGCTAGACCTGTGGAGGTTTTAAGTGGAACCACACAGCATTTTCTTTAGTCATCATCCAGGGTTTCCACTGCCTGTCCATATATGGCAGTACAGCTGCACAATAAAATCAAGGTTTACACTTTCTTTAAATGAGCTAGACAGAAATAACAAAGTAAACTATTTTAAAAATGCAGAGAGAAACCAAGCATTTCACTATTACACTATTCCAACCTTTGTTCCAGTCTGCCTGCGTGGAAAAGTAACGGTTCATTTCATTGTTGCCCTAATTAACGCAGTCAAATTAAAATCTGTGCTGTACAGGCTGTATTGTTTGATAGAAGAGAGAGAGGGGGTTTTATAAACGTACCTGAATAGGTTGTGATCGCTGACGGAAGGAAGGAAGGTGTAGGTGTAGTAGACCGGTGGGCGCTTGGAGCTGCAGCGGGAGCAGAGAGGCGTCGAGTCCGCTGTTTGTGCTACTGGCCCGGGACACTCCCCGTTATGACACTCCCCTGGATCGGCTGCTGCTGCACCGCCTGCTGCGCCGCCTGCCCACACACATGGGCACACATATGGGCGAGCACATGCACACTGATGTCTAATCTGTCTAATCTCTATCTATCTGTAATCTATCTAAACAATGACTATACTAAACCATGCCATTATGAAGCTTTTGCTGATATGGTCATTTTTTTTTTTTTAAAGATAGGTGAGCATTTGGCTCTTTGTAGGCTGTTGGATTGAATTGTGTTCATGTTATTTAGACATTTACTAAAATACACTAAAATACCTAATAACTACTTAGCCATACATTTCTGATCTTCTGCAATGTTATGAACCATCCAGACCTCTCAGGTCATCTGGATCAGGTCTGCTTTGTGTCCCCCAGAGTCAGAACTACACATGCAGAAGAAGCAGCGTTCAGTTTTTATGCACCAAATATTTGGAACAAGCTCCCAGAAACCTGCAGGACCAACTCCAACTCTGAGTTCTTTTAAATCAAAGCTTAAAACGTTCCTGTTTGCTGCTGCCTTTTATTAAACCAGATAATGATCTCATACTTCACTACAGCTTTTACTCTTGTGTTTTATACTCTATTTTAGCTTCTATCCTAGCTTTTATTTTTAGCTTGCTTTTATTTTCTAATCTTTAATGTTTTTATAACTGTTTTAATTGTGTCTTAATGTTCTTTTGCACTTTGTCGCAATGTTCTTGAATGTTTATGTAAAGCACTTTGAATTGCCCTGTTGCTGAAATGTGCTATACAAATAAAGCTGCCTTGCCTTGCCTTAGCATTGAATCAAACCCCAGCTGTTGCAGTCTCTTTAAAAAAAAAATAACACATGATGTTTTTTCTTGCAGGGATCTTGCAGAAATTCTACACTTCCGGTCTCCAACAGAGCATCTTGACCAACACTGCCCCTGCCTGGTCCTGGTGTATCCTACCAACAAGGCACACCTTGTTAGCACACTATACTGTAATGCAGACTGTACATGCTTTTTTTCCATGTGCTCACAGAGGGTCAAAGGTTACCAGTCCTAAGTGTGGGAGATTCAACTTGTTTTTAAGAAAAGGAGATTACACACTGTTCTTGCAAATAAGACAGTTACTGATTACCTCATAATAATTACATCATACTAATGTTTCGTGCACCTGCGTGAGAAACTGGGTGTGCTAAGTTTATCATCTGTTTCCTAATCTGTTAAATATTAACACTATTTAACAATAATGTGCCTGAAAGCAGTCAAATCCAAAACTTATCAGCGGTGTGAGTTACAGTGTACTTTTGCAAATATTACTGAGATACTAGACGCATCCGAGGTGCCATCTTTGTTCCACGTTTCTGTGCAAAGAAAATCCACTTGTTTTGCTTGTGATTATGTATTAAATATGTAATACCAGCCATCAAAATACAAAAAATAACATTGTGACTGAAGTAAAATCTCCAGTTGCCAAAGTTGTACATGTAATATCTATAGAAAGAGTCTGAAAGCATATCTGAAACACATCCAATAATGACCAAAGTTAGAGGGGAAAAGGAAACACAGTTTATAATGTAATGACATTGTAAGAACAAGTTATTTTGAGATGTGTTCTGTCTTCTAAAAACAAAGATTTGTCTCTCTGGACAGAGCCATGGTTTGGCATGAACAACATGTTTATGTTTCACAAGAGTATAAAAGTCTAAAGCTGGATGTTATGAACATGCTTCTGTCTTGTTGATAAGCCAGCCCGTTCTCATCGTCCAGCAGACACAAGGCTTTCATCCAGGAGATCGTGTCACGTTACAATCAGCTGTTCGTTCGTGTCCCATGTTCACGATCAGTGTCATGTTCAATGTACAAACGTAGTGGTTTTAACCTGACTATAGTGGTTTTGTTGCCTAATCCTAAAGTGACGACAAGGGGCGTGACAAAGCGGTGGTATGTGACGAGTTGGGATGAGAACATGTTGCAGCGGCATACTGAGGGACACACACAGAGGGAGAGTGACTTCATTCTCTGCACAGGTAGACATTACTCCTCTATATCTTTACATAGCAAATAGTTGTTTGCTGCTATATTAATGCTCTGAATATCATATAATGCACCTTTAATCATCACATAGAGAATCTTTAATTCATCATTGTGATATCAAAAGACAAATATCTATTGCATTAACCAACCAAATTGCAAATTCAGACATATTGTCTTCTTAAAAATCATGTTCTTTTTGGTCTTTTTTAAAAAAAAAAAAAAAAAATGATATCCCAACATTTAGAATATGACAGGGAGGGACATTGATTGATCCCCCACATTAACCTGGTGGCCCATCCTGTAAACCCACATCTTCAACTCTTGGTGGCCCTCTAGTGGACAAAAGACAAAAACAGAATAACAGAGGGTAATCTGTGTTCATCCTTACTGGCCTACTTAATAAACAAATATGACACTATTGGCAAGAAAGGTAATAACAATGTAGCATTATAAGCTGATTGCTGATGTAACTAACAGGACATTTGATTGGAGTGATGTAGAAAAGTAGCAATAAACTATCAATTACAGAATGTATGTGGCTTTTCCTCTTTTACTTCCTCTATGTCATTTATGTACCATTAAGCATTATGAATGTATGCTGTGGTAACAAACAGTTGTTAAAAGAAGGTATCGTGTTTTCTTGACACGATCTAATCACTGTACATGATAACATGTTGCATTAGGGCGCAGCAGAAAACTCTCCTGACTCCCCTGGAGGACAAAATATTGATGAAAATCACATGTTGCCTCGCGGATGCATTGTCTACGTCATGAAGTTTCTAAAATTAGGAGCTGTAATTTATGCAGACATTGAAAGGTCTTGGGTCATGGATGAAAACATCCCAACAAGAAAGTCTTGTTTTGCTGTTTCAGACAGTAACACAAGCTGCATTCAGCCTGGCAGGAAGTCCAGCGAGCCTCAATAGGCAGAGCTGTACACTGGAGACTTGAGACTTGGACATGAGTTGGAGAGCTCAACCAAATAAAAAAAAACATATTTTCCCACGAACCCGACTGGTGGGCGTGCAAGTAGTTTTAACTTTATATGCCAAAACACATTTACAAGCCAAAAAACAACCTTTTAATGAGTTTGTAGGAATTGCAAAAGTATGCTACTTCAGAATCAGCTCTTTTTTTCTAATAATTGATGCATTCTCATTTGTTTTTAGACACACTAGCAGCACGGCTGTAGGGATGGAAGTGTCGGTCCACCACTTTGGTCCAGACCAAAATATCTCAACAACTAGATGGATTCCCTTGAGATTTTCCTCATGGTTCCCAGAAGATGAATCTTACTGACTTTGATGATGTAGATTTAGATGTATTGTCCCAGAGGGAGATTTGTTTTCACAGCCAGTACAACACAGAAACATACAGATATAAATAATATTACTTGAAAACATGCATGCCTCTTCCAGTATCCAGCAAGCCCTTCTCCATTTTAAAGTCCCAGATCTCCGACCAGATGGTAGTAATGTGAAGCATTGAATGAGGAATGGAATTTGTTTTGTGACCCGAAAAGCATTAAAGTTTTGGGGGATCTATTAGCAGAAATGGAATATAATATTCATAACAAACAACAAACCAAACACTTGCTCTAGAGAGAGCCTTTTGCGTTTTTTCGGTTACCAGAAGGCCACCGTAGTTCTCTGACACGCTTGTGAAACTGCGGTAACGTGAGCTCCGGAGTGTAAAACTGTGGTACCGCCAGCCGCCGTCTGACTTCTGTTGCTCCTAAAGTAGGGTTATTATGGTAAGGATGGCCTCTGCGTGAGGCGAACGGTGTTACCATGGTTTTGCACTCGGTGGCTCATGTTACCGCAGTCATGGAAAGGGAGGAGTGAGCGGAGGGGTACTCTGTTGGTTGCAATCTGCAACCACATCACTAGATGCCGCCAAATCCTACACACTGTCCCTTTAAAGAAGAATGTGTCTTCCTGGAAACACTGCCCTGGTTACTCTGGATAATCCTCACTGTGAACAACTGTCATTAGAAAGAACAACGAAAGACACATAGCAGCCCCAGTGAAAACAGCTGACAGCCAGGTTTGTGGTTTATCCTTATAGGCTGCCAGCTGGCCATCACAAAATCAGAGTCTTTCAACAGGGCAGTCCATTACCCCCCTCTGCTTTCCTTTTATTTCTTTGCTGAATGTGTTTTTGTGCTGTCTGTCTCGGTGATGAGGGGCAGGTGCTGGGCCAGCAGAGGGGCCCGCTGCCGCTGGTTGTTTGAAGAAGACTGAGGGGGGATCTTGTCTTTGGAAACGTCAATGAAAGGGTTTGAAATCATTGACAGGTGAAGTGAGTCAGAAGGCAGTGCCTGGGAGTGAATTGACAGCTTCACTGTGTCTCATAAGATATTGCGGTTGGCAGTTACACTCCAACTGAAAAAGCTTCCGGCAAGAAAGTATTCATCTTAGTTGCTTTTCTCGTGGGCTCGCCATTTGATGGAATTCCTCACATTCTCGCGTTTCTTAGCAAGCTGCGACTTAAGACATTTCTCCTTTCTTCAGTGGGCATACGTCTTCTGAAAGAGATAAAGGATCTGTCCACGTGGGTGGTGAAACTATCACTTACACACTTCGGAAGGCCTCCGTGTTTGTGGTGCTGAGACATCTCACAAGCTCTTCAATCCCCTCCACAGTCCGCCAACAGACTGTGGTTCCTTTACAGCATATACGTGATTTACTGTACTGAAAATAATGTGAGAAGAGAGATATCTTGTTCAGAAACTCTGACAGGCAATAAAAGACACGGCAGAGGTCCATTTTGGGTTGCATTAGTCATGCGTGGAAATAAATATTCAGAATGGGAATAGGCTTATTTTCAATACTACTATGACAGACTTTATATATATGTATATAAAGCTAAGATTACAACATTTAATATGGAAGATATAAAGGCAAACAGTATCTATATCTAGGCTATACTACAGGGTTATGATAGTGCAAGAGTGCATGGCTGTGCAAAGGACAGAGGCGATTATACATTTTGGAGAGACTATATGTGCAGTATATACAGTCTGCTTTATATACTCGTCTGCTTTATATACTCGTACTCCATTTCATTGTATATAAAGATGTAATATATATTTATTGTCCATGTCCACCTGCACAATCCTTCCACACGTATGTGGCCATGCTAGAATGACATTAACACACGGGACTTCATTTGAAAGCATCTGTCTTGCCTTTTGGCAGTGATGTAGGTTATATGTGATCAGAGAGTAAATGGTGATGCATGTGAGATGAGACCAGGCTGTGTCCATTCAAGTATGGTCACGTAGTTCACCTCATACATACATTCACCTTTACATAGTCAGAGCAGGCACAGGTCCAGGGAATGTGTGACACAGGCCCGTCCACACCTTGTTCTTGGATTCATTATTTTTTTAAATGCTGTATTTTTAGATATAATATAAAATAATATGACCACACCTTTTGAGAGCATCTCTGAATTAGAGGCGGTTCCAAATGTTGGACCAGAACCAGCATTATATTTTTTCTTGAGTGCTTTTCAACACAAGGAATATAAATACTTAAGTAAAAGTTGTATCAAGTAGCAGTATTAATTACTGCTTGAATAGGACAGTCTATGCATCTGCCCTTCTGTGTGCGCGCATTATAAAAACCCATTGGTTCACGTGCGGAAAGAGACTCGTCTCTCTCTCGAGGGGTGGGGAAGAAGAAGAAGAAGTGACTTGTGGGATGCGGCAAGAGAGACACAGAGGAGAGGGGGGAGAGACTGACTGACACACACACACACACACACACACACACACACAGAGAGAAACAACAGCTAGAGAGAAGAGGAGCGGGAAAGCAAAAGGAAGGGGAGCAATATAAAACAATAGAGTTAATTTAGCGCCTGATATTCAATGCTCTGTGGTTAGCAGACAGACAGACAGGCGGAAGTTGAGATCCCACGAACAGCAGCAGCAGCAGCAGCGTGGGAGTGGAGGAGGTAGCAGGATCGTGACTGACTGACTTGAGGAGAGCTCCACTGTCTGTCTCGTCATGGCAGGTAATTCAGCTTCAACCATATACATCATCACAATGAAACAGCAGCCCGGTGTTTAAGAGAAGGCGACTCCGCTCTGACTCTGCTACAAGGGTTGCAAGATGTCGCTAAACACAGCTAACCTAGTGTCAAGCTAGCTGGCTAAGTTGTGTTAGCAGCAGCTAGCTAAGCTGTGTTAGCACTAGCTGGCTAAGTTGTGTTAGCACAAGCTAGCTAAGTTGTGTTAGCACTAGCTAGCTAGGTTGTGTTAGCACTAGCTGGCTAAGTTGTGTTAGCACTAGCTAGCTAAGTTGTGCTAGCACTAGCTAGCTAAGTTGTGCTAGCACTAGCTAGCTAAGTTGTGCTAGCACTAGCTAGCTAAGTTGTGCTAGCACTAGCTAGCTAAGTTGTGCTAGCACTAGCTAGCTAAGTTGTGCTAGCACTAGCTAGCTAAGTTGTGTTAGCAGCAGCTAGCTAAGCTGTGCTAGCACTAGCTAGCTACGTTGTGTTAGCACTAGCTAGCTACGTTGTGTTAGCACTAGCTAAGTTGTGTTAGCACTAGCTAAGTTGTGCTAGCACTGGCTAGCTAAGTTGTGTTAGCACTAGCTAGCTAAGTTGTGTTAGCATTAGCTAGCTAAGTTGTGTTAGCATTAGCTAGCTAAGTTGTGTTAGCATTAGCTAGCTAAGTTGTGTTAGCACTAGCTAGCTAAGTTGTGTTAGCTAACTTAGCTAACTAGCTGACACAACTTAGCTAGCTAGTGCTACCGTTAGCTAACTAGCTAACCCAACAATCTCCAGTGTCATTGCTCATCTCTCCGGCCTGTGTCTTTGCCAGCTGCTGCTGCTGTTTCCCGTCCCCACCGGCCTGGGACTAGTCCTGCAAAGCTAACAAGCTAACATCCCGTGTTAGCCAAACAGAGCTACACTAAACCTACAACGCTACCTCGTCTGCTTCCTAGACTTTGTTTGCTTTACAAACTGCTAATTGAAGATATCCTCTCTGCTGCTGATGTTGAAACACAGAAAGCTAATAGCTGGAGGTAAAACTGGTGGTTTTCATTGCATTGCACACATTTCTCAAACATGCCATGACTGGCAGGCTTTGACAAGCCTAAAGGCGAGGCTAGCTAACGATAGCTCAAACTTTGACATTGCAAGCCACATGATGTAGCTAGTAGCTCCAGGCCTGCTGCTGCAGACTGGGTAAGCTGTTCAATATTGTGTGCAATTTCTGTAGAGAGACAGAGGAGAGACAGTATTGGGGACATAAATATGTGGAAATATTCTCCCCCTTCAAATAAGACCCAGATAGTCAAGGTTTTTGCAGCCTAATGTGAGGTTAGCATGTCACATTTCATTCATCAGCTGATATCTGTGCAGTGAATGTAAAGTTATTAAAATGATATGCAGTCCATTGTAGCCGATTGGCATTTTATTCAATTGGCAAAAAGAGGTCACTACTGACATATTTAGTACATGCATTTGGTCCTTTTTGGGCGGGGAAGTGACACCGGTCTATGGGCAGAGGCATTGCACAGCACCCTGCAATTTCTGTAAAGAGACTGAGGAGACAAGAGATTGGGGACATAAATATGCTAAAGTGGAAATATTTTCCCCTCAAATAACACCCAGATAGTCAATATTTTTGTAGCCTAATCTAACGTTAGCATGTCACATTTCATTCATCAGCTGATGCTTGTGCAGTGAATGTAGAGTTATTAAAATGATATGCAGTCCATTGTAGCCGATTGGCATTTTATTCAATTGGCAAAAATAGGTCACTATTGACACATTTAGTACATGCATTTGGTCATTTTGGGCGGGGAAGGGACACTGGTCTATGGGCAGAGGCATTACACATCACCCTTTTGTTGAAACTGATATGATTTGAACATTAAAACACCTGTTTGCTATGTGCATTTTTCTTCTGCAAGGAATGCAGGCAATCTATGAGACGGCTACATTTTTGTCCTGACCAGTACCAACCCTTTTCCTGGCTGTTTGTTTTAAATTATGAATCATCTCAGAATACGTGTATGATGAAGCCAGGGTGACTCATAAATGTCCTTGATTCCTCTGCAGAGCTGCTCCACTACGTGTTATCGACAGATCAGACCAGTTTTCATTGTGTAATAACAGAAGTGATCACGTGTAAAAAAAAAAAAAAAAAATATGCGGAATTTAACTAGCTATGTTGTGCAATGAGCTGTGTTTAGGGAGGACCTGTTGAGGCGAGTGATGGAGGTCATCAAACAAGCCAGCATGTATTTTCTTGTTGGTTTATTTTTAACAGGAGCCTGGTGTGAGAGCATCTCCTGACAGTATAATAGTTGCCCAGGAAAGATGATTCAAGACTGCATTCACCTACTGCTACTATGATCTGTGAACATGACTTGCAATTAACTTTTTCTCTCAAAGCGAGAGATACCAACCATGGCTCAAATCTAATTTTAGATTTGGTGGATGCATTTACACCCATTAAATGTTGACAGCCAAGTGGCCTGTATTTCATGACAGTATACATTGCCTTTGGCTTCTTAATGAGCCCATATCATAACTGGTCTTGCAGGTATCATGTGTGAAAAAGTTCAGGGATATCTTGAGTTTAGTTTAAGAGAGATTGAAAGGTCTTATGTGATATCAATATCATTTGTCTTTTGAAACTAGGCTTGGAGAAGTTGTGAGAGGATGTGTGCACATGTATGACCGCGCATATTTTCACAACAGTTCTACCATCCGCCAACATCATTTCAATTATCCCACGCTGCCTGAGAGCGACAATGTGCAGGAAAAAAAACTTTCCTTATAGATGTGCAACCATTTGCGTGTATGCACAATGAAAGTCCAAACTCAAAATCAGTACATCATGTGGTTAATTACTGCTGAGGCACTTTGTTTCATTATCAGCCAAAACTTTGAAACTTGGCCATCCTAGTTTATCCCAACCACTTCTACATCATAGTCGATGCACAGCGCAATCCAGTTAAGATCTGGGAAACATTGTGAAGCTTGAAATTAATATGTATGTAGTAAACCTGCCAGAACTGTACTTGAATGTTTTTTTTTTTTTTTTTTTTTTATATCTCTGCAGGACCTGGAGGTGACATGCAGTGGTGCTTCTCTCAGGTGAAAGGAGCCATTGATGACGACGTAGCTGAAGGTATGAGCTCTGCCAAGAACTAGTATTTGTAAGCGTAAAGCACGGATGTCTGGATCTCTCTGGTGCCACTCCTACATTCTGTGTTTTCTGAATCCTTGGCTCTATTGCAGCTGTGTGTTAAGTTATTGCTAATGCAAACCAAACACTTCTTCCTCTTGCTACTTCACATTAAAAGCTTTCTGCTGGCAAACCACGAGAAAGCTTTTATTTATACAGGAAGTACAGCCTTATTTATCACTGAGGTTAGTGACTGACTACCTAGTCCTTGCATAGATCAATATTGAATCAAACGGCAAAATATGGATTTTTTTAAAGCACTTTGTTTTCAGAGGAGGATTTAGTAATTCAGAAATAAATGGTAAATGAAAAAAACAGCCACAGTGAGCTGGGTAAATGAAGAGCCTCAGATGACAGGTATCACTTGGACTGATTTTGGTTGCTCATGTTGTGGTGCAGGTGTCCTGACTATAGGAATATTCAGCAACAGAGCCTTCAGCAGGCCAGATGGCTGCTAATGGACAGAAGTTCAGAGATTCTGAATAATATATCCATGAGTGTGTGAAGGCTTATCCGACACATTACAGCCACTCCTATAAGACCGGATTTCTGGAGAGTTATCACTGCAGCAATAATTTCTCCTTCTGTCTCAATGCAAGGTAACAATAGAATTAGTACCTTTCCACCCAGAATAGTTTCTCTTGATTGTATTTTATCAGATGTTTCATTGAGCTAGAGATACAAATCGTCTGGTAATTGTAGTTTATTATTTTGTTTTCTATTCCCCAATATGTGAAAGTAATTCCTATTGAATCACTGAACTCTTTGTCTGTAACGTGTTGTTGCGAACACAGCAAGGATGGCCATGTAGCTGGAATCTAGTATGGCAACATGCTTAAATCAGTAATGTTGTTCAGTTCATGATGTTCTGCAGCAGTCTGGCATGTTTCAACCCTTTTAAAGTATTCCGACTGCGGAGTGACAGAAAAAACGGTACATTATCCTCGGCCTACGTTCTCGCTCTCACCGTTCTTGATTCACGCAGCATCCACATATAGATGGTGACTTCCATTTGCCATTAATAAGTAATGTATTTTAATAATGGGGTAGGTGGTTTGCTGTTGCCGTTGAGTTTCATTTTTAGACCTGTGATGGACATTCATCTTTGCTTTATGCATGTATAGGCTAAATAGTTGAATTGACAGAACAAATTCAATCATAGCTGATGGAAAATGAGGAAATAATTACAGTGTAATAATAATCTTATTAATAATAATAATAATAATAATAATATCTTAATAATAAAATCTTATTAATAATAATAATAATAATAATAAATAAATAGCCCTAACAGAAGGGCAGTTTTAAGTATGTCCTCAAGTAGCCTTGCTTCTAGTTCAAATATATTACCCCCTACTTTTGGCCACAGGGAGTTCAATGTACACAAAGACCTCCTACCACAACCTTTTGCATCATTGTCTTTCTGCTCCAGTGGGTAACAAAGGGTTAAGTCAGTGTATATGTGTGTGTGTGTGTGTGTGTGAGCGAGTTTCAGTTTATAAAGCATATGTACCACTTATAGGGGTTAAATGTAATGCTGTCTAAGTGAGGGGGGAAACTAGGTTACTGATGATTTCCCGTATGCTCTACATGCTCTGACATCCTTTTGCATCTCCGGCCGACACGCTCGTCCATCTAGTGCACAGATAAATCCAGGGTTAGTAGGGATTAACTGAGGGGTTCCTCATTCACTTTAGTGATGGCAAGAAGTCATTTTATGTTTATACACCAATTTAAAAATAACATTATCACATGTGCATGTTTAAATGTCTGTCATGTTTGTGTTTTTCTGCAGCGGACATCATATCCACAGTTGAGTTTAACCACACAGGGGAGCTGCTAGCCACAGGAGACAAGGGTGGCCGTGTAGTCATTTTCCAGCAGGAAATAGAGGTACAGCTGCAAGTTTCTCTTCTGTTGACTTTTATTCCCACACATTATCATTTCAGTAAAGGTCACCCCCAGAACTCAATTACTCAAAGCTTAAAAAACATGTAAGCAAAGTGATTAGTGACTAGTGATATGCTTTACATCCAAAAGTAGCTGTCACTTCTTATTTAAAAGATGGATATGTCTTTTTTGGAACAAAACGTATCAAATATTGAACAAAAATGGTCATCATTGGCTTTTCCTTGTCTAACGTGTGCTCTTTTCATCTTTGTCTGTGATTTCACCCGGCTCCTGTGCAGAATAAGAATCAGCCTCTGTTCCGGAGCGAATACAATGTTTACAGCACTTTCCAGAGCCATGAGCCCGAGTTTGACTACTTGAAGAGTTTGGAAATAGAAGAGAAGATCAACAAGATTCGCTGGCTTCCTCAGAAGAATGCTGCTCAGTTCCTGTTGTCAACTAACGGTAAGTTAGTCATTTTGGCTAACCCGTCTTGTCTCATCACCCCAAAAAGCACATGAACCTTCTAGTAAACAAACACAACGTGCGCTGTGCACCTCTTCCCCCTCCCACCTCTACTTAAATTTGATCTCCTTCATGTTGCCGGCAGTAAATTGTGCACGGCCTGTCAGACACTAGTAGCTCTGTTAGTCTTTATATGAACAAACATAATATAACGTTAATCACCTTGTCATATTGCTTATTACTAATGCAATACACGTTGAATTTAGCGCTTTGACGCCGTTGGCACAGGTTGCTGATATCGGCTATTTTTTAATTCGTCATAATGACAAAAGTGGTTCAGCTGGTTTGCATAAAATTAAACCGGTTTAAACTCGTACACCAGATTGGACCGGCAGAACCAGAAATCAACTGTAGTGGCAACTAATGTTTTCCACTGTCTACCTCAAACACAATATCCAGGCTCTCCTCACTTTTCATGTATGAAGACATTTTCACAGTGATCTCATAGAGGACAGATAGCACTGTATAACTAGTTATTATTACGTGTTACTGCATCTGTGTGTTATGGGCAGATCAAATGGCTTAAAATCTGTGGTTATAGACCAGCTACTTGAAGACCTGAAGTTTTTTGTTTTTTTTCATTAATTTTATTTTTAAGGCACTAATAAACTCTTTATTATCACTGGAGATTTAAAGTTATCAGAAATATGTAACCTTGGATTAAAAACAACCAGACTATGAAGGTAACAGCAGAGTAAGGAAATTTGTATTGCTGCCTTTGTATGCTAAGAGTGTGCATTTGTCTTTGGTGCTACTGTTATTGACAGTTATTTTATTTTTTTGACAGATAAGACAATCAAGTTGTGGAAAATCAGTGAACGAGACAAGAGACCAGAGGGCTATAATCTCAAAGAGGAGGATGGACGCTACAAAGACCCCAACACTATCACGGCACTGCGGGTCAGTCCTTGAATCAAACACAAACTGAGTGGTATTTCAAGAGGTGGGATTACTCAGACAGAACAAGGTTTCTACCTAGAACTGAAAATAATCTCTACACAATATGCTTGGTGCTTGATCTATTGAGAGAGCAGTGCTGCCCATTTTAGTAGGTTTGCTTCGTGAGGTAATGCAGACTGCTCAGATTACCTGCCCTGTGGTTATACTGATGGTTACTGTCGATGAAATGTATTCAGACGTATGACTCACCCTGAAAATCCACTCAGGTTCTAGTTATTCTGGTTGATTGCACCTCTTTTGGGTGAAACTATGCTGGTAGTTTTCTGAGATCACCAAATTATTAAAAGGATCATATAGTAAGTTTTCCTGTCCTAACAGGAACAGGTGTGACAAAACTGAGTCATCTAACAGGACTAGCTAAATGTTAGTCAAGCACTGTCTTTATGACATTGTCTTCCTGAGATTAGCCAAAATAACTGACAACACCTTTGTGGGTGTAACATAGGTGTGTGGTGGCTATAACCGTGGGTACTGTTTACCTACCAACATGCATCTACACGGGTAATAGCTTTGTATGATGTAAAAGGAACTTGGAAGAGAAGCTTATTCTTGTTATCTTACATTTTTAGATCAAAATACCATTAATTCGAAATCTGACAAACTTTGATGTAAAAGTATTAAACATGGGTGTGTTACGAGTCAGAGAGGGGTTACCGGTTTGGCTTCCTTTTCTGTTGCTAACGGCTAAGATAACTGCAGCTTGCAAATTGTGCTGCTACAGTTGCTATTCAAGTTAATATTTGGACTCCTCTCAAAATTCTGCACCTTCTGGGTGCATACTTATCAAGGCATTCAGCCAAAAAGCTCACCGTTTACACTTCCATGCTGGCACAAACATTTAAAGAAACAAAATTCAAGTATTAATAAAGATAAATAAACATTTCTTTACACTGACTCTGCATCCAGCAAGTGCAGCAGAGACTGATTCCACATCTGTTAATATCGTATGGTCTGTGGAGACTGCTGTATTGATTTTAAAAAGAAGCAAATCTGTTTGTTAGAATCACATTAGATGGACGACTAATAAGTGTCTGAAATTCTTCCTGTATAGAGAGTGTGTTCATGTATCATGATATGTACTGTATCACCAGGTTCTTGCCAATACACAGCCCTAGTCTTTATTATGAGTTTCAGATTATGTCCCGTTTGTTCTCATCTTCAGGTACCAGTTTTAATACCGATGGACCTCATGGTGGAAGCCAGTCCACGGAGGGTGTTCGCCAACGCCCACACCTACCATATCAACTCTATCTCAGTCAACAGTGACGACGAGACTTACCTGTCTGCAGACGACCTTCGCATCAACCTTTGGCACCTCGAGATCACTGACCGCAGCTTCAGTATCCTTAAATACATGAGGGCATATTTGCCTGTTCACCTGCCTAATCCATGAAACTCATCTGAGTATGAGATTATCTAATGCCAGGTTGACCAACATCAGTGTTGGGTGTGAGCAAAAATACCATAAAGCATAAAGATATGTTTTCATCGTTCTATTCACTGGACAGGTTTCTTCCTTAACCCTGTGCTCTTCAGATATTGTTGACATTAAACCGGCCAACATGGAGGAGCTAACGGAGGTGATCACAGCAGCAGAGTTCCATCCTCATCAGTGTAACACCTTCGTCTACAGTAGCAGCAAAGGAACCATCCGTCTGTGTGACATGAGGGCTTCAGCGCTGTGTGACAAGCACTCCAAATGTGAGTACCTACTCTGGTCACTTTTAATCACCATTCCTCGACAGGTGGCTTAAGTACTGGATTCATTAACCACCTAACACCTTGTGAAGTTTATGGCATAAAAGTCGGACTATATTTCCTCTCACTTATATTTGTATCATCTCCCTTTTCTCTTTTTCCAGTGTTTGAGGAGCCAGAAGATCCCAGTAATCGCTCCTTCTTCTCTGAGATCATATCCTCGATCTCAGATGTAAAGTTTAGCCACAACGGACGCTACATGATGACCAGAGACTACTTGTCCGTTAAGATTTGGGATCTGAACATGGAGAACAGGCCAGTGGAGACCTATCAGGTAAGGCTGACAAACAATCCACAGTAACAATGTGTCAGGTTTGTTACACAAGTGTAAACAGGTTATGAGTGCTACATGATGCTACTTTAAGAGTCTCTTGATAGTGATATTGTAATATCTACAGCATTGGAGACTGGTCATGTATTTTTAGTGCTACACAGCAAATGCTTTTACCACACTGATAACAATGTTTGAAGTCTGCTTCATGCATCACACCACTTCAACTGAACCCAAACTAAATGTAATTTGTCTCTAAATTCACCTGGGCTTGGTAGTCTTAACATTTGCATTATGGGGAAGGACTGTTATGTTGTTTAACCTAGTGTCTGAATTAAGTTGTTCAAAAGTCAGGAGATGTATTGTTCTCTTAAAGTCTCAACAGAAATTACATCAAAGGTAGTATTTATTTTATATTGCCCATGTGATGTTTGTTCTCATTTCAAAGTCAATTCAATGGCCAATGTGCATTTATTCTAAATGGTGATACTGTGCTGTAGAAATACTGCTGTCCTCTTCTCTCTAAACGATGGCCACACCTTTTTTGAAATCTTGCCTTGTAATTCCACATATCGGCCACTTGGAGGCACCATAAGTCCGTGGTTTTGCTGTGCACTGGTGTTTGTATAGAGTGTCTTCCATTGTGTTGAGCTTCTAGATAATATGACAAGTACATAGATGGTTTCCGTGCACAGTGCGATGCTTACAGTGGATGTGAATCTGAATCTTTAGATTGCCCCTTCACACCTGCCTTCTGATCCTTACAGGTTCACGAGTATCTGAGGAGCAAACTGTGCTCGCTGTACGAGAATGACTGCATCTTTGACAAGTTTGAATGCTGCTGGAATGGCAATGACAGGTGAGGACATGCACCAAATAACACCTCATGAAAAAAAGACTTCATATTTAAAGTAGCACTGTCTTTGTTTACTTTTGTTGCTGCTGCTTATCTGTGTTTGGAATATGAAGATTTATTTTTTTTTTTACTGATGGTGCCTGCAAATTAGGACAAAGCTCTTATATTGCATTCACACCAAAGGTGATACAAATTTTTGCCTCGCTTTACTCCCGCGAGTTGGACGGCCGGTATCATTTGTGTTCATTCGCGCTAGAAGCACCGGAGAGGAGAAGGAGCTTGTCTCCATTAATACAAACAACTTTTCTTTCCACCATTTCCTCCATCAGCCATGGAAGAAATAACCGCTGTTGCTACTTTGTACATGTTGTGGAAGTCCCAGATATGTCAGAAAACCAAACGCTGTCGTGTCTGGGTTCATAACATCACCCAGCAATGAGCTGTATTCACATACTGTTCCATTGCACTGACTGTATTTAGCAAGCCATACGTCACTACTGCAGTATGAACCCAAAATAAACAGACGGTGTGCTGTGAATTAATTGCAATAAACACATCAAAGGGATGCTGAAATAACTACATAATAATGCAGATTTGTAAAAAGTCTGAATTCATGATTTGCCTTTCTCATATCCCCCCCCCATCAGTGTGGTGATGACTGGCTCATACAACAACTTCTTCCGGATGTTCGACCGCGGCCAGAGGCGGGATGTAACCTTGGAGGCGTCCCGAGAAAACAGCAAGCCCATGCAGGTCCTAAAGCCTCGCAAAGTGTGCGCAGGCGGCAAACGCAAGAAAGATGAAATCAGCGTGGACAGTTTGGACTTCAACAAGAAGATCCTTCACACTGCCTGGCACCCCCAGGACAACATCATCGCAGTGGCGACGACCAACAACCTCTACATATTCCAGGATAAAGTGAACTAACACCGGGGTGAGCGTACGTGAGATCCGGCGTGGGTGACGTCACGCGTACCACCTGCAGCCTCATCCAGGGTGATCTGCGGTAACCAGCATCCCTGTCCGTCGCTACTGGGTGACCAGACTTTGCCACTTTGTTCTAGATGTGGACAGAGGACGCCTCGCTCTTGCCCATCATCAGCCTGTTTGTGGCAGAGTAACACCTGCCTTGTTGTTTAAGTGATGTTGTGCCAATTTTTTTTTTTTCCCCCCTTTGGTATGGCTTTTTTTTTGCCAGCCCACCTGCCCTTTTTTCTCCCCTGGGGTACCATGGGTAAACAAGTTTAATTTCCTTAAAATTCTGAATACAGACACACTTATTTTTATAACTTTCCCCCCCAAATGGCTCTGTGGTAGAAAATGAAAAACACTTATTTAGTATGTCCCCTTATTGTCCTGTGCCATTGTAGTGTTTATTTTTCTAAGAAAAAATTGCCAGTTTTTTTTTTTTTTTTTGGTGTGTGTATACACCTTTTATTAATTCATCCGTTATACTGTCATAGTATTCTTTGCGTCTCTTCACATGTCTCCCCTCGTTCATTAAACCATGCATACTCAACAGTCACACATGTATGCCCACAGTTTTCTTTAAGCACTTACTGCTCATACATACAGGACAGCAACACCTCGGCGGTTGCCTCCAGGAGTTTGAGACGTACAGTGTGTATTCACAGATTGAAAGCCCGGCCCGGTGAGGAGCTGTCCCGCTCAATGTTGCTGTGCCTCAGGCTCTGGGTGCTCAAATAAGTCCAGACTGCAGAATAGATTTTTTTTTTTCCTTTGGATTGGCTCTGTGTCTTGACATCTTCGTGCGTTTGTTCCTCTTCCTCCTTTTGTTTGTGTCCGACAATAGTCAGGTATAAGAGATAGCCTATTCAAAGATAATTATTATGATTGTCATATTTATATTAAAAAAATGTTAAAATGTCACCAGATTTGTTCCGTCCTATTTTGTGAAACGAAGCCGGACCTTACACATTTTGAGTGATCTTGAGTATTGTCTTCCCATGGTGTACCACAGCTCTGAAAACGTACTTCACAACAGGGAAAAACCTTTTTTTTGATTTGACACTGGACTCTTGCTGCACCAACTAAAGTACTTGGATGTGTTGTAAGTTTAAAAGAAAACATTATGAGGCATTAAGTCACTTGTTTAAACTACTGCAGACGTTACTGCTACTGTATGTAATGGTACAATAAGCTGCTCAAGGATTTGCAGCAGTTGATGTCTCCACACGTATTTAAAAATGTGGACAGTTCAGACTATATTGATGCCTCTAGTAATGTATAACTACAATTTTAATCTATGACGGTGAAGATAATAAAGGAACTACTTTTTGCACCCTTGTGATTGCCTGATCGTTGACGAGATCTCATTAGTGCTGTGCTCTAGTTTTATGCAATGTGTTGTCCATCTTAATGCCTCTCAGGTAACAGTAGGGCTGTGTATTGGCAAGAATCTGGCGATACGATGCGTATCATGATACAGGGGTCACGATTCAATATATTGTGATACTGTAAGCAAGGCGATATATTGAGATTTTTTTTTTCAATTTAATTTTGGGAAAACTGTCATGGTATAAAGAACGCACCAGAAATAAACCATTTTAGAATAGGTAAAAAGGCATTTATACAGCCCAAAACTGCATGGGATTAGCATAAACTCAACATATCTGTAAAGGGGAGACTCGTGGGTACCCATAGAACCCATTTTCATTCACATATCTTGAGGTCAGAGGTCAAGGGACACCTTTGAACATGGACATGACAGTTTTTCCTCGCCAAAATTTAGCGTAACTTTGGAGCGTTATTTAACCTCCTTCTCACCAAGCTAGTATGACATGGTTGGTACAAATGGATTCCTTAGGAGCCTGCTACAACCTCTGAAAGATCGAATAGCGACCGGGTCTGCTGTGCAGAAGAGGTTAATTAAAAATAGATAGTGTTTTGGAGAATCGATACAGTATCCCACAACATATCACGATACTCATGTATTGATATTTTCTTACACCCCTAGGTAACAGTGACAATGTATGATCCTCAGTGTTGTACATCAGTTGCTAAATCTAGTTATAAGATATCCTAAATCCATGTTTACATTATAAACAAACACAGGAGCTGATTTCACTGATTAGAACACCTTCAGCTGCAGAAGAGGCAAGAGTTTAAGCCAGTGATTCTCCATTTCTGCTGGATTTCAATAATTAAAAAATTACAAACACCTGGCATCCCAGGCCCTGAACCCAGCTGTGAATCTGTCCCTAATCTGGATATAATGAAAACCACCCGCTCTAGTAGTGGACCACTGAAGGATCAATGCAATCAGCTGATGTTGCTGTCTGGTTGGCTGATACTTGAGAGCACACATCTGCCTCGTGTCTCGCATGTGGTGTGTACGTGGTTGCAAGCATGCCTCCTCCTACATGGCTATAGCACCCAATCACCACATGCTTAATTGTTTGCATTTGCACTTTCTATAATAATAATGATAATAATCAATGCTAATAGTTCATGCATGCTGTAGCCTGTGTGAATGTTTTTTTCTCTCGTTATGTTATTCCACTCAATTCAATTCAATTCAATTCTATTTGCTTTATTGGCATGACTGCCAGGTGAACAATATTACCAAAGCGTCAGTAAATAAAAGACAGAGTGTGAGTTACATCTATAATGTGTTGTTGTGGTTGTCTCTGTGACATGCACTGACATAGCCTCCTAATTCTCCCTCTCTCGCTCCTTTTGTTATCAACGGGACGGTGTGACGTAGTGATGGGAATTCCGGCTCTTTTTAGTGAGCCAGATCATTTGGCTCAGCTCACCAAGAAGAGCCGGCTCTTTCGGCTCCCAAACGGCTCTTCATTTTAGCACTTCTGCCTTTTATAATTCAGCCAAATTTAGCGCTGTTTTGACCTATGATTAGTATGTGTGCACATATATCACCTAAATTATTCAATATAATTATACTAAACCTTATAATTTCCAGAATACCGTAATTTTACATGCTGCTTCGTTTCCGACTGTCACTCATCTTGTCTGCTATTCGCGCACCGCACTCCTCTCTCTCTTTCTCTCCTCCTCTCCCTCCTGCTCTGTACCTGTAGACTGTGAGCGCGCCGCGCACCACCGCCCCTCTCTGCTTGATGGTAAGATCCTTGTTTGTCATCACCTGATTGGTCGCATGGACATCATTAACACAACATTTAGTCACCATCAGTGCATGGAGTGCCCGTGGCGCGGAGAAGATCATCCTATGATTTTGCCTTAAATTAAAGGGACTGTTTGTAACTTTTTACACGTATAAATCACATGGGTCGGTTTCCCATGCGCTCGCATATGCCCGCTCGTGTGTGGCTGGAGTCTCTGCTCCTCTGCCTGCTTGCCTTCACTCACACACCGCGTGCGTTCTCGCTGTCTCGCTCCACCTCTACACGTGCATGCGCGCACACTCCACACTGCAGAAGAGTTAGTTTAGCTCTGAGAATATCTAGTGAATGTACAGTGGATGTTTGTGCAGAAATAAATGCTGCAGCTCCTCCAGACCAACAGAAGTTTCCCGTGTCTTGTGAAGTGACAGGGCTCCGCAGAGAGAAACGTTATTGTCTCCGACCGGGAGCCGGTGTCTCCCTCTGGCCGCGGCTGGGAGGCTGAAGCAGGAAAAGCCAACACTAGGATCAGCATTGATTCATGGAGAGACCTTCGTCTTGTCAGCTAACATTACTGCCAAGCGGGTGAAATATAGAGTGATATTGTGGTTTTAGCTGACGTGTGTCGCCTCACTGTGTTGAGCGATGCTTGTTCATGTCTATTTAGAGCGAGCAAGCGCAAGCCCGACGCTGACTTTCGTTGACTTAACGGCCACAGGTGTCGCTGTTAACAAGCATTTCTGATTCTTACAAACAATCCCTTTAAAAGAGCCGGCTCTTTGAACCGACTCGTTTGCGACCAACACATCAATACGTCACGCAGCTCCTCCGGTGGAAGGTCTGAGCGGCTCTCGGCTGCAGCAAGAGCGAAAAACAAACGGCTGCGGTGCTTTAGCTTAGCTTTACCGCTGTCTCTGAGGAAAACAGAGTAACACACTCCGGGTCAGCTGTTCTAGTTGTACTTCTGAATGTGTGCAGATAAAGTAGTGCGCGTTTTAGCACTGACTTGAGCCTTTTTTATGCTACCCTTCCTGCTCTCCAGGCAACCATGTCCGACTCTGTTAACACTACTTCTACAGACAACAACGGGCTTAACGGTAAGATAACTGTTACCAAACTGCTGGACTGGAACAGCCTGTCAGTGTGTTTACTTTCAGAGGAACATGTCTGGGTACATTACTGTATTTTAATAATAAGTTTATTGAGCGTTCTGTGTCATTAAATGTAGTTTATTATGCCCGTTTTTGAAGCTACATTGAAGGGGAGAGAACGCTATGTTCCGTGTGTTTATTGACAGTGGTTCAGCCAATGGGGTTTCGAGAAGCGTTGAGTGACAGGCGAGTAAGCCAATCAGCGATTCACGCGGAGCGGTGGAGGCGGGTTTAAGCTTTGTCAACAAGGCGAGATGGAAGAAACTGGCAAAAAATGGGGGCAGATAAATATTAGATTATTTTCACGTTAGTTGCTGTAGTTTACAGACAGTTATATCTTTATACATGACAGAAATCGGCGTAAATATTATTATATATTATATATTATATTATATAATATATATTTATATAAATATATATATTTATATTATTATTAATATTATTATTATTATTATTATTATAACGTTTATAGTATTTCATTTTTTAAGATTTCTAAATATATTACTAACTCAATTATCATTTGACAAATAGCATTTTTTACTGCCTTATTTCATGTGTGTGGAAATGTATCACCTGGGACTGGTAATTCAAAACTTGGAGGTAAAAAAACAACTTCTTGTACCTTTTGGTCCTAATTATGCCAAGTAATATCAAACTAATCTGTACTGAGACAATTTATTAAAAAAATAGACATTTATACAAAAAACAATCCAGTCAAAAGACATAAAACCACATTTTATGGATACAAAAATGTTGAGCCTTGGCTATTAAACCAATGAGAACTTCCTTCTTTCCCTGTTAATAACTCATCGTAGTTTACAAATGTAATAAATAGGACCAGAATGTCTGCAATGCCTTGAGGCAAATATTTACAATTTTAAAAATTCAAGTAAAATCTTCTCCCCTTTTCTCTCAGCCAGAGTTTGTAAATGAGTTTTGACTTGAAAGAAAAGATAAGAGCATTTGAAATGAGTGCAGTGGTGAGTTGTCACTTTCTCAGATGCCCTTTTTTGGTTGTTTCCTCTCTGAACTCTGCACTCTTCTCTGTTGACAGTCCAACGTGAGGACCAGTGGAGGTAATATGGATCAGAATGATCCGGATAATGAAATCTCCATTTTCTCAGTCAAGGATCAAAAGGACCTTACTGACTTTGTCCCAGTTTTTCAAAACAGCGACAGGTTGGATCACGGTGATCTCGACACGACATGGGAAGTGAAGCCTAGGCTATTTGTCAATATATGTCAAATCCACCTTTGAGGTGGGATCCAAATGATCCTGAATTTTGGCATCAAATTGATCCAGATTTCTGCCTTAAATTTTGAAATACTCAAATGCATGATCTTGTCTGGATTAAAGGGAGGATTCGATCGCCAAATCCAAATATTCAGGATTAGAAATCTTTAGATCTGCTTTGAAATAACCAGTTTTCAAATCATATCAGAATTTAATCCAATCCAAACAATATAGTCCTGTGAGATCATTGAAATACTGGCCCCTGAACATTCAGTTATTCAGTTGAGATAAGCTACATACAAGACCTCACCTTGCATAAGCCATTTAGAGACGTAAACAAAGGCATGTTTATTACCCTGCTGCACTGACTCAGGAGCTTACTTTGAGCTGTTGTGGTTTAAGTTTTACAACACTATGGGGGCCCTGACTTGGCATGCTATTTATGGCTACAGTGACAAGAGGACAGACGTTTTGGACGTGATGAAAGGGGGGGAAAGTGTTACAGCACACTGCAGTGTAGGGACACGCAGGCTGGTTGATTCAGAGCCACACTGGGCAGGAATCAAACTTTACAGCCACGTTTCTTATTTCAAGAGTTACCATGGAGCAAGCAAGTTGGCTGATGGATGGTAATAATGTTCCACCCTGGTTCACGACCGTAATTGTACATTCAACAGCATGTTAGGTTACATCTTCCCCCTGTTATAGGCTATGAAATGGAAAGCAACACAAGTTTTGTTATAATGTTCAAGTCTGGTATTCCTGTTGTATATTTAAGAGCAGTCCAACTTTTTACATAAATACTATATCTGCCAGTTAAGCCAATAACAGGAAAAAGACTGGAGAAAGCCTACAAATAGTTCAGAAGAAAGTTGAGAAAGTTTGTGAGCCAGCCGCCATGTTGAGATCAGTTGAGGAAATACCAAGCACCGCCCACCAGCTGGAGCAAACTTTCTCATTTTACAGCTAAACAGTACACTAAGATGTTTCTGAAATTATTTTAAATGAGAAATAGACATTACAGTAACAGAATATTAATTCATATTTGATCAGTGTTCCCTAGTTTGACCGTTTGATTGGAGTTCGCGAGTGATTGACAGCTGCCTCAGTTGAATGAATAGTCAATAAGAATTCTCTCTCTCTGAAATGACCTGTGATTGGCCAAAGTCTCCCGTCACGGGATTTTTTAAAGCCTGAAAACATAACCATGAGGAGGTGCAAAAGTGTAGTTTTCTCTCGGAACACTTGAAAGATAACTGAAAGGTTATTATATAATATTTGCCTATTGATGGCAAAAATATTCTGCCTACTGCCACTTTAACTAAAGAAGTATGAAATTCCCAGAAGATTTTATTTGTGTAACAGTACATGATGAGACACTGCTTTAGGGACAATAAGACCTTGCACTGATCAGATGGAGAGGCCAGCAGTGTTGTTATCTGAGACTGTTATTTCTGGCGTTTCCTGGAGCTCTCACACCAGAGTCATTTTGATCTAATACCTGGGATCTTCAGGCAAGAGGCAGCCTCGGCCCTCCTCCCTCCTGCCTGAGCCTCAGTAGATCAGAGAGGTCACACCATGTCTGCTTCCTCTAAACCCACCCAACAGCTGATAACCGATCTGTCGCCAGAATGTTCGGAAGGCTTCAGCACCATGGCAATGTGGTTTTAGTCCACGGAGCGGAGACAATGGGCTGTCGCCAGCAGCTTGGCTCGCGGTCCGCTGTGTAATCCACAGGATGAGTGCAAGTGCTGAGTCGAGGCCAGTTTTAGGGGGGGTGCGGGGTGCATCATTTGGGTAGTGGTGGGTATAACTGGCCTGACGCCTGACCCGTGAAATTCAGTCTGCTGGAAGCTCATGTGAACATGGTGTTTACTTACTGTTATGGGGTCATGTGATCTGCTCAGGAGGCCTTCCTCTTTTTCATTTTAGTGAAGTGTTTTTCATGATGAGGGATATTATGGAATGTTTCCCCCCTCTCTACCCATTCTTCAAATGCATGCCCTTAGCTGCCAGTCCATGCCCGAGTTCACGTACAAACCGGGAAGGCGTCATATATCACAGTGAAGGTCTACAGAGGACACCACAGCACATACACGGGCAGGCATTTACAGCACTTTCATCACACAGCAGTAAATAGAGCTTTACTCTTGAACTTCTCTAACTGACAGGCTCTGGCTGTCTGTGTTGTTGTCCCTTCCCAGTTTAGGACTAGGAAATAATAATTTAAATAATTTAAGGCAAAGTCCCCCCCCCCCCCCCCTTCCAGTGTCCCCTATGGGACCTTATTTCGGAAAAAAATATGTATGAATCACACCTATGATGTTTGTAAATTAAAAAGATCATTTTGCAAGTCGCAGTTTATCGCAGCGAGAGAGACGTCACTTACTCGACTTTTGGGTGTGTATTCTTTCTAATTACATTAGTCTGATACTTCAACAGAAACTGCACCTTCTTGACCATGACTTGCATAATTATGTTTTAAATAGACAAACATCATATGTGTGATTCATGGCGCAATTCAAACAGGATCAAAAAATATTTGTGTCTCACCGTTGACTACCGTACATATTTTTTTCCGGAATAAGGTCCCATGGTGGGACTCCACCTCTCTATTTCTCTTTGGCTTTTGAATAAAAACCTGTTTTGCTGCACTCTGTGAAAGTGCTGGCAAGAGGTACATATTTTGACATGTCATGGCAGGAAAAGCACAGGTGCAAAATTAACATTAATGATGTTTGCAAATTCATTCAGGCGTGCCAGTTTTTGCATTGTGCATGCTGGCTCACCGGGATGCCAAAAATTGAAAATAACCACCATTTATCTTGTTACACCTGTGCTCGTCCTGTTAGTCAAACACCTGTTGTGAAAAAGCCTTTCAAGGCTCCAACTATAACTTTCTCTCCTCTCACTGATCTTTCTGAGTAATCAATAAGAAGTTTGATAGTGTTTTTTTTTCACAATAGACATTAGTTTCACCTGTGCTTTTCCTACTAAGTTAAAATGTCTGATATGAAAAAAGCTTATTGGAAGCTCCTTGCTTACCTAAAGTGAAATTATTTCCAAAGCTTCTGATGTGCATATACTGTATAACCAAAAGTGAACATAGCAAAAAATCAGTGACGATACCAAAACATAAGAATAGGTAGACAGTGTATCGTCCCCTGCTGTAGAGGCACAGGCAGGCTATTATTCTGGTTGCCAAACATGTTGCCAAAAGGGTGGTAATATGCAACAAAATGAAAAAGGACACAGTCAAATGATGCTTCCCGTTTGCACACTTATGGTTTTACTGGCCAATGTAAGCAAATAGCCTGCTCCTTGGGGCATATCAGATCTTGCACTGAGCAGGATATTGGCTCTTTCGTTTATTGACATGACTGGCTCCGTCTTATCAGCCGATCCTGACTTGTATCCGGACATGTTCAAACTCTTTGAAAAGCAATGCAGCGTTTTATGATATCTAATATTTATGTTGTAATGCACTCATGCAGTCCAACTCTTTTACATAAACTCAGTTGAGGCACTACATTGTAGAATAGTAGTAGCCAAGTATTTAAGAGTTTGTATCAGTACCTTTTAAAGGGGACATATGCTCATTTCCAGGTTGTGTTTTAGGTTTCTACTGGAACATGTTTACATGCTTTAATTTTCAAAAAACACATTATTTTTCTCATACTGTCCGTCTGAATATACCCGTATTCACCCTTTGTGTGGAGCGTTCCGTCTTAGCGCCTCTTTAAGCCCCCCTCCCGAAAAAGCCCAGTCTGCTCTGATTGGCTTGTGAGAAAAATATGGTGTACCTTTGTAAAAGTAGTTCTCAAGCCATGTTTGTCTGTTTCTTCCCTCAGGGTCCTGGGTGGAGTTGGAGATGAACAGAGGCACAGCCGCATCAGCCCAATCATCCTCCACAGGCGGTCTGGCCCCAGGCCTGCTGCCCCTCCCTCAGGTGGAGGAAGAGGAGGCCATGGTGGGGGGCCTGGAGCACGTCCCGTCCTCGTCCTCGATCCACAACGGAGACATGGAGAAGATCCTGCTGGACGCCCAGCACGAGTCAAGCCGCAGCAACTCCTCCTGCGACAGGTAGTGTTGAAGGACAACTCCTCTGCATATGTGAAAAAAAAGTTGTATAACGTCTTTTATGGCTCCAGAGGGAGCTGTGTGAAGGCTGATAAATTGTGTCAGTGACAAACGTCAGTTGTGGGCGAAGACTACAAGTTTGAAACTGAAAAAATCTGGGGGTGTAGTTAGAAAGAAGTGTCTCAAGGCTACATTAGCCTAGCCTGACCCGCCAGATGGTTTGTTACACAGAACTATCTGAGAAGCCATCATCGGAAACTGTTTGGAAAAGGGCATGCACTTTCAAAAAACACTTGGCAGGTGATTGGATGAACCATCTGTCAATCAAACTCTTGCCAAAGCCAGTCAGGAGAAGAGCGAAAACATCACCTTCAGTGCTGTTCTTTGCTCTTCCTTCAATGAAGAAATACTCTCTAGTTCTGATATAACTGATGCTATTGCAGTATCTACGCTAACCTCTTCAGGAGCTGCCATTGTAGTTTAGAACAAACAGTCACCTAAGCCACACCCATAGCTGCCAGTAGCTCCTCACAGGATGCTGATTGGACTGTTCTCTGGCTTTCCGGACACAAACGTGTTACTTGAAGCCTGACGAGATGTTTTTTCATGTGATATGTGATCCAGTGATTCTCGAATGATCTCTTGACATTGCGAGGACCCAGCTGCTGTGGAAGGTAAACAGTAACCGCTACTGGTAATCGAATCTCCGACCGAACTGTTAGTGGTCAAGTAGTTACAATATGGATAATGTATGCACCAACTTTTTAACAAGGAGGAACAATGTGTGTTTTTGATGCCGTGCTGAGTTAGACTGTGTAAATAACAGAAAAAAAGTTTGTAATGTTTATTTAAAAATTTGATTAACCATTAACCATAGATAGCAAACTAATCTTTCTGTAACGCTGAAACTCCTAAAATAAAGGCTGTTATACTTCCTTATCTTAACATTAGATACAGACCAGGGCTCTGGAATTACCACTGTGGTTCAAAAGTTCAAAGAAAGTCATGAGTTCTTGGGTTCATCCAAGTCTGTGTTTATAGTTGTGGAAGATTTAGAGCACGTGGTGAATTTGGAGTTGTTTTTCTTGACTCTCACTCAGTGTAGAGCAGCCTGCTTCAGAAGTTACATTTGAGTTTAAAACCAAAACAAAATCTCTTCCGTGCTGTATGCTGAGATGATTATAACCCTTGATTTGATGTAAAGTCCGAGGATGTTTAGAAACCTGTTTTCAACATCATTTGTTAAAGGAACAATATGTAGGACTAACAGCTAGGATTTAAAAACATTGGCGCCGTGGCCCGTTTGCTCCACCGGTGTGACTGATAGCAGTTGGTGCACGCTTTCGCAATTTGAGGGTTACCTTCTAGACACGACCACGTTATCCTCTGTCCAGCAGCAGTAGTTGGAATCACTTCACCAGCTGTGTGTCTTAAATACTCGCCGCCTTGATAACCCAGCTTCACACGGACCACAGAGAGATGTGCCGAGGCTTTGCAGGTCGGGTAGAATCTAACGTCAACGTTATCTCTGTTGATCCAGTTAATTTGGTTGCTTCCATGGCTGCAGAAGGCTGTGTTTGTGTGCCAATTTGTTTGATATGTGGCAACGGCGTGTCGAAATGGGCAGTAAACGGGATCACACAGGCCAAAACAAAAACAGACTTACCGGACTGGAATGTAAATGTCACAGGAGAAAATACAGGCTGTAGCATTGTTGTCGGAGAAGCGAGTATTTCAATTAAGCACGTTTCCTTAATCTCTGATGACATATCACTGTCATTTTATGATTTATTACAGTGAATATATTACATCTTGGTCCTCTAACAATGCCAGTGTAAAGCTGTGAGGTTATGAAATCTGTAACACAAAATGAAACCCAAACCTGCCCCTCTGTTCCCATGGCTGGTGTAGTAGAAAATAACGTGAACTGAAGGGATTAGCATATAATTGCATGCCATTTTTAATTATTGCTCACAGGATACAAATATCTTATCTGCAATATGATGCGTGTTTACTGGTGAAGATCTGTGTAGACTGTCAGAAATACATTTGATCATGAGGGGAATTTTACAGTTGAAGATCATAGTTAAAAATAACATTTGCACTGCAATCACTTTTTAGTTAAACAATTACTTGTATCTGCTGTTTTTTTTTTGTAATCAGCAGCTCCTTTGTGTTCCCTCGCTGCAGGAAACACAACATTTTTCGTGTTTATGAGGGCATAAAATCCAGGGGGAAATCATCTTGAGCTTGGTAATTTAAAACAATCTGGATTTTTTTTGGTGTAAATCATTTAAAAAACATTAATTGTAGGATAGTTCAAATGTTGAAAGGCATCCTTTCAGCCTAAATGCCCAGATGGCTGCTCATCTATTAACCACCCAATAAAAGCTCACTGGGAAAAGTGAAACTTCACACCTTTTTTATGAGAGGCATTTAATATTGGTCACCTCAATTTACCTCATTATTCCAGTGGGAAATCAGCCCATAAGTCGGGAACATGTTGAGTCAGCTTTGACTCTGACTCGACAGCTGCTCAGCCGTTGAGTTGGCTTCTGAAAATAAAAATGACGTCCCTTTTTCACAGCGTGCCTCCCATTTTATTGAGCATGTTAGACAAAAATCCTGACCCCTTCACCTCCCAGCCACATAATTGCGCTTGTGTGTGTAATCCTGGAAGGCTGCGATAAAGCAGAGCTTATCAGGGAGCCGGGCAGTCAGCTGTCAGTGAGTCACCTGAGGATGTTTGTGCGCATTTGAGAACACAAGAACACTGTATCAACAAGTTGCTCTGAAATAAGCAGGGATGCAAACATCAACACGGCACTGAACACTTTTAGAACAACCCCGGTGTCATGTTACTCAAATGTAATTAGGAAAATGTTTTCTTTACGTGTCCTTCCAAGACACACACATTGGTCAGAGAGGGCAGAGTACAGCAGGAGTTTACTGCTGGATAAACACATTCTCCACTGTCCTAGTCGACGTGTTGTAACTTCAAGCTTTCTCGCCCGTTGGGCTTGAGTTTGCCATGTTAAGATTTGTGTATTTTTATCTGCGAGGGTTTCTTGACAATATTTGTCATTGTTTTGTGTTGTTAATTGATTTCCAGTAATAAATATATACATACATTTGCATAACGCAAGCATATTTGCCCACTCCCATGTTTAGAAGAGTATTAAATACTTGACAAATCTCCCTTTAAGGTACATTTTGAACAGATAAACAATGTGATTCATTTTTGATTAATCGTGTTTAACTATGGACAATCATGCGATGTAAAAGAATGACATTCAATATAGCCCTAGTATAAAGCCTATTAACTCACACCTGAGAATCTTCCAGGATGAGCTGAAGTTCATAAGGTGTCATGAGTTCATGACTTTTCTAATAAACGAGGCCTCTGATTTGTTGTTTTTTTCACTCTGCCCACAGCCCTCCGCGGCCCCACAGCCCCCAGGATGACGGACAGATCATCTTTGACGTGGACGTGAGCGGCAGAAGAGACAGCCTGGTAAGCGCTCTCAGGTTCTCCATCAGTCTGTTGTCATGGCAACCTCAACCACCGGCCCTATAGCGGTGTATGTACATGAGAATGACAACTGCTGCCTGCCTTTAGTTTCCATGGAGATGGCTGCCGCGCCCAATGTGGATTTCTGTTTCTTTTGCACAGCGTTTGTTGTCCCCATTACTCTTCTTCTTCACTCTTGCTCTTTTGATCTCTGTAAACAAACCTTTTGTGTATGTTCTTTACTGATTTGAGAATGAGTCCATGACACACACATGCATAGATGTACAGAACAGGTCTTGACAGAATGGTCATCATGGATGTAAAGCCTGAAGGCCGAGATTGCTAAATGACGTGTGTGTTGGTGTCTTTAGTCAGAAGAGGACGTCTTGGAAAAGGAGAGGGACATGGACATCCTGATGAAGGACGCAGACTGGGTTGCTGACTGGTCTAGTCGACCGGAAAACATTCCCCCCAAGTAAGTCTCAACTCAGTAAACAGCAACGTGATGTTTCCCCGGCAACTGAGCACACAGGTGCTCGATTTTTCCAGAGAAAGCGGTTAGTCATTATCGCCATAAAGTTGGTCTAGAGCACAAATATAAAGCCAGCTGCCAGACACTGTGTATGAAACTCTGATGCAGACAACTTTGGAAGAGTTGAAGGTTAATTGATTTACAAATTAACCCCTTTTATCTCAATCTGACACACTGACACACTGACAGCTGTTGTTGCCTGTTGGGCTTGAGTTTGAGCATATTTTTTATGCTAAATGCAGTACCTGTGAGGGTTTCTGGACAATATTTGTCATTGTTTTGTGATGTTAATTGATTTCCAATAATAAATATATACATACATTTGCATAAAGCAAGCATATTTGCCCACTTCCATGTTGATAAGAGTATTAAATACTTGACAAATAGATACAAACAGATACAAAATTAATTAATTAATTTGCAATTAATCAAGATTTAATGGACAAATGTTTCCCAATAAAATTATGTCATAGATTTTGGGATGATCAAGCCAACCAGGTGACTAGTGAAGTCATCTCCTCTAATTATTCCTAAATTATGACCTCAAATTAAAGACTGAGGAGTTGTTTTATAAATGACTTTAACAACGGGTGTTTTGGGGCATACTTTGGGGGTGTCAGATTGTCGATCAACTGTTCTGTGTCTAAAGTGTCTGTGATCTTTGCAGGGAGTTTCATTTCCGTCACCCTCGTCGCTCAGTAACACTCAGCATGAGGAAGACCGGGGCCATGAAGAAAGGAGGAATCTTCTCCGCCGACTTCCTCAAAGTCTTCATCCCCTCGCTGCTACTATCACACATCCTCGCTCTGGGGCTGGGGTAAGAAAGAAACACCACAGATAACGTGTCCGTTCACTGAGTGTACGTCAAGATTTTGAATAATATTTTGAGTTGTACGTAAGCCCCACTAGGGGGAGCTGTACAACCGCAGAAGCAAGTCAGCTGTGTCCTCCATCCATATCTGTGTGACAAACTGGCAGAGCAGCTGCCGACTGAGAAGGTTGCACACCTGCTGTCTCAGAGTGAGCTCCGACTCTCCCAGGAGCCCTTTCTGCTCCTGATAACACATGTTAGAATAATCCCGGCTCCTCAATCAGATAATGTCACAGCAATGATACCTCAGACAGCAGGCTGTTCTTGTACGTGATGTGGCATGCAATGAGTGTCATTAACCTGTCATCATCATCACCCGCATCTCTGTACGGTTACATAATAAGTCATTGTGGTGCTCTCACTGAACTTTTAACTGTTGCTACTGTTGGAAAAGGGATAATAGTTTGATTATTGTTTTTTCTGTTTGGTAATGCTCTTTATATATGAGATTTAGAGTTACCGGTTAAGGCCCAGAGACCCCAAGCCGACATCAAAGAACTAGTGGCCAACTGTTGCGTCGCCTCACGTCACCTTTGTCTTGGCCGACAAGTTGCATTTGAACATACTGCAAAGACTACAGCTGACGGCCAGTTAGCGCGTACGTTCTGCGCCTGCGTGAGAGGAAATAACTCTCCACACCAGCAGGTAGCGGTAGTCTGTATTCGTCATTCAAAAAGGGGAAACTTGGCGATTGTCCATAGTAGGAAAAAATAACTAGGTAACTAATAACATTAAAAATGGCTCTGCACCAGCAATTATTGCAATGAAGCAATTAATGTTGTTATTCACACCCGTGCAGGACAAGTCGAAATGCGTGGCTGGTGATACATAACCTGCTCCTTGTCTGTGTACCTCCTTCTCGACAGAGTCTACATCGGAAAGAGGCTGACCACGCCAACCACCAGTTCTTTCTGAACCTGAAACAGAAGTGCCTGAGAAGTGGCCACGAGTCGTCGGAGAAAGTTTTGCTGTCCTGAGAAGAACGGCTTTCTCTTCTCCCTCTATCCCGCCTGCCCCCCGCTTCCCCTCCTCCTCCTCCCTGAGATATGACATGTTCTCAGGAGAAATGCATCTGCCTTTTCCTCCCCTCTCTCTCTCTCTCGCCCTCTCCTTCCCCACCTTTTTTTTCTTGATCGGCTGTTCTCTGAATGTCTATAGATACCCCCCCCCCCCCCCCCCCTTCCTCTCCCGCCTTATATCCTTCACTCATTTGTGTAAGCTTTTCATAGAATAAGGTCATATTTCCCCTTTCTCCAGCGAATGGGTTTAATGTTTATAACGGGTGGGTTTTCAGGGAGGGTCACAGCATCAAACCAAACTCTTCTACCACACACTGCCCCTTTGATCATGTGACAACAAGGGAGGACAATCCAGTTTTAGAAGTGACCACAGATTGTGCCACCTATACAAGTAGCCCATGAAAGGGTTAAACCAAATTCCGAGTCGCAAACTGAAAATGTGATCATGCCTTTTTTGAAAGTAGCCATTTCTCTTTTATATTTTCTTTTTTTAATTTATTTTACAACAGTGGTGGTTTATTGAGGAGGTGTAATGATGGAAGGAGTTACCATAGTGGCCAGGGGAAGTCTCCAGCTCTGTCTGCCAGACGGCAGAGATTTATGTGACGTTTTTTCAGTTTTTCCATTCAATTCTGCACCTGAATATTTTGCAAATTGACAATAACTGGAAACCAGGGTGTAGGGTGTGTGTTGTACAGGCAGGCAGGTGGTGCGTCCCTCTCAGTGTGAACAGTATTTTGTGCTCGGGCCTTATGGGTAGCGGCGCTGCCCCGTCCAGAAAGGTTCAGTTGTCTGTCCAAACAGTCGGTGTTGTCCTTCCAATGAGCTTCCTGGTTTGACTGCGACATATCGTAGAGCCGGTTTGGTCCCGACGGATCAGTTCCCACTTACTTTTACTCCAGATTAGGGCTGGATATGACATGTGGTGATTGTTTCATAGTTTTTAAGTCATCGAAAAGGATTCGGTAGCAAAAAGCTTAAAAACCTGAGATTTGAAATGAAGAGAAATTGCTTTGTTGGCATTTGTTTTGAGGAGTCACTTTAATTAAAAGTTAAGTATTTCATGAAAGACATGGTAAATATTAAACTTGAAATACTTGACTTTTACTTTCAAGACATTGGTTGCCGCCATCTTTGTGAAAAATGTCCAGTGGTAGCCAGCCCTGCTCTCTAATACTCCAACACGTTTTGCCAAAATGAAGGGAACTTATTCCAGGACATTTGTCGCAGTGACACTGCACATGTGCAGCAGCTTCTAATCGACTGAAGGGAGGTTAGTTTTTACCTAACGAGGCTCTACTTTATGTGTAAACACAGGTACTTAAAGGTCCACAGCGTGATTGAGAAGCTTGTGGGCCTTCCACAGCCAGATCTGGGTCAAATAATATTTAATATTAGATGTTCAGATCTCATTGAATGCCAAATAGTTTATTCTTTATTTCTGCGTGACATACAAGGGTGTTTTTTTTGGAGCAAACTCATCCCCAACCAGAAGTAAATAATTCCTAGAGATGTGGTATTTCAGTTATTCATGAGTGAATTAACTCTTTAGAGCCTTTTCAGTTTTTCTTACTACTTTGTTGACAGATGTACAGGTTTTGACTTCTAGGACGACACAGTGAGTTTCCGTTTTAAAGTTGAGCATTATACTACCTGGCGTTGCTTTGTTGCCTTTTAAAGAAACATGATTTTATGATTATTTGCATTTCAGTGTTACATTTCACGGAGCAAGAAGAGAGTAGACAAATAACATAGGTAACTTCTATGAGCTCTGACGGTCGCCAACGTCCGTCACAACGTTCTGAGTTGCATAGATGTGAACGTATCTGAAAAAATACTACTTAACTTTTTTCTGCTATCGACAGCTACTTGAAATCAAATCAGCCTCTCTTTGAAATAGTCTTGCTGCAAATACTATTTGACCCAGCAGGTCGACTCAGGACGTGTTATCTCTTTGTTTTACCTCTTGTGACAGACTCATTAACTACCAACGATGACTGGGGTCTTGTCTCCATTTCAGCCACACAGGTACTGTTGTATTGTGCGACACACATGTCTGCCTGTGTTTGTACATGCAGTGTTTGACGGCGCTATTTTGGATTCTTCTTTCCTGTTTTGAGTTGTCTGTATTAAGTTTTTGTTTTTTTTCCCGATGTTGCAGAAAGATTGTGAACGCGCAGAGCGGGAGAGTTTAAAAGTGTGAAAATAGAACCCCTCTTGGTGATGGCTGGGCCTAATGTGAATAGGAAAGGAAAGAGGCTTCCCTCAGACTGCGATGGTCTAACAGTAGCTATTGTAATGATGCATTTGCTTTGTTTTTCTTTTTCCCACTACATTGGAAGATTTGATGAACATTTTGTCATTAAAGATGACCCGAATGAAGCTTTTCACTGAGTGTTCCTTTGTAAATTCATCAAAATAAATCACTGTAAACCTGCACTTTAAAAGGTATAGTGTTTAGGATTTGGCGGCATCTAATGGTGTGGTTGCAACATGACGGACTCTGGGAAAAGGACACGCTCCCTATGTAGATTAAAACGGCTCATTCCAAGTTAACGAACACACAATGATTCCTAATTTCAGGTGATTATACACTAATGAAAACATATTATGAATATTATATTCCATTTCTGCTAATAGATCCCTGAAATGTGACACACCGCTCCTTTAAGGTTCATTATTATTACTGAATATCTTTATATGATTAGTAGCAAATTGGGGAATTTAACCATGCTGCTAAATCACTGGGTATGTAAAACTGTAAAAGGAAAATAAAGGATCTAATTTTGCTAAATGCTGCTTGAAATTCCTAAATTTAATTACCCTTTTAATTGAAATAAATTTCCCTTTTTGTGGTTGCTTAAACGTGTAATCCTTAAGGCCTTCAACTAATGATTTAGTTTTTTTTCGTCAGTCATTTTTCAGTTTTGATTATAAAATAATCATATTTACAAATGATACAAGAGCACAAAGTGATCAATGTCCTAAAAATACTTGTTTTGTTTGACTAGTAGGCACCAAAAATATGTGCAATATTCAATTTACTATAATATGAAACTGTTAGAAGCAACCAAATCTCAAACTTCTCTAAGGAATATTGCCATAAAAGTCTGTAAGGACAGAAAAATGTAAATATTAAAGGGGACCTACACCCATTTTCAAAATTCATACATGTTATTCCTATGGTCTAAAACAGTACAAAAGATATTAGTAAACATGAACCACTCTCCCAAATCCAAAAACCAGAGTGCTAAAACTCAATGCCCAAGCATGGTTTACATTTTGTAATACTGTAATCGTGAAGTGTTTTTTCCGCCTCCTTGGGTGCACACCATGTCGCCCTCAGCAGCTGCCACAGGTCCCAACCGTTGTTTTGGGCATGATCCAAGTCCACAGCAGCAGAAGCTTTGTGCAGCGAGCGAGCACACATAGCTGAGACCTGAGGCATCGGGCCTCTCAGGAAATCACAAGACGTTTCCTAAACTAGCAGGAAATTCCTATGAGCTCTGCTTGACACTTACAGAATGAAGATACTCAGATCAGTTTAGCATTAAGAGCAGCTGAGGTGAGAAGACGCCAAGCTTTATGAAATGTATTTATTAGACAGTGGACAGCAAAAAAACTATTTAATTTAGGTTGAAATGTTGGCAAACAATGCATTTTAATGATTCTTGCAAAAGGCCAAGTTGTCCAGAGAACAGCACTTCTTGGGTTTGAGACTGTTTATCGTCTCTTGTTTTCAGTCTGCAGGTGTCCTCAGTTACCCTGCTGTAACAAATCTGTTTGTTTAAAACTCCTCCTGTCAATTATGACACTTAAAGAAGTGTCAAGTTGTTCTTCGCTGAACCCTCGCCCATTACACCTTTAACCTTGACCTGGATGTTTTGAGCTGCTTGAAACCAGAGCAGGAAGACCTTCAGGAAGACACCATGTCAGCACTGATTTGAACTGATCAATGGGGCCACACACAGCGTCTATGTCTTAAATGTGCCGTACAGAGCTGACTGGGGAAGCACTGCACTCCAGTGGCAGACACTCTGCAGTGCGGACTGTCCTTTACAAAGGTTTCCCTACAAGTACCATGGACTTTGTTTTTTTCCCATATTTTGCTACAACAGGCTTCAAGGTATTCAAATTTAGCTAAAAACACGATGTCTGGGTGTAACTTGTTATGACTGTTTGCATCAGGGCCTTAAAGGTACTATTGATAACTGTGATAACATTCAGCCACTAGATGTCATACTCTCCCTCCTAGTTCTATTGCATTTACTTCACAACAAGTTGTTGCCAGACATTCACTGTCAATCTCAGCCATTTGTCAATTTTTTCCACACTAACTGACGACCCACAGATACCACGTGATACCAACGTTGTTTTACAATTGGCAAATTTTCACGTTTTTGCGTTATAGTTCTCGTACATACTTGCCACACGGGAGAAGTTTCAGGTGGTTGCAATCTGCAACCTCACCGCTAGATGCCACCAAATCCTACACACTGCACCTTTAACTGGCTGCTGGCTCCAGCTCCATATTCACCGTACAGACATGAGAGTGGTATCTGTCTTCTCATCTAACTCTCAACAAGAAAGCAAAAATATTTACCAATGTTGAACTTTTAAGCTTTTGAAGTACAATTTATAGTTGTGCAAAGAGGCTGAATGACACTGGACTAGGATTGTCACAATATCAGATTTTCACTACGCGATTATCGTGGCCAAAAGAATTCACTATATCGCAATATCTATGGAAATTGTGAAAAAAAAAATCTTGAACTTTATTTATTGGGCATTTTGTAGACAGTCTGTAACCACAGCTGAATATATAACATGATTTAACAGCCGATTATTTACACAATATTATCATGTGACTTATTAAAATCATAACAATATTTCATTTTTAAATATCACGGTTATCGTCAATACCGCTATATCGCGACACCCCTAAATAGAACAATGTTCTTTATAAAAACAGCTCTAGTGACAGCTTCCTGTTTGTCTCTTTTGAAAAACTCAACTCAACTCTCTTTTGTGTAAAAGAAAGATAATGAGATATTATGTGTGGTGGCAGAGCAGTGACTCCAATATAGCAGACAGTCTAAATGAATGGAATAAATCATAAAAGACATGAAGAAAACTTATAGAAAATGTCAAAATACCGCTTTATGTTCAACTGGTTGAGATTCAGGTTGATGTGACTGTATGCATGAGCCAAATTGGCATTTCAGTTTAATTAATACAATAGATATAAATGTTGGAAGTTCACATAATCCAAAAAAAAGAAAGAAGGAACGGATAAAGCTATGAATAATATGTCAATGATGAATTATGTCACTGATCTGAAAGTAGCCCCCCCCCCTGAGCCCTGCGTCCTCCTCAACAATGCCTCCTCCAGTCCTCCTCCATCTTCCCTATATGGAACCTCAGCACACCTGTTCCCAGCCAATCCAGACACAGGGAGACACATAGCTCCTCCCACTGCAGCTGATGGCGTTACCATGGGTTACAGGGTGGTGGCCAGCTCCGTCTCCATCTTCATCTCCATCCCTCTGGGTGAGGAGGCTTTTCCTCCTCGTCTCCTCAGTATTCAGCAGCACTAACACTGCAGCAGCGTTCACTGCCGCTGGAATCATGACAGTCCATCAATAATTAGTAATAATTCAGTGTGCTCGTGTGCCAGATTGGCTTCTTGTCTGCAAATCAAGACAGCTGTTGTGAATGTGAAACATCAGCTGTGTTCATGCTTTATTTATAAAGTCAACTGATCAAACAGCAATCGCAAACTGCAGACACGAAGCCATAAAATATAGAAAAAGCTATTTCTACTAACAGCGTGACAGAAATGTCTTTTCCTGTTGGCAGGCGGGTTTGTCCTGTTTGTCTTTCCTCTCCTCAGTCACTTCCACTTGTCTTCTATAGGAGGAAGAAACACAGCTTAAAGTCCCACTCAAATCACTTCTTTAACCCTTTTTGCAGTTAAAGATCTGTGTCAAATTTAATGTTATTCTAAAAAGTGTTGAGTATATATTAGAAATGCATGTAACTAACTCTTTCTTAGTTTAGCATGTTAGCATGCCTACATGTGAATTAGTACTAAACATAAAGACAACTATAAAGAGGCTGATGGGAATCTCATCAGTGTTGCAGGTATTTGGTCATAAACCAAAGTATTGGATCAATTAAAACTTTAACCGGATGATGGTGCTAAGAAAAGTTGAAAGTTGGGTCAGTAATGTTGAGAAACCAGCAAGAATATCCTGGATTTTTAAAAAATTATTAACCAAAAAACCCAGCCCAGCTTTGCCGACTCTTTTTCAATGAAAGTAGCTAGCAGCACTAGCTCCAAAAGTCCCTAAATCTAAAGACAAAGTCGCCAAGTTGGAAACACTTCAGGCCTCCCTCCAAAGTCACTCCATTTCATTCGGGCCGAATGAAATGATTGGACAAGTTTATTACAGTCCTGGGACAACCACAGATACCAGATTTGTTTCTCTTCTTTGTCAGAGCATATGATTTATTGATTGCTGTCGGGATGTAATGAGACTTTCAACAAATATAACAAAAACATGTTTTTGAAGAAGATGACCAACTCTATCTTTAAAGAGTCACCACCGTCGGTAGGATTCATCCCCTCGGGACCGTGACTGTCTGTACAAAAGTCGATGGCGTCAAGGTCGATCGACTGACCACCTGAATGACATACAGTCTGCATAGGTTGGACTTTCAGGGATACGTCTGGATTGTCGACTGTGCAAAGTGGGCAGCTGGCCCCGAAAGTCCTAGCTTCTCTGTGTCATTTGGTTTGTGGTCATTTTCTTTTTTAATTCAACTTTTTTTCTTTTTTAATTACAACTTTTAATTATCCAAGTAAATAGCATTAAAAGTTGCAGACAATTCACTGGGGCTCATTTTTGGCCCCAGGGCCCCTAAGAGGGTTAACCCGGCTGTGTTTAGGGAGGAAAATGAAGAAGAAGAAGAAGAAGAAGAAGAAGAAGAAGAAGAAGAAGAAAAAGAAGAAGAAGAAGAAGAAGAAGAAGAAGAAGAAATCCGGAGTGAATGTTTCCTCTTTTCTATTCTATTCTATTAAATATTTACTCTTCTTGGCTTTGGCCTCTTTTGAAACATCAGCACCAGCCTTCATGATGCATGCTGATTCTTTTCAATTTCCCGCAAAATCCAGCAAATATTGATTCAGATTGACAAACTGCTGTGTAAACTGAACTGCACAGAACATAATCTACTCTAATAATATGTTTTCATGGGGGGCAGCCCATTAGAGAGACCACTCACGCTGCTGATCTCACTACATGTCCTACATCTGTTCCTGGATGCCAGGGCCGTGCCCTTCCTGTCCACAGGCCAGACTCTCTCTCTCTCTCTTTCTCTCTCTCTCTCTCGCTCTGCCTCTTTCAACAGTTTATCTGGCACGCCGCCAACTTTCCCCTCTAATTATCCAACGCTCCCCCCCGTCTCTGCTCCCAGCGGGGGACCTTTGTTTTGTTTTGTGGAAAGATGAGTGTGTCTTTGCCTTTTAGGCGTGGCTGCACCTTCAACATTTTGACTTTTCAGAATCCACCTCTGACATTTAGATATCAGATTGTCGGTCTCTACCGCAGAGATGACCACCCACCCACACACACACACACACACACACACACAACGCCCCACCCACTCACACACACACAGCGGCCCTCACAGCACTCTGGGAGAGGAAATAGTAGCAGCAAGGCCATTTGCTGCCCACCACGTTGTTATGGAAACTGAGTCGACATGAACTCAGTGCTGAAATGTTTCTAGCGGCCACTTGTGCAGGAGAGCTTTTGTCTGCTACTATGTGAGTCAGGAATTAGCAATGTGTGATCCTTCCTGCTCTTATTGATCACCATGCAGCACTGATTTATTTATACCTCACAGACATACATTCTCTGTGGCTAAAAATGGAAATATGTACATTATAAACCATAATTCATGCAGATACATATTCTTCAAATGAATATCTAACTTTACTGTTAGCAAAGCTGATGAAGTTTTTAGTTGCCATGGCTCCTTTCCTGTAGTTCCTGTGGTAACACATTTGTACCAATAGGTGATTTTAAATCCATGATTACAAACTACTCCGCTCTTGAATTTAATTGTTTTTAACATTGTTTTATTGTCATCTGGCTGATTGCTTCTTGTAATTCGTTAATTATGTTTTGTGTATATTTATATTTATTTTGTTTAATTGTACTCTTGACATCATTGAAAATGAGAGCATACCCTTGTTGATTCTTCAAGATTTAAATAAAAGTTGAATGAAATGAATGAGTTAATTTATTACTTAGTATGGCACAAGATTTCCCACAACTTATGATACATAAAATTCCTAATATAATAATGTGATACACATGTCCCAGTGGTTAATACAAGGCTTTTCTTGATAACCTCATCACAACTGACTCGTGCTCTTATTTTGTGCATTTTATTTGATATTTGATATATATTTTTATAGTAATATTTTTATTTTGCTGTCTTGGCTAGGCTTTTTCTTTGTTAAATAAATGAATAAATAATATTACATAATTATAATAATAAATAATATACATAAATATATATTTTAAAAACATACATTATTGCTTATGAGAAAATGTTCTCAAATATTCTGATGATTTGATGCAGATAAATACAATAACAAGACTCCAGTAAGATTTATAATGCATGTTTATACAGTAATATTATAATATTTTCTGATCCTGCTATGATGCATTGATAATGTGCTTACAAAGCGTGCCTGGTGACTTGAAAGGCTTTAAAAAAACAATGATTAAAGAAGCGTTACTGTCACGACCCCTACCAATTCTTAGTTTATTCATTCATCTGTTCTGTTTTCATGCCTCATCATTAATCTCTCATTTCATTTCAGACATCCTCCCTAGGGCTACTCCCTCCTGCTTGTAATCACCTCATTCCCTTCACCTGGGATTCCTTGGCCGTCTCCTCACCTGCAGCTTGTTCCCTAATTAGTTATTCAGTCCTAGTTCACCAATCACTTGCCAGATTGTCTAGAGTTTTGCCACATAGCTTTCCAGCATTTCTTTGTCCTACCTGATTCACTACTTTTTGATCTGCTTGTTTCCTGCACCTCATCAGATTTCTTTGCCTGATTGGACTGATCACCTGGTATTGACCTTTGCCTGCTTTACTCAGTAAAAGCTGTACTTTACTGTTGAACTGCCTCCCTCCTTATTGTGCTTTTGGGTTCCAGTCTGCCATTTTTGTTAGAAGTCATACAGTTATAATGGCTGTAAGAATGACAAGCCTTGAGAATGCAATTAGGATTGATTTGTGGTTGGTGTTTTGTGGAGTTGTGTGCAGAAATTATAAACCTCTGGCGTACATTTAATACATGTTTTTGAGAATTTGGACTAATACAGGAGACAGATTTTCTGTAGTGAGCTTGTGTCAGTAAGTTAGTAATCTTTACCTTCTTGGATGCAAAGCAAGAGCTAATAAAGACATTAATAGACTTTCACTTACCCAAAGTACAATAAAGTAATTTGCCACTCTTGTTGCTGACATATTGATGGAGTTGAAAGTGTTTTTTTTCTCATAGTAAAACGTCAATGAAACCCACACTGGTAAAAGGATTGCATATCTCACTCTACATAATGAAAACATTGTATACATTGACTGTAACTGCAGTGTGGTTTACTGTGTGGTTGCAGGTGTATATAGTAGTGTGTGGAGTGACACAGGCAGGCAGTGCATTACTCTGCTATAGGTTATGACAGCAGATGAATTAGAACATTGTGGGGGAAGACAATCCGATGCTAAAAAAGTGTCAAGTTTGCAAAGCCTGAAAACACTTGTCTAAGCAGAAGTGTGCAGTGCAGGATTTTCCCAGGCTAACAACCAATATGAGGATAACAGTGGGTGTCAGTTTTACTGGATAGTGAGACATTCTAGCTGTTTTTAGTGGTAAAACTCTGCTTTAAGTAAGGTAGAAAGTAAACTAAGTATATAATGTTGAAGTGTTGGGCAGCCATTGTATCCCCCACTAGAGGAACAGAACTGATTTGGAACAGAGGTTTCCAGGCAAAATATTTCACCTGATACCCAGATCTACTACTACAGGGTACCCCAGTCATAAAGTTGGGAGACTGGCATGAGACAAATGTTTAAATTAAACCAGCAGAAGTGATATAAGAGATATCATGTCTTTTAGTCCCTAGTAATAAATAAATAAATGAAATAAATGAAATAAAATAAATAAAATAAATAAAATAAGTAAAATAAATAAATAAAATATATAAAATAAATAAATAAAATTAAATAATAGATTTTATTTAATGGCAGCTTTCATAAAATCAGTAATAAAAACATACATACACAACAAGCACAATAAATATTTTTATTATTATTATGCATTATGCAACTTCCCATTGTGCAACTCATAGCATGATGCAATGTGACTATCCCTGCCTGGTATGTTTTGTCTTTAAAACTCAACATGTCCCCAGTTTTTTTAACACAGGCTCTCATTTTTTTTTTTTTTTTTTTTTTTAGTCTCCAAGTTCAAACACAGATGATTATGCTGACGTCACCAGGGTTGAGAAACGTCCCCTATACAAGTTTTTTTTTTCTTTGACTTTTTTTTTGTAATTTTTGTTCTTTCAACTCTAACTTGGTAAGGTTTTCTATTTTAAAATAAATGTTAAATGTATGAAAAAAAATAAAAATAACAAAGAAGAAATAAGTTACTGTTACATATCTTGGTGTTTACTCTAATAATGCACTATACTTTTTCAAAACTTGCCATTTTGCACAGTTTTCTGTCCATTATACTCACACATACTCGCTGTCTATGATTCAGCATTTTCTGTACCTGTCCTATATACCACATGTGTGTACTACAGAGTGTGTGACTGCTGCTGAGCCATCTGACCGGGTGGTGCTGAAGGGACAGCGCTCTTCATTGCTGGAACTGGGTGTGACTTTTTTGGGAACTCTCCGAGGTGCTGATCTGCTTCTTCTTGACCTCAAACTTTATGGCAAAAAACGCCCTTCTGAGACACAACTGTATGACACACTACCCTTATTACATTACACAGCTTTCACACTCCCTGTACCCTCACTGTAAAGAATTTCCCAGTAAAATAACAGTAAAGAACTGGCAGCAGGGTTGCCTTTATGTTACTGTAAAATTAACATTATTATACTGTCGCTGAAATTTACAGCTTTATACTGTTAATGAAAAATACTGTTTGAACTGTTGTTTTTTTTATTTCACAGTATTTTACAGGTAATTTACTGTTTAAAGATACATTATAGAGCTGTTTTTCACCTTTCTTTTACATTATCTTACTGATTTGTTTTAATGCACTATTTAGGTTTTAGGTTTACATACATTTTAATAAACATTATTTTTTGCCTATATGAATAGACTTAGCAGGTTACAGACATAGGAATAGTCACACTAAATACAATTAAAGGCACTTGTTAGGAAAAAGGCTAGAATAGACTTGTCGACGCTAGATTAGAGTAGAACTTTTTTTTGTGTTTTTTTTAAATTTTTTAAAATTTTTTGTTTGCTTTTTTTTTTTTAACTCTACTCTTTCTTTTTGTCAGTATTATTAGTATTGTTATTTCTTTTCCTGGTTTTGTTTTGGTTTTGAATGTTGAGGTTGTTTTCTCTCTAGTGTACTTGATGGGTTTGTCTGTAAACTCATCTACTTAAAAGTTGGTTTATAGACTGTTGTAATTACAAACAGTGGATTGCATATATGAAAACAGCCTTGAAAAAAGGGGAAAAAAATAAAGTACATATAAAAAAAAAAGAAAAAAAAAGAGCAGAACTTTGTTTGGACAGGAGAGAAAGGACCGACCACTTCCGGAGACAGACAGTCAGAGATCGGATCTGATGCGCTCTTGGCACCGTCGCTATTTGGACGAGTTCATCCAGGCTACAGGTAATCCCTCATCGGACATCATCCTCCTCCTCATCCTCAGCCTATTGGATCTGTATTGTGACAAAGCTATAGACAGTCTCTCTCCCTCATATGCTGACTTGTGACTCGCACATATTGGCTGGAGGCTATAGAAGCTCATTTAGACTCATGAGTAAGCAAAGCTGATCTGTAGACTGCTGGGGGAAAAGATTTGCGCACCATTTTTCTCCCTAATATCTTAAAATATCACGGTGCCTTTCTCTCTCTCTCTCTCTCTACACAGTGGGAGTGTTTCCATGCAGCATTAGCAGGAACAGATCTTTTGTCACAGTGCGACCACCTGCGCTTGAAAAACCCTGCAAAAGGCGGTGGCTGTCCAGGCGTGAGGAGCTGCAAAAAAGAAGAAGAAGAAGCTGAGACTCTGAGCATCTGTGCAGCTATATACTCCCACACAAATGTCGACCGCAGGGGAAGTGCCAGACTTCTTCAAGAGCATGGGCTCTGACAGTCCAGCCAGGCCCAGGCAGAAATTCTGTGGCATGTTCTGCCCGGTGGAAGGATCCACCACGGACGGCAAGACGCTCGACTTTGACGGTCTCTCTTCTTGCAGAGGCAGGAGTGACGGCCGAGTCATCGACCGGCAGACCGACATCTCCCAGCCGAAGAGGGTGGAGATCAGGACGAGCACAGGCAAAGAAGCTCTGCAGAATCTGGATGATAAAAGGGTAATTTTCTCCTTTTTTTTTTTTTTTTTTTTTTTTTGTGCATGCTCACTGTGCGTATTTTTGCACCTATCTCCATATTTCTGTCATCCAACATGCAGATCTTTGCGCAAAACATGCGCCATTTTCATCCAAAAGTGTGCCAATTACAGCTCCCTGCCTCTCATTTGAGTTTAAGCTTACAGCTACCAGACAACTTGCCCTGACTACATTTCCCAGAATACAGTGCGATGTAACAGATGTATAGATGTAAGGGCCCACCACCATGCAGAGCTGCACAGAGGGAGTGGCTTACATTAGTGTTGATTTGATCCCCTTTTTGATGCACAGAAGAGCTGATAATACAACACTGTAGAGGTCTGAATGAGAAAAAATTTGCAAAAATGTTAACCTGGTTCAAAATGTCACGCACACATGATGTGATGAGCGGTTGCTGCATTGTTGTGCTCCTATGTTTAGCTTATTTGACAGCAGCATTAAGGGTGTGGGGTGCTGATGAACAACTTAACAGACAGTTTGTACCAGACAACTTGCTCTGACTACATTTCCCAGAATACAGTGCGATGTAACAGATGTATAGATGTAAGGGCCCACCACCATGCAGAGCTGCACAGAGGGAGTGGCTCCTGTTAGTTGGAAGCTTACATTAGTGTTGATTTGCTGCACAGAACAGCTGATAATACAACACTGTAGAGGTCTGAATGAGAAGAATGTGCAAAAATGTTAACCTGGTTCTGAGTGGAATGCACACATGATGTGATGAGTGGTTGCTGCATTGTTGTGCTCCTATGTTTAGGTTATTTAACAGCAGCATGAAGTGTTCTGGATGATAAAAGGGTAATTTGTTTTGCCTGTTTTTGCACCTATCTTCATATTTCTGTCATCCAACATGCAGATCTTTGCACAAACATGCACCATTTTCATCCAAAAGTGTTGCCAATTACAGCCCCTGCCACTGTCATTTGAGTTTAAGCTTACAGCCGGTGTGTATACCAGACAACTTGCTCTGACTACATTTCCCAGAATGCAGTGCGATGTAACAGTGAGTATAGATGTAAGGGCCCACCATGCAGAGCTGCACAGAGGGAGTGGCTCCTGTTAGTTGGAGCTTACATTAGTGTTGATTTGCTGCACAGAACAGCTGATGATACAACACTGTAGAGGTCTGAATGAGAAGAAATGTGCAAAAATGTGATCTGAATGGGACGCACACAGGATGTGATGAGTGGTTGCTGCATTGTTGTGCTCCTATGTTTAGGTTCTTCAACAGCAGCATTAAGTGTTCTGGATGATAAAAGGGTCATTTTTTTTGCATGCTTATTGTGCGTGTTTTTGCACCCATCTCCATATTTCTGTCATCCAACATTCAGATCTTTGCGCAAAACATGTGCCATTTTCATCCAAAAGTGTTCCAATTACAGCCCCCTGCCACTCATTTGAGTTTAAGCTTACAGCCAGTGTGTGTATACCAGACAACTTGCCATGACTACATTGCCCAGAATGCAGTACGATGTAACAGAGTATAGATGTAAGGGCCCACCACCATGCAGAGATGCACAGAGGGAGTGGCTCCTGTTAGTTGGAAGATTACATTAGTAATTACTTTTTGCTGCACAGAACAGCTGATAATACAACTGAAAGAGAAACAATCTGCAAAAATGTTGACCTGGTTCTGAATGGGACGCACACATGATATGATGAGTGGTTGCTGCATTGTTGTGCTCCTATGTTTAGCTTATTTAACAACAGCATTAAGGGTGTGGGCAGCTGATGAAGAGATGGCAGCTCTGACTTGCATGACTTGCAGGAAAATCTGTCAACTTTTCTGCTGCTGGTTCAAAACTCACCATCCACTTTTTACATGTGGGTGGTAAACCGTGGCACTAACTGTATCAGCACTTCCTTTACTTAATATATAAGCACTCAGGATGCTGTTAAAAGCTCGGCGTAGTGGTGGTCAGCCTCATGTTACATATTGATTGGAAGCATTAGCCACACAATCTGCTCTGTATCTACTCTCTGTTATCTCTCTCTCTTATATCTATTTAAGTCTTACATGTATAGTAGTCCGCCCTGCTCTTGTCTGATGAAACAATGTACTTTTAGCATGAATTGATTTGTTCTTGCATATTAATATTAACGGAGAGAAAATTAAATGATGTTTAAAAGCTAGCTTACATCTTAGAATCATGCTTGGTCATCACATTAGCAGACTGCAGTGGTAGAAAGTAACTGAGCACATTTACTCGAGTACTGTACCTTAGTTCAATGGTAATTTAGTATTAGTAGAGTATTTACATTTTCTGCTACTTTATACTTCTACTCCACTACTTTTATTATTTATTATTATTATTATTTTTCAATATTTGTATTACATTTTAACATAATACAAATAAATACGCAGTTATTGTCCAGGTACTAATAATTAATACCTAAATAAATGTACTACTACTACTATTACTACTACTACTACTACTAATAATAATAATATTAATTAATAATAAATAGTAATACAAAATGAAAAACAAGAAAATGTATGCATGCATCTATATATATATATATATATATATATATATACATACACACACACACACACTCAGAGGCAAATATTGCACTTTTTACTCCACTACATTTATTTGATAAATGTCTTGCAGATTCAGATTAATAAAACAAAATATTATCAACCAAATAAATTATGAAATAATTATTAGGCAATAAGACTTTAATGATACTGTGAAAAAAATTCACAAGCTGCCCAGCAGTGTATCAAGTCAGAAAAATTATCCCAATCTTTATACATGAATGCGTTAATAATTCTAATCCAATAATACAATATAATACATTATTCTGAAATGGGCCAATCTGCATAATTAGAACTTTTACTTGTAGTACTTTAAATATATTTTAATGCTAAATCATTTGCATTTTTACTTAAGTAAAATATTGAATGCAATTTTTTTACACTGTGGTATTGCTATTCTTTTTAAGTAAATGATCTAATTCCACCACTGGCAGCCTGCAAAGCTCTATATTTTAAATAAAGGTTGAACTTTAGATAATGATCTCCTGCCTCATACAGACCTGTGCAGATTTTTTTTTTTAAAGTAAACCCTTAAAGCAATACTAAAATGAAATCAAAGCCAGGTTATTCAAAAGAAGAAACAACACATTCTTCCTCCTATAAATGGAAAGTTGAATTCATAAGAAATAAAAATGCACTTTCTCAATTTGATACACTCAACGGTTTAGCTGTCACAGCTTTACTTGGTCTGGTATGATGGTTTGCTAATATTAGCAAACTTGCCATCAGCCAGGTTGCTGACTTTATGACTCTTCTCCACAAGTGTGCTGTAAGTAAAAGATGTAAGCAGAAGTACATGGTCTTGTTTTAAAGGTACAGTGTGTATGATTTGGCAGTATCTGGTGGTGTGGTTGCATAATGCAACCAACTGAGTACCCCTCCACTTACTCGTGGGCTGCTGAGTGTAAAACCGTGGTAACGCTGTTCGCCTCGATCAGAGGCCATCCTTACCATAATAACACTACTTTAGGAGCAATGTAAGTCAGACAGCGGCTGGCGGTACCGGTTTAGCACTCTGCGGCTCACATTATCGCAGTTTCACAAGTTTGTCGGAGATCTACGGTGGCCTTCAGGTAACGTAAAAAATGCGAAAGGCTCTCGCTAGATTCAGTGTTTGGTTTGTCTGTTCTGGGCTACTGTTGAAACATGTTCCCGTTCCCTATGTAGATATGAAGGGCTCATTCAAAGCTTATGAAAGCACAACAATTCTTAGTTTCAGGTGATTATTCACGAAAGAAATCCTAGTTATGAAAATTATATTCCATGTCTGCTAGTAGATCCCTCGAAATGTTACACACTGTGCCTTTAAATGAAAAATAAAATCATTTCAGTTGTCCATGATTTGAAATTTGAGCAGAGATGGAGTCCATTAAGCATTAAGATATCTAATTTAATTTACTCTGAAGTGAACTCTTCTGAGAGAAATTGGGGCATCCATCCTGTTATTCAACACAAACTGAATAAAGGCTTCTACTCTGGCTTCAGCTGTGTCGGAAGATAATTTCCCTCAATGCAAGTCAGTTTTAGTTTGATAAAATCAAATGTTTCTTCAAACCCTGGAAAAGCTAAATCCCATCGTCTCCTACATGCTGTCGTGTTACTTCCTGTTTCTGGTCACATTTTGAAACTGTCTTGAGATGGTTTAAAGCTGCAGTGTGAAGAATTGGAGCAAATATGATTAAAAAAAAGGTTATTTTTATAAAACGTTCACTATATCCTGGCAGTAGTGCATGAGACAGGTAATCTGAAAAAACAACAGAATGTGTCTCTGTGTCCTCCGGTGCTCCTAATGGCATCTGCAAGATTTCACAGACCGGAGGAAAACAACCAATCAGAGTCAAGCTGGAGCTTTGCCGTCTCTGAGCAGCTGTCAATCACTCGCCAACTTCGATCAATCAAACGGTCAAACTAGGCAGCGCTGATCAAATATGAATCAATATTCTGTTACTGTAATGCCTATTTCTTGCCTCAAATGTTTTCAGAAACATCTTGTAGTGTACTGTTGAGCTGTAAAATGAGAAAGTTTGTGACCCGGCCGCCATGTTGAGATCAGATGAGGAAATACTAAGCAACGCCCACCAGCTGGAGCAAACTTTCTCATTTTACAGCTAAATAGTACACTACAAGATGTTTCTGAAAACATTTTACGGAAGAAATAGGCATTACAGTAACAGGATATTGATTCATATTCGATCAACACTGCCTTTTTTTCTCCATTTAATCAAAGTTCGCAAGTGATTGACAGCTGCCTCTGTTAAATGAACAGCCAATAGGAACGCTTTCTCTCTCTGAAACGACCTGTGATTGGCCAAAGTCTCCCGTCACGGGCTTTAGATTTTTTAAAGCCTGAAAACATAGCCATGAGGAGGTGCAGCAGTCTAGTTTTCTCTCAGAACACATAAATTACAATACGCTGAAAGGTTATTATGGATTTTTTTCCCCAATGATGCCAAAAACATTCTGCCTACTGCAGGTTTAACTCGTGAATGGATTGGAGAATTGAATTATGTTTGGACATTCAAAGTGTTGCCTGCAAATTTGCAATTTAGTTAAATCCTTAATGTTTTGTATATTGAGATTCAGATGTAGTCAAAAAAAATTTCATCACAAAGCAAAAGAAATTAGTCTGTCGTGTCTCCAACTAAAAAAAATAAAAGCTATTTTCTAACGAAACAAGCCAGATAAGAACAATAGTGTTTTTTGTAGGGCTGTCTAAGTTAATGCAATAATAATGCATTAACGCAATTTGGTTTTAACGCCACTAATTTCTTTAACAAGTTAACGCAACTTGCGATTTTTAGGTTGTCGCGGGCTCAGTTTTAAAGCTAGAGTAAGGATGCTGTAGCCTGAAAACAGAGCCACGAGGAGGTGCAGAAGTCTACACATAAATTACAATATGCTTAAAAGGTTATTATTTTTTCCCAATGATGCCAAAAATATTCTACCTATACTGCCCCTTTAAATCAACAATAAATTCAAGAGAATTGCTTAAACAAGTTCATTATGGAGCTGGGATCAGGTGAAATGCACTGACTGATTTATTCTAGTAAAACATTTTATTTTAATTTTAAACCCACAACAACAGAGGAAGTAAAGATGGCTGCTGGCTGTTTCTTCACTTGCTCAGTTGCTGCACTCCTTCACTAATCCAAGGAGAGCTGTATTGATGGCATTAGGGGCTCCTTTCCTGTCAATGGAGCAGGGGCGAGGCTCTGCGCATGCTCCGTGCGGTTCTTTTATGGGACGAGGTTGGCTTCTCTAGCTGGTCCCTCCTCCCCTTCCTCCTCCTCCTCCTCTCTCCGTCTGACTCCGTCTGGGTAAAGGAAAAGGTTTGGTGCATCGGCGGAGACACCGGGAGGCTGCCAGGAGGACGTTATCCGGAGTTGAGAGAGACACTTTGACTCTTTACATTCGTGGCCTGCGTCCACTGAGGATCAGCTGCGAGCTTCGTCTCCTTTCATTCGCTCGGTTCAGTTCAACCCGGCGTGCAGCGTGTTATAATCCGTTCAGGCTACATCTACATCCTCTCTCCGACGCATTGATTGCGGTCCACGAAGCACACCGGTGAAGATGTCTGGCTACCAGGGCAAGAAGAACATCCCCCGCATCACAGTGAGTGGTTTAATGTTGGAGTAGAGAGGAAGCTGAGAGGAGAACCGAGAGGAGGTCAGTGTGTCCGGTGTCTTGGCCGCGTGGGCCTCTCCTGCTGCGGGGTGTGGGTGCAGGATGTCACCGTGGTGCTGTGGTGGTGTGGTGCGGTGCTAAATCACTCTCTGGGATGCAGATGGTTTTATTATTGTGAAATCTGCTTAGGATCGATAAGCCAGTGTAGTGATCAGTCAGTGCAACATTTTTTTTTTGCAGCATCTTTTGCATCAAGTGCTCATTTTCCATGCAAATAAAAACCCACCACTTATAACCTTAAATTTTGATTTTTTTTTTTTTTTTTTCTGCTGCAGATTCACTCTGTGTGCCATTCTTTGTCCACGGTGTGCATGACAGTTGAGATTTCATGTCTTTGTTATATAGCACTGGTGTGTGTCTGGTAGCTGGTTATCACTGCACACATCAATGTGTGCTGGGGTGCAAAATGCTTTCCCTGCATCCACTGCTTCAATGCATCAGATCTCCTTTCACTTTGTCTTTTTCATTAAGCATGCATGGAGACATTAATGGGGGCAGATTATTTCCCTGAATCCATAGTGGAGAGCTGCAGGGATGATGATGATGATGGTGGTGGTGGTTGGTGGTTGGTGGTGGTGGTTCAATGGAAAGTAGAGAATAGGGAGTGGAAGGGGAGGGTGAGCTGGGGGAAGGGAAGGGAGGGGAGAGGAGAGGATGGTGGGTTCTATTTCCTTCCATGTTTCTCTCTCTCAGCTGTGTGATGATGATGATGAAGGGAAGATGCATGCAGGCAGAGCTGATCAGGAAGAAGGAGGTCACCGTCATCTCTCCATGCTGATGTTGGTGAAGTGAAATAATTGGGCTGAATTGTCAAAGATGGCTCAGACTATGCAGAACTTAAGCCATACGGAGGGAACTGGTGTGTCTTGTTTTGGGCTCCCAATACAAATATGAGTCTAAGCTTTACTAAATGAATCATTGGGCTTATACTTATTGTCTAACAGGCCTACCAGGAACAGGCCTGTAGGGCCCAAATATTCAGGTGGCCCATATGCTATAGCATAGCATAGGGACTGTGATAAATGCAAATGCAGATCCCACTGTTTTGATTGCATTAAAAAAGTAAACTTTTACTCAGATATGGATGTATATTCTTTATACTATGTCCTACAATTTGATTTAAAAAGGTGCAATGTATCACCATACTTATAGTATCACAATATATTGAATCATAACCATTGTATCATGATACGTATCGTTTTGCCAGATTCTTGCCAATACACAGTCCTACTTACTATAGTAAATTATAATCAGGGCAATGACATGATGTGGGTGGGGTAGCTGCTGCTAGGAAGGACGAGGTGCCTTTTAGGCATCATCTGTGTTCAGGAGCCCATCGTCTCAAAATCCATTGGCTCTTATTTATATTGTATTAGAAGAGGCCCAAATCTCCATCTGCCCTACGCCTGGTGGATGTCAATTAGTGCAGCAACTCTGGCTGCAAAGGCACATGTGAATGTCTCTGTGGATCTATGCAGAGAAGGTTGTTGTGGGTAACTGTAGGCCACAGAGGAGCTGATGTGCACACCTTTCCAAATCACAAAGGTGTGTCGAGTAGCAGGCTGTTCTCATACACCATTCGTAGCTACGAAAAGTAATGCACTCACTGTAATTCATATATGTATGCCACAATATCAATCGTATGTAATCATACATTTGGTTAATTGCTTGCTTGATCAAGCAAATAATCCAAACATTCTATTTTACGCCTTTCAAATGTGAGGATTTGTGTATCTTTGGGTTTGTGACTCTTAGTCAGACAAGTAGAGCAATTTGGAAATGTGACCTTTGACTCTGGTAACTTAGTTGCAGGCTTACTATTCATCCGGCTCAGAGAAGAGGTGTAGGAACACTAACTGGGATGTGTCGAAATGAAAAATACCCCCCAAAAATGGCTTATTGCAAGTGGAGAAAACTAATCATGAAGAGAAAAGCCTCACCTGTGTGCATATATTGATTGTGTATAATTAAGACAAAGCCCCGACCCCGCCTTCACCCCAATGTCAGCTGGGATCGCCTCCAGCCTGCGACCCCAGCTGGGATAAGCGCTTACAGATAATGGGTTGATGGATAATTAAGACAAAGGATGTTAAAAACAAGTCTATTCTGATATAATGGCTGATATCATGGTGTCCCCGGTGGAAACTGGCAGCCTCTCAGGTGGATCATTTCCCCCTATGGACTCTCTTGAGAGAGCTTGAGGCGCAGCAGGCAGTTGGTGGAGAGATCAGAGGATTAGTAGAGGTGGAAGTCCCAATAGTGATTAAGTCAGACCTAAATGGATCGACTGCCTATTCTTGAACAGTGCACGAAAGAAAAATAGGGGGCAGAATTTAAAAGGTATATTTGTTTCTTAAGAATTGAGCATGATAAATGAGTGACTTAGTGGATTTCATTTTTCCAGCTGGTCCTGGGTCAGAACTACTTGTGTAACCACTGGGCTTCTTCACTGAACAGGCGTCAGTGTGAAGAGTGGATGAGCTTATTAAACCAAACATAGGCTGGTGGAGAGGAAATGAGTGAGGTTTAATTAAATAAAAACTAAGCAGGAACTGCTGCAGCAGCGACAAAGGAACCCTGTGTGTTCCACGCCTTTCTGCACGAGTCAATCAAATTCAGAGTTTAGATCATAATTGTGGATTTGCATCCATCCATCCATCCATCCTCGGTCATTAGGGGTGGGGTGCTAGTGTCCGTCGTATAACAGTAGAGCTGACTGGTTTGTCTCAGACAGATGGAGTTGGGTCAGCTGCACAGGCAGGGAATGTACTTAAGGCAGATCTCATCAAATATGAATGAATCTCCACAAGTTCACCACCTGGGTGTAGAGCTGCAGTGACTCAAAATCTCACATGCATACAGCTAAACCAGAGCCGAGTTAAAAGGTGTGCAATAAGCGGGAATATAGAGCCAAGTAGGGCTGCAACTGATGATTGTTTTTGTCCATTACTAGTTCCCAGAGTCCAAGGTGACATCTACAATTTGTTACGACTTGTTTTGTCTAACATTCAGATTACAATTTTTTTCCCAACAACTTTGATTATTGTTAATATTAATATTTAAGCCCTGACGACTTTCTCAGATTCACTGTTTTTCTTAGTTTTACATCTCTGTATATTGAATATCTTTCGTTAAATTATATATATTTTTTAAATCTTTTGGACAGTTGGTTGGACAAAACAAGTGATTTGAAGAGGTCACATCAGACTCGGGGAAACTTTTGATTGGCATTTTCACATTTTTCTGAAATTTCGTAGGCTAAACAACTTATCTATTAATCAGAGAAATAATCAACAGATTAAAACATAATGATTAGTTGCAGCCCAAAATGATATTAAACAAAGAAAACCAGCAAATCTTAAAGAGGGACAGTGTGTAGGATTTGGCGGCATCTAGTGGTGTGGTTGCAGATTGCAACATGGCAGACTCCGTGAAGAGGACCCGCTCCCTATGTAGATATGAAGGGCTCAATCTAAGCTAACAAAAACACAACTGTTCTTAGTTTCAGGTGATCATACACTAATGAAAACATAGTTATGAATATTATATTCTGTTTCTGCAAAAAGATCCCTTGAAATGTTACACACTGTTCCTTTAAGCCCTGATTACATTTGCTATTTTTCTGAATATCTTTGGGTTTTGGGCCATTGGTTAGACAAAACCATAGACTGTATAGTGGACGTAGTCACCGTTGGTTTGTGGACTGCCATTTTGAAGCCTCGAGTTTGTGATTTTTGCCATCGCCATCTTGGTTATTTGCAACCAGAAGTGACACGAGAGGCTGGAGCTAAGTACAACTGAACGATGAATAAGACGTTTTCAGGAGACCAACAAGGTTATAATTAACTTCCATAGACTTCTATACAATCTGACTTCTTTTTGCAACCAGAGGAGTCGCCCCCTGCTGGCTATTAGAAAGAATGCAAGTTTAAGGCACTTCTGCATTGGCTTCACTTTTCAGACCCAAGAGTTGCCCACTGGACAAAACAAGTAATTTGAAGAGGTCACATTGGACTCAGGAAACTTGTGATGGGCATTTTTCACTATTTTTTTTTAACATGTCAAAGACTAAATAACCAATCAGTTAATCAGAGAAATAGTCAACAGAATACAAATAATCATTAGTTACAGCCTTAAATTATACTAAACAGAGAAAACCAGCAAATCCTCATTTACGGAGCTAAAACCGGAGAATGTTTGGCATTTTTGTTTGATAAATAACCTAAAGGATTGATAGATTATAAAAACTGGTGTCAAACGGCTCATCATTTCAGCACTAGAGTCGAGCCAAAGTTATTAGTGCAGTGTGTCTTGATTTGTTTTGCAGCACAGTGAAGGATATAGGCTGAATACAGATGAAAGCAAAGTAAAACACAAGCTAATGTTTTAGTAAATGCAGCTCTATTAAAGGAAGGTAAAAATAGACTGAGGCTATAATAAGACTGTCCTGGATTAAAGTCTCTGTCACTACAATCCTCAGGGGATGAGAGATCATTAGGCAGTCTTTGCATACCTGTAGTACAGTAGTTGTCCCCGGTGGCACGCAGCTCAGTGTGTTTCCGTCGAGGTCGCCTCAGTTTGTTCATGCTGTTATCTCACAGTGCACAGCAGCCCGGGGCTCCGTCTGCTCACACAGCAGCACGCTGCTCTCCACATCACCCACCCAGCAGCTCAGCCTCGCTCTCTCACGCTCAATATGATTCTGAATTCCTCCATTCATAAAGCCAGAAGTTTGAGAGAATACACAAAATATGTGGGTGTTTGTGTGTGTGCAGAATGTGAAGTTTTTTATTAATCAGCATATCAACAAAGGATAATACTGTTGAGTACTGTTGGTGCCTCCAGCTGCACGATATCCTCAATAAACTGCAGAAAGAGGTCAATGAGGCGGTATTTCATAGTGAAAGAGAATATTTTAAGGGACTTCTTTAGTTGAATCAGAAATACTTTATTGATCCCTAGGGGGAAATTGGGACGCTACAGTTCTTATATATAAGCATAGAGAAATATAAGAAAAATAGAAATAAAGGAGTATGTAAAATGTAAATTGTGTACATAATGACACACTATATAACACAATATATGTAGAATAATAAAAATGAGAAATATTAGGGGTGGGAATCACCAAAGGTCCCATGATACAATATCATCACGATATTTATGTCACAATACAATCTTATAGCAATTTTAAACATTTTGCCATGTGCTGAGAATTGCGATAAGATATATCGCGATTTATTTTTACCTTTTTTTTCAACTGCAAATTATGCAGTTTGTCAACATCAGTTTTATCTAATAAGATAGTTTTCACTCTGTTCATCTCAGAGTTTTTGTTCACATATCTTGAGGTCAAGAGGTCAAGAGGTCAAGGGACCCCTTTGAAAATGGCCATGCCAGTTTTTCGTCGCCAAAATTTAGCGTAACTTTTGAGCATTATTTAGCGTTCTGCCTGACGAGCTAACATGACATGGTTGGTACCAATGGATTCAATGTTTTCTAGTTTCATATGATGCCAGTATAATCACTAGCTTTAAGACTGAGTCTGCTACAACCTCTGAAAGACAGCATAGCATTGGATTGTTAAGAGGTTAAAGTTTATGTTATAAAAGTAAAATATTGCGATACTATGCTGTATCGATTTTTTTTCTCCCAATATGTACAAATATGTGCATCAAATATATAACCACAGTGTAAATAAGTAAATAAGAAATAAGAATAAATAAATAAAAAATAAAAAAAATAAGAATCTAAGTGAATTTTTCAGTCAAATACACTCGAATGATTGCAGTTTTCATGAAAAGTCATACTTTCATCCTCTGATGACCATGAAACAATTTCTCCAATGATGTGCACATGAAGGTCATACATAACTGTATCTATACAAATCTCTAAGTATCAGTTTAATAAACACATATAGAAATAAATCACTATATTCTGTATTTTATAGTCATGATAATCACGATATAATATCCAGTAGTGTGGGCTGTATTTTGCAAACCAATGTGTTAAATTACACATTTACCCTTCTGGGAATCTGTTTCTGTTGTTCCTGTTTAGCTGGTTTTTAAAGCAGTTGTCTGAACATGTACAGAGATGATTTTTGGTAGCCGGCTGGTTTTTGAATAATCCAGGACACTCATAAATCGCAGTGCTGAACGTCTGACCTGGCAGCGTTTCTCCACCTGACTTCACTCATGTTCCCAGGATATTTTCCCTTTGGACAACAACAACACAACGTTGCTGGGATACGTCCGACACTGGCAGACGTTTTCACAGCACCCAACTGGATTTGGTCCTGATTTCATGAAACGTTTTTCATCTGTTGAGTGTTTTATAGTTTTCCACCTGTGGCTATGTTTATACAAAACATGCATTCAATGATCATAGCTTGGAGTCATATGATACAACAGATTGATCTGACTGGCTGTAATAGATAAATAATCAATATTCCCCGAGTCCATCATCAGTAGTCTCTTAATTTTATACTCCGCCTTTAGCATTAGAGTTACTTCTATAAATGTGTTTGTTTAAAGGTGCAATGAGTAAGATCTGACCAGCATTGTAGTTTAAAACATAGAAAAATTAACTAACATTATCAACAGAATGATCAACCAGCTAGCCCCGGCCCGTCCTGTCTTGTAATACCGCTTGTACCTCGAGCTATAATCAATATTTTATATTAACAATGGGTTACATGACTGTGTGACGTGAATGGGGTCACTCATTATGATGACCCCACAGAGAACGATCACCAGCTCCCACAGCTCTCATCAGCAGGATCACAGCAGTGGTTCTTCAACTTTGGTCCCGAACCTTCCTTTAAACCAGCTAACTTTCTCAATCATGAAATTAGGAACAAAACAAGCTAAACTGAACACTATATATCAAGACGTAAGTTATCCTGCCAGACTTTGTAGACACAAGAAAATAACACATTAAATAAACAGAGCACTATTTTCACTTCCATGCTGTGCAACATTCCTGCTAATGTACAAATTAGGGCTGCACGATGTTGGAAAAAACTGACATTGCAATATTTTTTTCTGCTATATATATTGCAATATGAAAAAAATACAGGAATATTCATCCTGCCCCATTGTTGGCTACATTTTAAAGTTTAAATGCTTCAATCTAATGCAAAATTGGCAACAATAAGAGCTAGATAAGCAATTTTATGCTCTTAATTTAATCATAAACACATTGGTTGTATAGATAATATCTATACCCAAAAGTGAAGCCAAAAAATCAAGCTGTTAGTTTAGGAAGCGCTTGATTTGATATGCAGTGGAGTTTTCTATGAGCAGAACGTGCATTTTAAACGTCAATTTTGCAGGTGATCATGTTCATTTAATTGTGGGAAACAAAAATTGTGATTAATATTAGAGTAATTGTGCAGCGCTAGAGTGATCCATCTGTTTCATGTGTCTATAGATAAATCTCGCTAGCCTTGCTAGTATGGGAGCACACTTGTTTTTTGTTTTGGTTCCCACATAAAACAAATTCATTCAGCTTTATTTCCACTCACCCTTTTTCATGCAGGTCATGCAGGCAACCCCCCCCAGTTTTAGAAGAACCAGGATGTGGGCTTAAAGAAAAATATTGCCTTTAAACAAAACAATCCAAGAATGATTAAACATTGTACAATCAACTTCAAAGTAGTGGTTTCTTAAATAATTTTTTGCTGGTATGACATTTACATTAGCAGGGTTGCATATTCTGGAATGAAAACAAAGCAGTTGAGCAAACAGTGAGCCCATTGAGCTCCGTCCACATCCTGTTTGGGAGAGGTTCCCATGAAGGAAAGGTCACTGTCATGTTTGGCTCTGAGCCAGTCCAATCAGACACTCTCTCCAACCCCCGCGAGCTCCGAAACAATCGGAGGATTATACAGTCTGGATTCCAGTTATTGTTCTGCTAATTTCTTATCTCTCTTTAGCATTCTGCAGCTGCAAGACCAAAAAACACCTCTTTAGCATCACTTTCAAACCATCTGCCTCTCCCACGCTGAGTAACCCAACATCTAATCCCTTTCTTTATGGATCAAAGATGAGTAGTTGTTGGTGAAAAGATAATTTTGCCCTTCAGTCTTGGCTCGCGCAGCTTCGGGTCTGTTTGAAAATGTGAGCGTCGACACAAGAGCCGAAGTCTCCTGGCGAACTCCACTAAGTAATGTGATGATGACAGTCATGATGAGGCACATGATGTAACGGCGTGTTTCAAAGCAGAGTTGTTGGGATGAAAGCATGCCAGCGTTGGGCTGGAGCGAGGCCAGTCTGCTCCGCATAGATCGAAGATTACCACATGATCTATTCGCATTAGTTCCATCAGCGCTGTCGGAGCATCGCCACACCTTTTTTAGACGACAACTGCAAAGCATTTTTCTAGACCTGCTGCAGTCAGCTGAAGTTCTTGTGTGTGTGTGTGTTTGTACTGTAAGAGCGTGTGCTGTGTTTGTGTGTCATGAGTGTGTGGCTGCCAAAGAAGAGCAGCTCCTCTCCAAAAGCAAAGAGGATATGACTTTATGACACATGTATGTCATCCATGTGTTTTTCTCGTTACTGTACAGCTGCAGGACGAACAAAAAAGATTAGATAAGATGCACTTTGTTGATCGACATTTTCTCTTTTAGAATAACAGGAGTAGAAAACAAATCTATACTTTTTGAAGACAAACTTTAGAACAAAATTTAAGCACAAACTAGTTCCTACAAATGAATCTATAAAGTATTTTTTTTTTTGTTTCAAAAACTGATATCCGGAGCTTTGGATGGATAATGACCTTTACATATTCATTCACATGAGAAAATCCATAGTTCAAGGCTTCAATGGGGAAGTGCGCCAGTTTTACACATCAGTTTGTTTCCAGGTCTTGGGGGAGTACATTACTACTGCATATTTGAAAAGAGGTGGTTGAAAAAAGCTTTTGTAGCTTCTCATAGACTTCTATACAGACTTCTTATGGCAACCAGAGAAGTCGCCCCCTGCTGGATATTAGAAAACAATACAAGTTTAAGGCACTTCAGCATTGGCTTCACTTCTCAGATCCAGAGGTAGCCCACTGAGCTCAACCCACCCAAATCTCTGACTGAACTGTTGGCAGTCAAGTTGCATTGTGGGTAATGTAGTGCCCAGGTTTTGACAAGGAAGAAGAATGTCTCTGGTTCTGTTGATAGAGAACTCTTTTAGGATTACTTTTGCAACTAAATATTATTTTCATTACTGATTAATCTGTTGATTATTGTTTAGTCTGTAAAATGTCAGAAAATAGTGAAATATAATAATTGTTGAGACCAAACCACAAAGTGCATGTGACTAAAACAAATAAAAAAATAGAGCTGAAACAGATAAAACATGTTATATGTTGGCCTGGTTGCTGTACAGCGTACTTTGTATATGAAGTGTGCATCATGTACCAAAAATAAATTCCACCTGCTGCTGGTTGTGCATGCAAATATTGATTTAGATTGCTCTGTGGCTGAGCAATCTGATTAGGAGGAGAAAATGATGATGTAATATTTTCAAAAGCTGAGTTGTGCAGCGCTCAGCTGTGTGTGTGTGCTGGTTTAGATGCAGGGCGGGGCTCCGACTAGGAGCAGCAGTTGTGTTCGGGGCCAGAGCTGTTGGCCGGGCTGCAGCGAGCGAGCGGCGGCGGCTTCGAACAGAGCAGCCTTTGTTAGCCGGGGATGCTTGAGTCCTTGTGACCAGAGCTGCCACTCCCTTTTTGGACAGAGGACCCGAGCCGACGGGGTGACACGAGGGAGGGACGGAGGGACGCCCCCTCCTCTCCTGCACGGAGACAAGTGGCACAGCAGCAGGCATGGATGATTGATTACACAGTCTGTGCTCTGATTGGTTCTCTCATGTCCGTCCCTGTGACAGCGCGACCACATGAGGAGGACGGAGGGGTGTGTCTTGTGGGGTGGGCTACGGTACTCATTGTTGCAACAGTGAATACTTTACCCCTCATTTTGTTGTTGAAGCAGAGCTGGAATTGAGAAAGAGGAGCAGTGATGAACAGTGAAGAAGTGAACGACTAAACTGGTGCAGTTATGAACCAATAAACACTTTTGTGACCATTTTCTCTAAACCTAACCTTTGTTTAAGACTCCCTAACCCTAGGGCTGGGAAATAAATCGATATTATTTCAATATTGTGATCGTAACATGGCATAAATGTTGCCTTTCCTGGTTTTAAAGGCTGCATTACAGTAAAGTGACGTAATTTTCTGAACTTACCAGACTGTTGTAGCTGTTCTATTATTTGCCTACACCCACTTCACACATTATATTATCCACATTACTGATTATTATTATTGATCAATTATCTCATTGTGTGAATATTTTGTGAAAGCACCACTAGACAAACCTACAATATCCTTGCAATATCGATATCGAGGTATTTGATACTGGCTTTCTTTTTGATGAAGAAAGCCAGTATGAGTTGAAAGACATTGCACAGCCATGTGTTCCTTATCAGAATGCATCCTAAAAAGGCCAAGCAGAGGCTGCTGTGTAAATGCAGCAGGTTTTGGCGTATTTATTTTTTGTCGCGAGTGCCAATCCGCCCTTTTTATGTGACATTTCCCAAAATGTCTTTCATCAAATGCACTTAATCCAGCATCCAATCGAGCCAAATCGGATATTCGACCTCATAAGCGTATTTTTATAGCCGCCTATAAAACCCCAGACCAGCAGCCTTTACGTGTTCAGGTCTGCGGTGTCTGCTTCCCACGGTTCTACATGAGCTTTTCCTGATGACATATTTAATGTAGTGTGTAGATGTAATTAAATGTGCAGCGACTGATCATCTTTATTGTTTTCCAGAGTGACCGTCTCCTGATCAAAGGAGGGAAGATCGTGAATGATGACCAGTCCTTCTGTGCTGACATCTATATGGAGGATGGAGTCATCAAGTGAGTTTACTGGTTTTTCTTTAAGCTGCTGACAGTAAAACCCAGATTTCATCATTTCATCATGTTTACAAAGTTATAATCGATCCACGTGTTTGACTTTTCTCTCTTTTTATTACAAATACAAATAATAGTTTGCCTACATTGACGTTACATGCAAACTAAAAATAATAAAAACAGCCTAAATCTGGCACATTTACATGATGGAATCAAGTGCTAAATCCTACACACTGCACCTTTTTAAATAGTGCATGTGAATTATTTAAAACAGACGAAAAGTTGCAGTTTGTGTAATTTTTATGTTGTTATAGATTTTTTTTTTTCTTAGTTTTTCTTTTCTCTGTTTTGTAATTTCTTAACTTCTTTTCTTTAGACAAATCGGGGAAAATCTCATCGTGCCCGGCGGGGTGAAAACCATCGACGCCCACGGCCGCATGTTGATGCCGGGCGGCATCGATGTGCACACGCGCTTCCAGATGCCCGATCGAGGCATGGTGTCCGCCGATGACTTCTACCAGGGCACCAGGGCTGCGCTGAGTGGAGGCACCACCATGATCAGTGAGTTATTCAGTAGAAAGATCCTACTGTTTGTGATTAAAGGGATGGTTTGGGAGTTTTGAAGTGGGGTTGTAGAGGTACTTATCCATAGTCAGTGTATTACCTACGGTGAGCCGTTCTTTAAGGTGGCTAAAATATTTTGCTGCCGGCCCCGTCCACAGCAGTACATCGCTTTGCAATCTGTCAACCCATCTGCTTCTCCAAACTGCGGGCGTGCCGACCTTCATCTACTGTAGGTAATACACTGACTATGAAGTACCTCATACAACCCAACTTCAAAACATCCGAACTATCCCTTTAAAGATTCTTCTAGGACTTAATCTATCAGTTTCCTTCTGAGTCCTTTCTGTGAGTAAATCATAAATAATCCGAGGTGTTTGCAGTGCGTCTCTCCCTGCAGAGGTTTTCTTCACTCACTGATTGGCTTTAATTGAAAATTTCCTAACGAGAGCAGGACGGGTGCCAGGCCTCTTCATGACCGAGCCAAGATGTAAAACCGTCCATCTGCTTTGAGGACTCAGAGCAGACTGCTGTTCAGACTGCTGTTCAGACTGAGCCAGGAAGTCAGTTAATTTCCCTTTGGACACATAGATACTGAAGACGTGACACTGTTATCATACAGTATGGAGGCTTTTCCTCCTATATTTTAGGCTTCTTATTCTTATTTGTATATACTATATAGTATATATACTATAATTGTTATGTTATTTAAAAGAGACACAAGACTGTAAAGATAAAAAAGCTAATGTAATGTAAAAAGATAACACAATTAAGTTAAGCTCCCCTCCCCTCTGCTGACTCAGCAGCTGATCCCTCCGCTCCCTCACAGCAGAACAAACACTCCCAGACGACTCGCGTGTCGTTGTCACCTCGAGCTAAAACGCTGACTGCTGCAGGGTCAGGCAGGTCTGGAACTGGGATGTAATGCATGGCAGCCTGGTGACTGGAATGTGAGCGGGAGTGCATGTTCACAAGTGAACAGATGTGACTGCACCATAAATGGAAAGTGACAAGGAGACACTTTGAAATGCGATTTGAGGGCCCAGACAGAGAATGAATCATATTTTCAAACCGCAGATGAACGGGTTTAAAAACTGCTCTGCAAACATCAGGAATAAATATTTGAAAGCCTTGTCGATAGATAAATTAGATGATAATAAATGTTATTTTGCAGCTCTAATGTGAACACAGTCTTTCCTGACAGCGCTGAAGGGCCACACATTTGCAGATGTGAGCCGTTATTTTCACTCATACGGGTGTGAAAAGTAACAAATAACATCTTGAGCCCATATACTGGAAGGAGTCATGTATCTAGTAATCGTCAAAGATCAATAACATGCGGCCCACAAATCTGGAACACATTTGTCCGCCAGGTGTGATCTACAATCTGTCACGGTTTGGTCTAGACACAACATCACTATCATGGATAACTGATAATATCATAACAGGGTCTTAATCAATGTGTTGACGGTCCGTGTGTGTGTGTTTCCAGTTGATCACGTGGTTCCTGAGCTCGGCGTCAGCCTCATCTCGGCCTTCGAGCAGTGGCGCGAGTGGGCCGACAGCAAGTCCTGCTGCGACTACTCGCTGCATGTCGACATCACCGAGTGGCACAAGGGCATCCAGGAAGACATGGAAGCGCTCGTGAAGGACCACGGTACGACTGCGCACAGCGCGTTTCATCAAATCAATATGTTTCTCCAGTTTCACAGAGACTCATGATTTTTAAAAAGGAAAAGCTAAAAGCAATTTTGGTAATCAAATGCTTTCAAATTGCAGTTATTTTTTTTTTAAATTTTGAATATCAATACCCAGTTATGTAACCTGATGACAATAAACTGCACCACAGCACATTGTATATTCAACAATGCAATTTGATTTGCCTAGAGAAGCTGCAATGTTCACTACACCCCACAATTAACCAAATATTACACTATTACTCAACCTCTTGTAATAATCTGATGTATTACAGTTAGTCTGCTCTTTCATTATGATATATTTGATGAAAAAAGTTAAAGGGCGGGTCCATTTGTATTTTTTTTTTAGGTTTTTAATATCATTCTGTAGCTTCACAGTGGTGTTCCTTATTTATTCAAATGCGAACATTAACATTTTTGCAAAAGTATGTATGTTTTAGCATCAAAATGCTATTTTGTTTAGTAGTGTTTACATTATTCATGACCTTATTGATTAGCTTGGATTAGTTTGAGGTCACTGCTATATGCAACGGCTGAGTCGGCGTTTCCATTTGAAAAAACGAAACGGAACGTAGATGGACCCTCCCTTTTAAAGTCACCCTCGTGGATTTTAAAGTCACCCTCGTGGATTTCACACTGACATCTTGTCGTTTTTGTAGGTGTCAACTCTTTCCTGGTCTACCTGGCTTATAAGGATGTGTTCCAGCTTAGTGACGCTCAGGTGGGACTCCTTCTCTTCTCCTTGTCACTTCATTCTTTGTCATGCCGTGCGTTGCTAAGAAACTGAAGACTACAATGCGTTTTCTCAACGGGTCGCAGCATTTTTAGAGATGATAAATGCTATATTGAAGGTCAAATGAGAATCAACCTGGAGGGAGTTTGGCGTGTCGTGGCACTGTATTGTACTACAATGACACTGATTGGCCTTGTTGAGATGCAGCCTCTCCTACACTGAATCTAATTAAATTGGAATAAGCCTTTAACATGAAACTTGCTGCTGCGCATAAAATCCAAATCTGAACTGCAGTCAGCCTAATGGTCACCAGTGTTACATGAAATATGAGACATGGCAGCACACAATCCACAGACAAAGATGCTGTTTACTATAGAAGCAATAGTTGGATTAACCAAAATAACAACTAAATCCTAACTTGTTTACTGCTGCTGTCATCCAGACTGACAGCTCTGCCAGAATCACAATTTTAGTCATTTTGCCAAGATGTTCATCACATTATGTTTGTTTTCAGAGAACATCCTGTTCAGCGGGATTAAAAAAATAACTTGAACAAGCTAGTCTTGATTCTGACTCTTGCCCTCACTCTCCAGTGTGAGACTGTCTTGGCGACGCGTCATTTACTGACCGTCTGTGTGTTTCTTTAGGGAGAGTGAATGGATAACACATCCTCGTCTAAGTCTCTATCTGACTCATGCTTAAAATGAATCAATCCCACTTGAAAGCTGTTTTGAAACAGATATGTGTTGGTCTTTTTTTGCACCTGTGTGAGGAAGGAGTTTCTCTCTCGTGTCAAATTTTGGCGTCTCTTTTATTGTTGCACGTTCGGCATCCGGGAGGTGATGACTCACTGACGACGCGTCAGTTTCCCCTTCAGTTCGTCGAAGTTATCGCGTTGCAATTGCATACCGAGTGGAAATCAGTGTCTGTGTTTCATTTCACCACAAAAGTATACTGATTAACATCATTTTGGGGGGCTTAACATCTCATCTGCTACAGTACATGTAAAGTTATATAATTGGAGCATTACTGTAAATATAGCAGGTGTGATTATGATCAATAGTTTCCAAGACATTTCACTGAACACCCACAAACGTCAGACTGACATTGCCATCCCTAGCATGGCTAAATATCACATGCAAAGAGAAAAACAGGGAATTACTGCCAAATTACCTCAATATTTACCTCAAAATCTATTGAAAATAACTTTATTATAAACATTATTTAATAATTATATGCTAAAATCGTTAAAATAGGACCCTTAGGCTTGAGAAGCGGCTGTGCGCTGCTGTTCATCGAAGGTGGAAAACCAAAACTAATAGAAGACACTTCTGATCAGGCACAAATCTCACCATTATGTGGCTTATTGTCTACACAAATGTAACCTGGTAGCTGATGTAATGAGCTAGATGAGATAGAGATAGATAGATATGAGATTAGATAGATTTAATGATTCAGGGAGGTTTACAAATAATTTATTTGCTAATTATGTATTTATTTATTATAAATAAAACATATCCATTAACTTAGTATTCTTTTCCTGAAAATGTATTAAAAAATTACCAGCTATTGGAAAATAGCTAAATATAATTATTAAAACATGTTTGTAATAAAGTAATTTTCAATAAATTGAGGTAAATAATGGGCTAATTTGGCAGTAATTCCAAAGACATTTCAAATAGGTTACTTGCTAATTATCACCTAATAACCATGAAATTTGCGGACCTGTAAAATGAAGTGTTACCCAATATTCTTTTATGATTAAAACCCACGTTATATGCGTTTTGACATAATGGTTAAGCTGGACTCCCAAGTATTCAAAAGAGTATTTTTTTACCAATGATGATTTCAGTTGGTGTGTGACATTGTGTGCATCAGAGATCATAACCGAGTCTCGCTCTTTGCTGCAGGTGTATGAGGTGTTCAGCGTCATCCGCGATCTGGGAGCCATCGCCCAGGTGCACGCTGAGAATGGAGACATCGTAGCTGAGGTATGCCGTTTCACTCCAGTATAAGAGCCGGGATGAGGACATGAATCGTGATTTTCTGCTGGATGTTGCCTTTTTAAAATTGGCATCAAATGGAAAATGAAGCCCTGAGCTTCTCTAAGCTGTCTCAAGGCGCTGCTCGTCGCAAACACGTTCACTGCCAGGGCTGGTTGTGTGGAACAAGCGTGCACCTGCACATGACTCAACATCTCCCTTTTCCACTGTGGTTTGTTTGTAGGAGCAGGTAAAGATCCTGGAGCAGGGGATCACTGGGCCTGAGGGACACGCGTTGAGCCGCCCTGAGGAGGTAAGACACCGTTTCAACACTGTGGACACTGACTGACTGACCTGTCTGGGTTTCGGGTGAAAAGCTAGTTTGACTTTGGGAAGTCGGTTCATTTCCGAGTTGTATTTGCAGAAGTCTGCAAGAGGATTTGACCTTTCCAGTCTTCACAGCTGTTGGTGTTGCGTTGTTTGACAGTTTTACGTCGAAGCCGTGGGTGTCTCGCTGCCTTGGCAGATACTTAAACATCCTCTTCAGATTCACCTTCACATGTTTCATGTGGGAGCCCCAGAGGCATTACAGATAAGAGCACATCCTTTCCATGAATCATTGTTGTTACCCGTGAAGATCCAGATGTGGGAACAAAGCAGAGATTGAAATTGGAAGTATGACTTATGGCAGCTGGGTTTAATGTTAAAACTTCTGTTTTTCTCCTTATCTAATTCCTAAGGCACGGGCAAATCATTTTGAAAATGAGCTTTCCTTCACATTACAAATATTGGGGGATACAAATTTCCATTTTTCATATATTGGTGGGGACGTGAACCCTGTCCCCTTGTGACGAAAACACTGATGATTTCTCACTGGCCTGCAGGAAGTTGCTATGGCAATGCCATTCCTGCTCAGATTAATCAAATCTGGATTTATAGAATGGTTATTAAAAACCTCAGACAGAAAGAGAAAGAGAGAAAAAGGACACCCCAAAATGCCAAAAGAAGGAAGAATCCACAGTTGGAACATTTTGTCAGTGTTCGTCATTGAAATGTCACAATCCTGCCACCTCACTTGTCGAAACAAATCGCCTCCTAAGTGTTTTACCTTATTTTTGTGGCTATGGATGGAAAACAGATTTTTTAGGACATTAAAGCATCAACAAGCTTAAAGGAACAGTTCGACATTTTTGGAAAATGCTTCTTAGCTTTATTGCAGAGAGAATCTATTGAAAAGATTGTTACCATTCTTGTATCTGTAGCGAAAGCTACTGTCTGCAGCCGCTTAGCTTAGCTTTTCAATTTTACAAATAGGGAAATGATGGACATGTGCTGGTCAGTAGAGAGAAAAGCATGAAGTAGCGTAGTGTGGAAGAAGAAGAAGGTCAAACTAACTCATCGCTCCTCTTTCTGTTGTTTCCTCTCTTCTCCAGGTGGAGGCGGAGGCTGTAAACCGCTCTGTGACGGTGGCCAATCAAACCAACTGCCCTCTCTATATTACCAAGGTGATGAGCAAGAGTGCTGCTGATGTCATCGCCCAGGCTAGGAAGAAGGGTGAGACTCTAATAGTCTAATATACTGTTCATCTGATCTTGCGCTAATTAAATGGACATTTCCTGCACAGTTTGTCACAATTTTAAAGGGATAGTTTGGTTTATCAGAAGTGGGGTTGTATGAGGTATTTATCCATAGTCGGTGTACTACCTACAATAGATGGCTATCGGCACACCCCTAGTTTGACGAAACAGACAGGAGTACCAGCACGGGAGCAAAGCTATGCTCTCTTCAAAGCCACCAGACTCCTTTGACAAAAACATTAATTTTACCTCACAGAACACAGAACTGGCTGGTCTACCGCTGCCTCCATCGGTTGGTTAGTTTGTGTTATGTGACTTTGGTGAATACGAACTAACCAAAGTCACACAATAACACAAACTAACTAACCGATCGAGGCAGCGGTAGACCAGAATCTCCTGTGTTCTGCGAGGTAAAACTCCTGTATTGTCAAAGGAGTCTGGTGCCGACCGCCATCTACTGTACGTGATACACTGACTATGGATAAGTACCTCATACAACCCCACAACTATCTCTTTAAATTACTTTTTTCCAAAACTAGTAACCACAGAGACGGGACATAAAACAAAACCTCAGTCTACCCCACTAACACTGACATAAATACTTCATTTGTGGGTTTCCACAATTCGATTTAGGTTTTGGACTAGAAACCCCCCTACTTAAATGCTCAGCTCCAATCAAGTGTATTCATGCAGTCAGTTTTACAGAAAACAGACACAATGGAGTACAAACAGTAAACATTGCAACAGTCCACTTGACATGCTTGAAACAAACTCCAGGAGCGTTTTATCTGGTGTTATAAGTGGGATTGCACTTTCAGGCACTGTGGTCTACGGAGAGCCAATCACCGCGAGCCTGGGAACAGACGGCTCTCACTATTGGAGCAAGAACTGGGCCAAGGCGGCCGCCTTCGTCACATCCCCTCCCCTGAGCCCCGACCCGACCACACCAGACTATCTCAACTCCCTGCTCTCCTGGTAAGAGGCTGATCAAAACATTCAAACTGGACTTGCTGGGAGAAAATATCCTAATGCCCAGCTGGACTTTGTGTTACAACCAACTTCACTTTCTCAGCAATTAACACAATCTTTCTACACCTTGACCTTCTGTATAGTGGTGACCTGCAGGTGACAGGAAGCGCACACTGTCCCTTTAACACTGCGCAGCGTGCCGTGGGCAAAGACGACTTCAGCTTGATTCCTGAAGGCGTCATTGGTACTGAGGAGAGGATGTCCATCATCTGGGACAAGTGTGTGGTACGTATATTTTGAAATAAGGCATATACTGTAGTAGGGGTGTAAGAAAATATTGCAATATTATGTTTTGTGACACATACTTTAGTAAGCTAAGGGCATGAAATAAGGATAAAATCCTCTATCACATTATATGTGACTGTATCATGATATAAGATATTTTCTGTAAAATCAATTGAGTGGACTGTTAATGCATAAAATAATCCGATTGATACGTCTGTTTAGCAACTTGACGATACACATGCACCAGTAGCAGAACACAGGCAAGAGGGAGGAAACATCCATCATAACAACACACATAAGCAAATGAATGTAACATTAAAACACACAGTAGTCCACACTGAGCACGAATGATGAATAAACATGCAGGATAAAAAAAAGGAATGAAGGAATATGCACAGAGAGGATCAGGACCAGCGAGACCAAATGAAAGTAGGACAGTGAGTCTTGTACTATTCTCACTCTCAGCTCTGATTCATTTCAGGTGACGGGTAAGATGGACGAAAACCAGTTTGTGGCCGTGACCAGCACCAACGCCGCCAAGATCTTCAACCTGTACCCCCGCAAGGGTCGTATCGCCGTGGGTTCAGACGCCGACCTGGTGCTGTGGGACCCGGACGTCACAAAGATCATCTCTGCCAAGAGCCACATCTCGGTACAAGCTACCACTCATAACTTCATAACTGATCATATTTACACCTCGATAACAGCGAGGGGCTCTTAACGTCAAATGTTAAAGCCAGACGTTTGGACATTTTCGTGGCTTTAAGATTCTGTTAAAGGATACTCAGGTTACTGGTGTTGTAAATGCAGACAGTAATAGCTCTAAGAATGGGTGAGTAGCTGATATGAAAATAATAATAGTAACTTCATTTACACCTTTCATGCAGAGACGGAGCTTAAAATACTTCACAAAACAGGATTTAAATGAGGAAGCACATTTACAGGAATATTTCGCCCCCAAAATGATTATTTGTATATCACTTACTCACCGTGTGTTACCTTGAATTCTTCAAGAAAACTTTGTTTTTCTCTCAAGTCTTCAGACTAGTCTGGACTTGCACGGATGAGTAGCGCCTTCGCAAGCATGATACTTTTTATGCAGAAGTGCAGAACAATGATTAACAATAACAATAAATTATATGTTTTTGCAACAATCAAAAGTAAATCTTTTTAAATCTCATATGAATCATCAATCATATGGCGAGGAAAAACTGGCATGGCCCTTTTCAAAGGGGTCCCTTGACCTCTGACCTCAAGATATGTGAATGAAAATGGGTTCTATGGGTACCCACGAGTCTCCCCTTTACAGACATGCCCACTTTATGATAATCACATGCAATTTTGGGTCAAGTCATAGTCAAGTCAGCACACTGACACACTGACAGCTGTTGTCGCCTGTTGGGCTGCAGTTTGCCATGTTATGATTTGAGCATATTTTTAATGCTAAATGCAGTACCTGTGAGGTTTTCTGGACAATATTTGTCATTGTTTTGTGTTGTTGATTGATTTCCAATAATGAATATATACATACATTTGCATAACACAAGCATATTTGCCCACTCCCATGTTGATAAGAGTATTAAATACTTGACAAATCTCCCTTTTAAGGTACATTTTGAACAGATAAAAAATAACTATGGACAATCATGTGATTAATCACGATTATGTTTTAATCAATTGACAGCCCTAACAATAACAATTCACTTAATGTAATTGATGACAGCCGGAGCGTCTGGTTTATTAGTCCGCGTTTTGTCGGATAGTCGTTTGACTGTTGAACAGGGTGTGGGCCTCACACAGCGTCAAGGGAGTGATGTCATCCATGAAATGTGCCAGAGAGCTGGAACACTTTCTGATTGTTAGCAGGCGGATCACTGTGTATGTATCTGTGTGTGTGTATGAGTGTGTGGAAGAGAGACATAGAGACTATTACTGTGCATGTTCTTGGAATCGGTTTGCTTAAGCTCGTCATGTTCTTTGGTTTCTTTTAATTCCGCTTGGTCAGAAAAATGACGGACTAATGTTCATGGGAGAAACTGCTCATTTGGAGTGTGCATGCATGACTGTGTGTCTCTGTGTGTGTGTGTGTGTGTGTCACAGGATAGTTCAGCCTACTGGTGATCTCATTTCAGGCCTTTTAGAGTCCACCAGATTGCCATGACCTCAGCCTTAGCTCCGGTAGCTTTTAGGAGAGAGAGCAGTCATACAGCAGCTTCCAAATTCGTCACACAGCAACCTCCCCACCCACCTCGTCCACACACACCCAAACACCCAAACCACTCAGACAACCCCACTTCTTCTTCTTCTTCTTCTTTGTCCTCCGGCCTGAGAGCTGAGGCCTCTGCACCACATCAGTTGTCCCCCCTCTCCAGCCCCCCCCCCCCCCCCACGATTAGCTTTGCTTTCTTTATTAGCATTAGAAACCGGAGGGAACGCTTTCAACTATGTTCCGAGTGAAATCAGTTACGCTCCTTTCACAAGTGCACTTTAATCCATAAACATTCCGCCAATTTTACACGGTGGCATCATGTGTGAAGACAAACTGGAGGTCCATCAACATCGCCCGGGCGAGTTTCCAGAGAGTGAGATTTTCATAAATCTGTGAATAAAAGCCGCGACATTCCCAGATACAGCATGAGGTGACATCATCCTTATGATGGTGGGAAAATCATCTGGAGAAGATGAATCATTGTGTCTCTGCTTTGAAGGTCTTTCTGTGATGCGTTTATATTAGGGCTGTCAATCGTTTCAATATTTAGTTGGGATTAATCGCATGATTTTCTATAGTTAATCGTGATTAATCGCAAATGTCAGTGTGCAGACTTGACTATGACTTGCCACAAAACTGCATGTGATTATCATAAAAGTGATATCATAATCAATAAACAACAGCCTCTTCTCCCGTTAGGTGCAGTAGAATGGGACACATCCAAAACTTTTTGATGCGTTCATATTACTTGGACGTCCGTAACAACACATAATGAGGGGTTACAAGCACACTTGACAGCTTGTTTTTGCTTGTCAGAACCACAGCTATTCATATGTTGACTGATGTTGAGATACACCAATCAGTTTAAAGAGTAAGCCTCAATTAAACATTAACAGTCCCACCACTGGGGCGACTGATAGGGTACAATGAGAACATTTTTGGCGTGTTCACAAAAAACATCCAGCCAAGAGAATACATTTTATTTCAAATAGAAAAAATGAATTTCATTAAAATCCATAATTTAGGCACTTCTGTGCGAGAAAGCAGAACACTTCTGTTCTGTGTTGTCCTCCTTTTCCCAACTCGGCTGCTGTCACCCAGCAGTGCTGCCACCCACGGTGACTTTAAAATGTCTATCAGGGAAAGGTACATGCGCTGTGATGTGTGAACAGAGTCGACATGGGATTTTCTCTGTGGGAGACCGATGTTCGAACACAAAACCCCTGACTTACTTAGATAATTGATGCCATCGTGTGTGAACAGGTTTTCAGTCAGTCCTGTGAATCTGCAGCATACTTAACTTTCCTTTTCATTTCTTTTTATATCCTCGCTCTCCTCTACAGACCGTCGAGTACAACATCTTTGAAGGCACAGAGGTGCGCGGCGGGCCTCTGGTGGTGATCAGCCAGGGCAAGATCGTCTTGGAGGAAGGGACCCTCCACACCACTGAGGGCTCGGGACGCTTCGTCGCCCGCAAACCTTTCCCTGACTACGTGTACAAGAGGATAAAAGCTCGCAGCAGGGTACAACACTGCTTTTTTTCCCCTGCAAGTATCTGTGTTTAATCATTTTAGCTGATTGGATATTGGCAATGCATTAAACAGCCACTTGTCTACTTTGTACAAACTAGTGAGGTTGTTGTTGTTGGAGAAAGGCTCCACACACCCAGGAATATAATGATTGTTTTGTGGAAAGCTGGAGGGATGACGCAGCTCATTGCAGATTGGCCCATAATGTGCCTGCATCCCTGTTAGGAGGTTGGAATATTTCCTTGTTCCTTTTCACTGCCATGACTGTTGTGTCTGTCTCCTTTTTTTAAAATGCAGCTGGCTGAGCTGAGGGGTGTTCCCAGAGGACTGTATGACGGTCCGGTCTGCGAAGTGTCAGTCACCCCTAAAACCATGACTCCTGCCTCCTCAGCCAAGACCTCACCTGCCAAGCAGCCCAACCAGCCCGTCCGTAACCTGCACCAGTCTGGTTTCAGCCTATCCGGTCAGTGCACACATTAGTCCATAATAATGGTGTCTTTTTGTTAAGTTGAAAAGACACGAGGGAATAACAAACCTCCGTTTTGCACGAGCCTACTTAGTAAAAAGGCATGAAATCTTCACTATTGGAGAAGCTGCATTTCTCTACTCTAGAGTAGTGCTGCTACTTGATGCCATGAACATCCATAAATTGAGCTGAGGTCAGCATGTCTTCAAACTGCACACAGATGCATAAAGTGCAGAGTCAAACAAATGGATTCTCTCTCTCCTTCCCTGGCCCATTGAGATTAGGTCAAACACAAAAAAATGCTTTTCAAGGCTCTGGGAAAGTTATTATTAAACATTTATGGATACAAAAAAAATCATAATACAAAGAGTAATAAGTGACATTCAAGATGTCCTGTCAGCAGTTTTACAGATGTTTCTTTTGGAAGTGTGGAAGTGTGGAGTGTGGAAACATTTTTTCGGACCACCAAACCAGCCCCAAGGCAGGTATTATGCAAATGTGTTACTTGGTGACATCACCATGTTACGGAAGAAAAGGCTAGACTTCAAGCAAGGCGCTTCAGGCAGTTCAGGAGCAGTGTTTCTGTTCTGCCTGGAATTTGGGCTTATAACTTTGCAGACCTTTTACATGCACAAAAACACTATATAACACACTAAAGGAAAGGGAAAAAGTAGAAAAGCATAATCAGGTCCTCTTTGATAGAGTTGATCTTTTAAAGTGCATGTCGCAAATCACAGTCCACAATTGAGGAAGCTATTGTTTTAGCCAACTGTTTTATACAGGGCCGGTTTAAGGAATAGGCCATATAGGTGGTCGCCTAGGGCGCCACCTTCTGGTGGGCGCTGGTCGCCCTCTAAAAAAAATAATTAAGTACATTTTAATTCAATTTTAAAAAGTGCCTTTCCTCATTTTCTGCATTGAGGCAACAAATGAACAAATAAAGAAAGAAAGAAATACCCTTTTCACCCCTGTAACTCTCTTTTTCACACTCTTTTCGTCTACCACACTACGCACTTATTTGTTAATAAAAGTGTAAATTGTAGTGAAACTGACTAAACACTTCTAAGCCAACAATATCACGGACCAATTGTTTATTTATGTAATAATAAATACAGTTATTTATTTATGCCTTTTAATTGCAACAACATGCAAAAGAATCTTTCTCTGCCAATCCCTGGTATGACCAAGTCCAATGAGTCAGTTGGATAAATAAGTACATTACCCCCAAAGTATAAACACAACCTTGAATAGCCAACTTTCCTTTTGATCTCACAGGCGCTCAGACTGACGATAACATTCCTCGCCGGAACACCCAGCGCATCGTGGCGCCACCGGGCGGCAGGGCCAACATCACCAGCCTGGGTTAGAGCTCAGCCCCTCGGCCGCTAAGGAGGAAACGGAGATCGGAGGACGGACGGCCAGCAGGAGCTGAGGGGTCGAGACGCCCCATCACGACACCGGGAGCCGAACACATGTCACAGCACCTGACCAGGCCCATCCGTCAGCCTCCATCTTTCACCTCCTCCTTCGCCGCTTTTCACGTACCCGCTCTCCTCCTCCTCCCCCAAAACCCGATCCTAGAGGACACAGTTAGAAAAACAACAAAAAAAGGTCTGCCTCATATGATGAAAAAAGAGAAAACACTCCTTATTTGAGCACTTTTGACTGCATTATTTCATTTTTTTTATACCGTTCTTTTCTCCCTGCCATGTATCCTTTTGATGTTTGTTTTTCTGTTATTTTAATAGAGGGGTCAAGTGAGACTAAACTGAATTAACACAGCTTAGAGAAGAGGAACATTTTCATGCAGGATGTCCATTGTACTTCTTCCTTTTCATTTTGGGAGTAGTTTAAATGGCGGTACAAAAACCAGTATCTTCTGTTCTTGCTTTCCATGAATAGGCCAAACAGTAGGTCGCTTGAAATCGAAACAGACTCAGTTTATTGAATTGCTTTCTTTCAAGCTGATGACTGTCTGTGATTTGTATTATGTTGCATTTCAATTGCTTCATGTCGCCATCTGTCACACACTGCTGCAATCAATACCCAATTGATTATTCGCCACGAGGACGGCCTTGAGGTTTGAAAAATTGCAAAAACACCGCAATCTTTTATAGACTCTGGCTGCACTGGCTCTCGTCTCATGTTTTCCCACCTGTGGTACATAAGTAAAAAAACATATTCCATATTTGGCAGCTGCCTTAGAGCTTGTGAGTCTTTTTTTAGCAGAAGGAGCTTTGGCAGGTAGTAAATGGAGCTTTATGCCTCATCTCTGAGTGGGAGAATTGAAGGAAAGATTTATGGAGGAAAGAGAAAGTTGTACTCGCTGTCGCTTCAAACTCAACCTTTCCTTGCCTTATTGTTTCTTAATGCCGTCCTATTGGGGAACTTTTAGAGGTGCGGGGAAGGTGCCATTCACCACGCAGCTACATATTTTCCATTTGCATTCCTGTAAATCATGAATCTCCTTAAAAGGTTTTGATTGCTAACCGTCCCATCACCAACCAGTGCATTTTACATACAGAATGTTTCTCCTCCTCCTCCTCCTCCAAATGTGACTGTTTTATACTCATCGAAATCCCCTCTTTCTTTTCTACTCTTTATGTGCCTAAACCCACAGAAGTTGTACTGATAGTTTGATTATTTTCTTGTTTTTGTTATTGTTATTGAGGTAAGTGAAGGATGTAAGATAAAAAAAAGAAGAAGATGTAAGATAGCCAGGAATAACCGATTCAAAGGTGCCAGATTTTGCGCTTTCGTAGGGGCCTATTCTACCGGTAGAGACCCCGTAAAGACGAAAAATGCTCGAAATGTTCTAATGTTTTAGAGTTTTTAAACTTGTTGTCAAACTGCTTTTTAGTGTCTGTAACTAGGTGCCTGAGGGCTGAGCACTATTGATTTACGCTTGAACGTAGACATGAGCTGATGTACTTCTGACTAGTGTTGATGTGTGAGGGATGGGACACGCACAGCAGGCTCCCGTATAGCACTCCTTACTTACTGTTGTGGACGTGACATTGCTCCGGGCCGTGCTGAGCACTCATACGTTCTTGTTCCCTTCCTTTTTTTTTTTCTCGCATGATCTGGTTTTCATTAAGCAAAGCAACTGATTTCCTGTGTTAGTTCTTATGTCAACGAGGCCTTGGCCACCAGTCACCGTTTCTCCCTCCGCAGCCTTTTTCTTCCACCGTGACTCAACACGGAGCAACAAGCTCACCCTGACATGGACTTAGGGACCAGTTACATAAATATAGATCAAGACTGGTGTATGCTTTAGACCAGTATGATGAAGACCGTCTCCGGCATAGTCAACAAACTGGTTAACACCGCTATCCCAGCACATAAGAGCTAGCGTTAGCTTTAGTTAGCTACGAGACTTAAAGGGGAACTACGCCCATTTTCAAAATTCATACATGTTATTCCTATGGTCTAAGACAGTCCAAAAAATATTAGTAAACATGAACAACTCTCTCCCAAATCCAAGAACTAGAGCGCTAAAACTCAAACGTGTGATGTCATCGGGTATAAGGTGTGGGGCTTGCTCCATAGACAATGAGTAGGGATCCCAGAGGAGTGTTCTGAGTCAACCCGGTCTCACAGGAAGGCGTACAAATACCACTACATTACACGGACATTCCGCGTGTCATGAGTAGCCTTAATGTTTTCGCGTGTCATTTGTACTCCACACAAACGTCCGCAGTTAGGTGTAGGCAGGAAAACCACTAATTTAGGTTCAGGCAAGAAAACCACTTAGGGTAATGAAAAACGTCATGGTTGGGCTTAAAATAAGTAAGAAAACATGTACGGAAACAACATTGGAAAACACCTCACAAACCGTTGTTGACCGGGGTTTGTTGGACCCATAAACCTCCACCACCACCGGGCCACCATAAGTGGTCTTTCTTGCTTTTTATACTACGTCACTAACTCTTACCGGATGCTTTTACATTGCAGTCAGTACAGGATACACGGCGTACAAAAGACACACAGAAATCAAGAAAGGCGTACATATTGCACGCTAAACGCCTTGCGCAGTATCGTGGCATTTATACGCCTTTTTGCGCGAACGGGCTGTCTGAGTATATGGGTACATTTTCTGTTGCACAACTGAGAACGCTACAATAGAATAAAGCTCATTTTGGTATAAAAAGAAAATTCTGTGAATCCACAAGAGATTGAGACTCTGGCTTTGAGAGAGAGTAGCTCATGTTCACTAATATTGATTGAACTTTCCTCAGCCATGAAAATAACATGTTACAACAATTATTAATTCAGGTGGTGTTCCCCTTTAACGTTATGCAACTGGCCCCAGACTCACTCACACACACATACGTACATATATAATGTAGATATACGAACCACACCACCTCTGTGTTTGTGCTTTCAACCCCAGCTTCCTCCCCTCTGACCTAACTGGAAGCCTATAGAAGGCAAAGTCTGTCTGCATTACGAATGGTATATGTAGCCTGTTTTGAAAGAATCCAAAGCCGGGGGGATGACACATGTCTCTGGAGCATTTAAAGATGAGACAAGATAGGAATCTCCACGGCAACTTAGGAGCACCACACAACAACTTTTCTGTAAGTCAGGAGTGAGGAATTTGACCCTGTCTGTCTTGACTCCTTCATTCACAGTAGTCTACTGTTGCCTGTTTTTCATCATCCTAATTAACATTGTATTGACACTCTTAGCCCTCTCTTCTTCAAGACACAATCTACACCTCCCTCCTACTGCACTATTACTTTAGGCAGGAGAGTATGTGGGTGAAGAGACAGGAGGTGGAGTCCTCAAACACTAACACAATTTGGCAGCAAGCGTAGCTCTCGTGAGAGTTATAGCATGCTCCTTGTATTTTTGTATTTTCCGCGTCACTCCTTCCTTTCAGTTTGTCTTTATACTTCATTCATTCCTCCCCTCCCTCTCTCCCTCCCTCCCTCTCTGGCTCTTTCGTTGTTTCTGGCTGTTGCCGAGGCGACAGACCCCTTCCACTCTCACACTGGGTTCTGCTTTTTGTTTGTCATGGCAACGCTTGTCAGATTGGAGGTTGCCGTTAGCAACTCGTTCCTAACCTGGTGCTATTAGCACAGCTTTACACGCACGCACACGCACACACACGCACACACGTTTTTATAATTATTCTGTGACAGTTCTGCACCATTCCTACATAATCCTGTGCTGAGTTGAATCCCCCCGCTGCTAAAAAAGAAACTATTTGAGTTGAAAGCACACACACACACACACACACTCACACACCAAACAGCCGTTGCTGTGATGCAGCACCCACGCCTGAGGAATTGACTCGGACATTAAAAACCAGCTGTCAACGCTGGCATTCCCTCTCGCCGTGTCCCATGCCTCCTCGACGTACACACACACACACTAAAACACACACTTATACTCCTTTAACGCTCTGTCAGCTTGGATGCTTTTTCTATGCCATATTATGCTAATGATATATGAGTGATATGTATGTACGCAACGTGCTGCGGGCTGAGAGGAGCTTCCTTACTTCCGTTCTGAGGTTGTTGATGCCCCCCCCAAACCCTCTCGTCCACCCCCCCACACCCTCTCCCACTGTAAGCCTTTCCCCCCTTTGTGAAAGTGAAAACTGTGTGATGGTATTTGTCTTGGTGGCTATGGGGTTTCTGGGATGCTTGCTCACTATGGAAAGTGTCAAATTCCCATGGATGGTGATGTAAAAAAAAAAAAAACGACAAGGACTTCAAAGATTAAAAACAACGAGAAAAAAAGGAATACAATCTCTGTTTCTTTCTTTTCTGACATTTAACGTTAGAAGCTGTGTGTAAGTCACGAAATATAGACATGAAAAGGAAACTAACTTGACAACTACACTTGTAAGAGGATGTGTAGTGAAAGCAAAATCTGTCACTTCTAAGATTACTTTTTGTTTGTTTTTCTAGTAGATGGTATCAAAGACGAGGCAGACAAGATGACTGGTCTGGAATGACATTTGGCAAAAGGTTTTTGGCCCGGAGGTTTCAGTTACATGATAACCGGTTTGGACAACTTACTTGTTGAAGGAAATGTAATGTAGTGTAGAGTTTAGAGGTGTTCCGGACATGTACAAACTAGGGCTGTCAATCGATTCAAATATTTAATCACATGATTAATCGTGATTAATCGCACATTTTTTATCTCTTCAAAATGTACCTTAAAGGGAGATTTGTCAAGTATTTAATATTCTTATCAACACGGGAGTGGGCAAATATGCTGCTTTATGCAAATGTATGTATATATTTATTATTGGAAATCAATTAACAACACACAACACTGACAAATATTGTCCAGAAACCCTCACAGGTACTGCATTTAGCATACAAAATATATGCTCAAATCATAACATGGCAAACTGCAGCCCAACAGGCAACAACATCTGTCAGTGTGCTGACTTGACTGACTTGCCCAAAACTGCATGTGATTATCATAAAGTGGGCATTTCTGTAAAGGGGAGACTCGTGGGTACCCATAGAACATTCACATATCTTGAGGTCAGAGGTCAAGGGACCCCTTTGAAAATGGCCATGCCAGTTTTTCTTTTTCAGAGAGCCTTTATTTTTGCACTGAACTGAGTGTAACGGTTCAAACTGCTAAAAGACAACTTACTACAGCACTGATGATGTTTTCTGTGTGCAGTTTGTATGTTTTCCCAGTGTTCAAGTGTGTTTCCTTTGAGGTTAGGTGTCCTGGGAAGGCTAAATTGCATGTAGGTGTGAATGTGTGTCTACCCCGCCTTATGCTCGGTGCATGCTGGGATAGTCTCCAGCTGGAAAGGATAACCAGGTCACAATAAATGGTAATTCTAACTAATACAATCTCTATCTGCCTCAAAAACACTTCAGCAGAGAGGTAACTTCACATGAACTTATGTTACTGCATGCACCAAATCACCACCAGGAGGATGCATTACATGTTTGTCCACTAGGTGGCAGTGCTGTCATCTTGTTCGCTCACCGCTCCCCGCTTCCTCTGCCACCTTCTTATGGGATTTCCTTCATTTTTCAGCTCATGAATGAAAAATGATATCAGTAGTTAGTTGGGCACATGGACACATCAACTGCTGCTCTTATGTAAATCCCTCATGTTAGTGCATTAACTGGATAAGCATATTAATCAATTACAGTAATATTCATGTTGGATTGACACAAAATTAGCCGGAATTAAAATATGGAATAGTAAGTGGTAACCAGTTATCAACCTGACGGGCCTGTTCCCAAGAGCATTGAAGTGAAAACTCCCATTTCCTGCACTGAAATGAATTGAAACCGTTCCCAACATAAAAGCATTCTCTGACATCAGAGGCACTTTCATGTGCCTTCCTCAGAGGCACATGAGAGAAGATGACAAAATATTCACCGAATGAATGAACTGTTTGAGATTCAAATGAAAAGTATAACTTGTGTTTTCTCTTTCTGCAAGGTTTTTTCTCTTTAATGTTAATCCTGGTTTGCACTTTAAAAGTAAAGTGCTGAAAAGGCCAAACTCCAGTTCACCTATGTTTTCATTAAGAGCGATCAGCTTTATTTCTCATCCACGAAATGATTATATTCACGGATTGAATATATTATAAATGACATAGCCAGAATAGGGCTAAATGCACTGCTCATGACTGTAGGACAGTAAGGATTACATTGACTAATGCTCTTCAATTAAATAGTCTCCTTTGTTAAAGCAGCAGTGGGTAGAATTGGAGCAAATATGATTTAAAAAAAACATATTTTTATAAAATGGTCACTATATCCTGACAGTAGTGCATGAGACAGGTTATCTGAAAAAAAAAATCATGTGCCTCTTTGTCCTCCGTTTCTCCTAATGGCATTTGCAAGATTTCACAGACCGGAGGAAAACAACCAATCAGAGCCGAGCTGGAGCCTTGCCGTCTCTGAGCAGCTGTCAATCACTGCGAACTCCGGTCAAACTAGGCAGCGCTGATCAAATATGAATCAATATTCTGTTACTGTAATGTCTATTTCTCGCCTCAAAGAGGCCATGAGGAGGTGCAGAAGTCTAGTTATCTCTCAGAACACTTGAATTACAATATGCTGAAATGTTATTATGCAATTTTTGCCCAATGATGCCAAAAATATTCTGCCTACTGCCCCTTTTAAGCTAAATTTGTTAGGACAATAAATAAATAAAAACTGTGAAGTCTATTACTGCTCTTGGTCTTTGTGGGGCACAGTGGATCAAACAAACCTCTTCAGTGTTTTCTTAATTAATTAGGGATTTTCTGATTTTGAATAAATATAAATCAAGGTTAAGCTTTTAAATACCCACAGACCTGATAGCACATATACGTACATGAGGAAAGTTTTTGGCAATGCACATTTTGGTAATGTTTTCTTCTTTTTCTTTTGATTTTCTGTGGAATGAAAAGATCTGCAATCATTACTTTCGCAAAATGCCAAGGTTGACGCAAACTTTACACACCAACCTGCTGCTGAGCCTTTAGCTCAGTGTTTATTTAACTGCAACACCTAAGCTGTTCTGATTCTTCAGACAAGACGGGACCACTGACCGGATAAGTGCACTGACCTTTTCAAGCTTGGTCTGGCTTTTTACTCCAAACATGGCTTGTGCTTGTTTGCTGCCTAGAGTCAAACTGTGACTACAATACAGACCACAGCATCATTTTTACCTCTAAAATCCTTTATGATAGGACCATCGCTTTCTCTGCTGAAGAAGACTTACGAGCCCATCACTCAGCTTAGTTACCGTGAAATAACGTTATTTAAAATTTGGCAGCCGCAAAATAAAGAGGGCGCAATGTGAATAGCTGTAATGTAAAAGGTGCTTTTGATGAAGTCAAGGGTAACTTGAATGAACGAGGAAAAAGAAAACTCAATGTGTCAGATGGCAGCTGACTGCTATTAAAACGAGCATTCAGTGATACGAGTATTGAAGGCATCTTACATGGTATTAGCACCCTCTCAAATGCGGAGGCTTTAAGTCTTTTCTAATTAATTTTCATTCATGGCTGACACCATTTAAATTGGTTATTTAAAGTCCAGGCACACACACTCACAGTGAGCTTTAAAGCGTCAGTAGGCAGAATGTTTTTAGCATCGTTGGGCAAAAATTGCATTATAACCTTTCAGCATATTGTAATTCAAGTGTTCTGAGAGATAACTAGACTTCTGCAGCTTCTCATGGCTCTGTTTTCAGGCTTTAAAAAATCTAACCTGTGACGGTAGACTTTGGCCAATCACAGGTCATTTCAGAGAGAGAGCGTTCCTATTGGCTGTTCATTCATCCAGTCAAACTAGGCAGCGTTGATCGAATATGAATCAATATTCTGTTACTGTAATGCCTATTTCTCACGTAAAATGTGTTCAGAAACATCGTGTAGAGTACTGTTTAGCTATAAAATGAGAACGTTTATAGTGACAGTTTTATAAAAATAACTTTTTTTAATCATATTTGCTCCAATCTCACCTACTTCTTCTTTAATAATTCCAAATGCCAGTGCTGAAAAGGTGTATGGAGGTGGTAACTTATTTGAATCATTTATACAGTGAGTGCGTGGAGTACTTGAAATTGTGTGTTGTTGTTTGTATTCATTTTATAGCGTGCTTTAATTTGCTCAGAGGTAATACAGAAAGCGTAATTTTCTTGAGCTACTGCAATAAAATCACTTCATTTCATCGCAACTCTGGAAATACATTGATCCGAAAGCTTGTTTGTTTTCCTGTTCAGTCTGGAACTACTGATGCAGCGTCTGCTTCACTATCAATGAAACAGCTGCAGGATGTGTTCTTCTTTACGTAAGATCTTCAAGGACCTGCACGCCCACACAAGTGTTGCTGCTTATTGTGGCTGATTAGACTTCTGCTCAGGTTTAGAAGTTTGAAAGGAAGAGGTGTGCTAGGAATGACGCATATTAAGTCTGTAGCCCACACACAGTCTAATCAGGGAAAATATGCGGAAAAAAAACCCTGTGTAGGTGTTACTTTTTGCATAATGTCAGTGTATGTTTACAAAGTAGCTATTTAGCATAGTTAGCTACTTGGAAACCATTTCCTTTTTTGTTTTTGGATTAATGTTTGACACCTCAAAGTTACTTTAGCTTGATTAGTAGTACAGTCACAATCGGCTACCCACGGGTCTGAGAAGTGAAGCCAATGCTGAAGTGCCTTAAACCTGCATTCTTTCTAATAGCCAGCAGGGGGCGACTCATCCGGTTGCAAATATAAGTTTGATTGTATTGAAGTCTATGAGAAAATGAGCCTACTTCTCACTTGACCTCGGTAAACATTGTAAACATGAGTTTATGTCCTTAATCGCTAGTTTCAAGTCTCCTTCAAGACAGCATGATGTTCATTTAATAAATTATGATCCCATTTAGAGTCAAATAGACCATAAAGCAGGGGATGCTTTAGGGTGTGGCTACCTTGTGATTGACAGGTCGCTACCACAGCGTTGTCCGGTCTGGGTGTTGTCCTTTAACCCTTTCACAGTGTGTTTTCAGTTCATAATTCTAACCTTTTTGGTTGCCTAAAAATGTGTTATTCAGCGTTCGGTTGTACTTAGCTCCACCCTCTCGTGTCACTTCTGGTTGCAAGAAACCAAGATGGCGACAGCCAAAATGTTGAACTCGAGACTTCAAAACGGGAGTCCACAAACAATGACAATGAGTGTCACAGTGACTACGTCCACTTCTTATATACAGTCTATGTGCAGTCATGAAGAGCGCAACTTGAGCCCTGAACTCTGTATCATTTTAGCTAATGCTAAGCTAACTTAGTTTGTTAGCCTACTATTATTCAGGGCCATTTTTCTAGGTTGTCGTCCTGTCACTGGGTAAAGCTGAGGTATGATCACATAAAAAGAAGGGAAGATGACATAGATGGCGGTTCATTGAAAGGAACAAGTGGAAGTTGCACCCATAATTCATACAAGACATCATGCGACTAAGAATAAAAAAGCAACTGTGTTGAACACCACCATGGGAACACAGTAATGTTGTACGGTCTAAGACCTGCTCTATATATAAAGCGTCTCGAGATAACTTCTGTTATGATTTGACGTTATATAAAAATAAATTAAATTGAATTGAATTGAATTGAATTAATGCTGTGTGGGGAACTTACAATAGGCCTATAGAAATATATAATACAAGCTTCCACTGAAATGTATAGGCCTAAATGATGGATCACTGACATGTATTTCTAGCCTACATTTAAAGCTGCATAATCACATTTATGGCTAATAGAAGTCCAAACCAGGCTAACGGACACACAGCTGGCTTCTTATCATGATATGTCTTTCTTTTTTACAGAAGACATTATGACGTGTCACAGTAGGAAAACACAGGTGTAAATAATAAAATGAATGAAGGCTGAATTCCATTTAGCTGTTTTAATTCAGGATCCAGGTATTGTGCATGTTGATTTCCTGTCGCTCTCACTGAGACACCTGAATAGAACAGAGCCATCGTTAGTGTTATTACCTACACCTGTGCTTTTCCCACTATGAAGGGTCAGAATGTCTGCTGTGAAAAAGGCTAACACGTCAGCAAACAATTTACAAATTCAGCAGACATAAAGCAACATTAGCATTCCTCTAGAGTAATGTTTGAGTCCACCTGATGAAAGTAAGTCCAACATTCTTCCACCTTTCAGCTCTGTTTTTGTCTTCACCAACTCCTGAGACAATTATCTGGCTCTTCAGCTGCTAAATGTTCCACTTGGCTAGTTGCTAACTTTGTTTGGTGCTGGGCAGGTCATGCACAGTGGGTTCATCTGAAGTGCTTCACTGAAAACAGCTGCCTGCTAATGCTGTGAAACCTAAACTAAAAGCTGCAGAGTTGATAATAATTCTCTACGGGTTCGTCACTGTGAGTGTTCCCCTTGACATTACATCCAGTCTTTGGAGCCATTAAATATTGACAAATGCTGCTGCCATTAGTATCCGTGGCGGAAAATGCCTTTAATATTCCTACAGTTGCCTAAGATTAAAATACATGACAAATGAAACCTTATTCTCATTCATTTTTGTCCCATTATAATTTCCAATGCAGCTGCCGTCCAATCCATCCAACTGAGTAAATATTAAAATGAAGAAAATTTGAAAAAACATTTGGCCTTTGCCCAAAAATCTTAGAAGCACTTGGAACGGATAAATGAGGAACCTTAAATTAAAACAACTTCGTCCAATTTTTATTTCTGCTGGCAGACGAGAATCCTTCACCTCTTGTGTCACAACATATCATCTAAATGTTCGATGACAGAAAACTATTGAAGTAAACAACACAGTGGGGAATTTTGGCAACATTAACCACAACACTTAATGCCGGCAGTTGCGTTTGGAAGTAGACAACAGTGAAGACACCTGCGGTATGATGTTCCAACTGAGGACATTTTGCATATGAGAGTTTCATTAAGCACTTAAGCGGTGGGTGGATTTGGTGTAGTTAGTTTCCCCATATACTCTTAAGAGCTATCAATGGGAATGCTTCTGAGAGTCACTGTCAGTAAAATTTAAAATTTATGCTCAATCACTTGAACTCAAGGAGAGAAGACTTGTCAGAATAAAGTTTCAGGGAAGTCTTCGATTGACACATAACACAAACCATATTTTCCTCATCGCAAATAATGAGGCCTTATAAGTCAACTGTGGAGGTTAAACGGCACTTACTTGTTTTTCCAGTAGCCCAATGGGAGCCTGGATCCATTTATCCCAACAGTGTTTCCCCTTAAAGGGATATTTCAGATTATTTGAAGTGGGGTTGTATGAGGTACTTATCCATAGTCAGTGTATTACCTCCAGTAGATGGCAGTCTGCACGCCTCCAGTTTGGGGAAACAGACAGGAGTACCAGAGCAAAGCAATGTACTACTGTGGAGGGGGCCGGCAGCAAAACGTATTTTAGCCACCTAAAAGAAAGGCTCACCTAAAAAAAAATCAATATCAGTTTTAAGGCCTTTACACACCGGGAGTGTGACACATAAACCAAAAAAAATTGCGAAATGCTCACCTGAGAATATTATATGTCCAGGGCTTTTATTGTGAAAGGTAAGAACGGAAGGAGTGGATCTCGTGCGCTGCCTTTGTCAAGGTTGAAATGAGTAATACGATTTACCACCTTGGTTCGGACTATGGAGCCTCCGTTTTGTTGTTTCATAAATATAGGCGCAACTCAACCCGTTGGTTGATGCCTTTATTCACGGTGCAAAAGCTCAGAAAAATTCCGAAAAAAAGTACATCACTTTTTCGCTGCGTAATATTTGCATTCTGTGTGAAAGTACTTAAAACTACTAAAAACAACAATTCGAAAAAATAAATTGACATACGAAGTAATCGCACAAAAAAAAACGCTGCCGTTGTGTAAAGGCTTTAAGTGTACACTATATTTAGAATATTTTCACTGTTCTATCTTGCTGTCAGACAGCCTTCTCTGACGTGGAACTGAACTGAAAGTGAAACTTATCTATGCTCCCTTCAAAGCCACCAGTCTCCATTGACAAAAACAGTGTAGATAAGTTTCACTTTCAATTCACAAAATATTTTAAATATAGCATACACTTAAACTGATAATTTTTTAAGTGGCTGTCTCTCCAAGCTGGGGGTGTGACAACCGCCATCTACTGTAGGTAATACACTGACTATGGATAAGTGCCTCATACAACCCCACTTGAAATAATCCAAACTATCCACATATCCACTATCTAATATGACAGCTGCTGCACCAACTCTTTGAACCCTGTTCTGAAAATGAGAGCCGCATGTTTAATAGGAATCTGATGCATTTATTTCCATAAATAATACCTGAGCCGACACAACACCGCTCGACTGCTCGTCACGCACACACAACCTGCACACAAACAAATACAGGTGTACACACACATGGATGGAATCAGGTTAATCGGGCATAGATGCAGTGCATGCAGTGGTTTGATGATCCTCCTTCTACTAGTGTCCCTCTAGCACTGATGTTGCGTTATGTATCATTAGTCTTCAAGGTTTCTTTTCTTTCTGGAAGCCAAGAGAAGGCGGCGTCTGTCTGCTGGGTAAAGCTTTGAATTTTAGCCAAACAAGAAAGTGCGGGGATGGATTGTGTTATGTTGGTTTGACATTCAAACATGAGAAATAGAAAATTCATTTTCCATGTTTATTCTTTCAGAGTGAAGCAGACGTTATGAAGATTTAAAGCTAGAGTAGGTATATTGGAGCAAATATTATTAAAAAAAGTTATTTTTATAAAACAGTCTCTATATCCTGACAGCAGTGCATGACAGGTAATATGAACAAAATGTGCCTCGGTATCCTCCAGTGTCCTCCGGTGCTACTAATGGCATCTGCAAGATTTCACAGACCGGAGGAAAACAACCAATCAGAGCTGAGCTGGAGCCTTGCCGTCTCTGAGCAGCTGTTTATCACTCGCAAACTCCAATCAAACGGTCAAACTAGGCAGCTCTGATCAAATATGAATCAAGATTCTGTTACTGTAATGCCTATTTCTCGAGTAAAATGTTTTCAGAAACATCTTGTAGTGTACTGTTGAGCTGTAAAATGAGAAAGTTTGTTAACCGGCCACCATGTTGAGATCAGTTGAGGAAATACCAAGCACCGCCCACCTGCCGGACAAAACTTTCTCATTTCACAGCTAAACAGTACACTACAAGATGTTTCTGAAAACATTTTACATGAGAAATAGGCATTACAGTACCATGTTCCCATAGTTTGACCGTTTGCTTGGTGTTTGCGAGTGATTGACAGCTGCCTTTGTTGAATGAACAGCCAATAGGAACGCTCTCTCTCTCTGAAATGACCTGTGATTGGTCAAAGTCTCCCGTCACGGGCTAGATTACCCTGAAAACAGAGCCATGAGGAGGTGCAGAAGTCTAGTTATCTCTCAAAACACTAGAATTACAACATGCTGAAAGGTTATTATGGAATTTTTACCCAATGATGCCAAAAATGTTCTACCTACTGCCGCTTTAAAGCGTTAAATGAAAATGTGTTATAAGTCCAAGCATGAAATGTCTTTGTTTTTTACTTATATATTTAACACATTCAGTGATCCCTCTCTAATGAAGAGTCAACACATCTCTTTCTGCCATGCTTGTTGCCTAATGCAGTGTAACATTGACTCCTTGGCTGCATAATCTCAGACAACGAGAGCTGCATGTTTATTAGTTGTCCGAGACACTTACAACAATGTGGGAGTTTACAAGAGTTTAAACACAGACATTATCCTCCTGAGCAGTCGCATAATGCCACTGTTTAAGTACAGCAATGCAGGATGAAGGCAACTCTTCTTCTTGTTTTCCTTACCTTAGGTGACTGTAAAATGACAAATCATTTGTCTTTTAGAAATTCTTTCAACGCCCTGCGTTTCCCAGATAAGGATTCTCAGGTATTCATCACTGTTATGATGTCTGTAGGGTAGAAAAAAAAGCCTTTAATCCGAGGCACGGAACAGAGAAAAACAACTCTGTAATGGGAGGATTAATGGCTAAGGAGAAACGTGTGACAACTTCTTTAAAAAGATCAGACAACCGAAACGTGTATTTTTTTTAAGCTATTAATCAACGTTCGTGACATGATTCTTAATGAAACACTCACGATATCTTGACACGGACCACACAATGTTTGTTCATGAATTTGTGTGATATGGTGGGGTGTTTGCTTTGCTAATTAATGAAATCAATTCATTTCAATAAAGACTTTGGCACACGAGAGACATTCATAAAGTATAATGCAATCCAATACAATCGCCATGCAATAAAGCTTTCAGTTTTTGTTGACTGGTTGGAAAGGTTTTAATTCATTGACTGTCTCCAATGTTGATGAGGGTCTTCTTCTGTGTTGGCATTATGTCCTGATAAACGTACACCATTTTATTAAAGGTTACAGTAATGTATGTTTGTAGCTTCTATTGCAGCAGTGAGTTAATTCATTCAAAGTTAATTAATCTGCCCTTTCATTATGTGAGCTGAATAACAAACAACCTCACAGCAACGTCCTTCCATCATAAGGCAACAAATGGATATTTATTTCTGGCCTTGGATACTAAAAAAACAAGATTTAAAGATCTATTAATCAACATTTTTTAATGTGATAGGGGTCGCTCATACTGATGAACCCACCAACCCTGCAATGCTGTGGAGGTTTTAACCTCTTTTAACTGTGTTTGGGTTTACAGCCTTGATAAACCAGCCGGTTAGACTGTCATCAGGTCATTAAAGCCCACCTCCAGTATCTATTTCTATGATATTTCATATTTATTTGAGTAATTTCCTGATTAGTTTGCCAATTTTTTATTATAAATATCTAAATTTTGTGCTCAAAGTTTAAAAAAAGAAGGTTGTTGCTGAAATGGGAATATGACTTATGACTACAATAGAAGCTGCAAGTCATACGTCATCCTCCAAACTTGGACAGGAGCACTCAACATGTCTATCCGTCCTCCGGTGCGCTGTGGCCGGCGTGCGGCGGTGTGGCTCCTATAGGTGCAACAGCAGCCAGACGGCCGCCTCGCCAGGAGACGGTAAAGAAGAGATCAAGTGAGAGTCGGCCTGTTGTGCTAATTCTTGTCTTATTTGTGGTCTGATAAACAGTAAATTAATCTAAACTGGTTTCATCTCAACTAGGTTGAAAAACGATGCAGTGTGGTTGCCATGGTAATGAATTACGTCCGACTATTACCCACACCCCCATTCTCTGTTTGAGAAAGAACCAAAAAAGGGCTATTAGTTGTTATAAGCCTCATAGATGTGGGTCAGAAGGGGCCTACTACACCCACTAGTAGGTTTTATCATCTATTCACAGGACAATCACTGAAAGAAGGAATAAAAGAAGCCATCAGGAACCTCAGAGTAATTATGACAGGAGCAAAAGTGGAAGTCAGGCGATGTAGTAAAGACAGTGTGATATGGGGTGGATGTTGGGGGCGATGGATGGGACACAAAACACAGCACTTTCCCCCAGGAGACCAGGCTTTGGAGAGCTGCACTGGCAGGAAAACCAGTACTCAAAAATAGAGAGAGAACCATCTGACACCTGTTCTTTTATTAAACAACACCACAAGCTGTGATGTCAAGCACTAAAAGTCGATTCAACACATCTTTGATACAGCCTCAACAAAAGCTGGACATTGAAAGCTTCTGAGTGGTAGAATGAAGGCCTCTTTGTTTGAGACTGCACTGCATTGTACGGTGATCCTTTTATTTATCCCACACTCAAATATCAACTGATGTTTCTCTTCCTTCCAACAACTTCTAACTTTTCTCTCTCTCTCTCTCTCTACACGCACTCCTCCTACACCAGCTTCCACTTTCTCAGAGCTGTCAGCGGATGCTAATTATGCCGGGATTTATGAGAATCTTGCCCTTAAGGGCTTCTGTGAAATCTGCAGAAATACTACCAATGTTTGAAAGAAATCATGTCTCTGCATGGAGTTCTTTTACAACGCCGTTTCAATATTATCTCTTTTATTCCTTTCAAGTGCAGATAGTGATCCCTGCTAACCTTGTGTCCATACTTGCACTTAAAGGGGACATATCATGCTCATTTCCATGTTTATACTTGTATTTTGAGTTTTTTCTAGAACATGTTTACATGCTTTAATGTTCAAAACAACATGTTATTTTCCTCATACTCTCTGTCTGAATATACCTGTATTCTCCCTGTCTGAAATGCTCCGTTTTAGCGCCTGTCTCTTTAAGACCCCCCTCCTAAAAAAGCTTGGATTGGCTTGTGAGAAAAATATGGCGCACCTTTGCAAAGGTAGTTCTCAAGCTGTGGGCGATATATTCTAATGAGCCTGCATGTGACATAGGAAGGGGAGCCAAATCTGAATGGCTTGTTGAATCACATGTTTTCTGATCTAGGTAGCCCACAAAAAAACTGACTGCGTTGTCTTATTTCACAGTTTGTGGGCTCTCCAGATACCCAAATGTATTGTGCCAACCCGTTCTCACTCCCAACTCGTGAAATACCGCTGTTTGGTAACTCTAATGTAAACCCACCAGCCGTGTTATTCGACGTTCGGAGCAAGTTACGTAGTATTAATAGTATGAGAGTCCGTTCAGGGCGGACATGTCCTGTGTGAAACTAAAAGTAACGTTGACTTATTTTGTCACGTCAGTTGTTAGTCACATGACTCGTCGGTATCATCAGTCTGGTGAGTAACATGACTCGTAGTATTGTCAGCCCCATGAGTCACGTGAGTCGCTAGTCAGTGAAGTTAACGTCAACTACGACCGTTTCCTAACCCTAACTAAGTGCTTAACTTGCCTATACCTATTCCTGTGAAAACGGAAGTTTATTTTGAAAGGACACTATGCATGTAATGAGCGTATATTGACACACCGTCCCTGGTCTGTCTAAAAGTAACGCATAAAGGGTACCTAGTGCATTGGTCTCTGATGCCGAAGGGCACGAGACGTTATGTGACGAATTGGGAGTGAGAATGTGTTGTATGTTCACAACCACTGAAAAAGTGAGTTTTTCATGATATGTCCCCCTTTAATGCCTTTTTTAACCCAAAAGTGTTGTATTTTTTCACAAAAGTCTCTTGCTGTGCGTTCATACTCCACAGTTTTCTTCTTGTTGATCACTAAGTAGTCCTATTGAATGCTTTGACACGTAGTGCTCTGCCTCAAGAGCAGCTCAGTGCTGTTGAGTGTAGACAAAATATTATTCATTGACTTTCACAAATAGTATTTTATTTGACACTCCAGGCATTTACACTGGCATAAAGCCTTAAGGCAACAGAGTTATCTTCTGCCTGCTCCGGAGGTAAGTCTCACTATCGGTTGGCGCTGCACTCTGATGCCTCTGAGGAATTTAAATATACATGCAAAAGTTGTACATAAGTGTTTCCACAAGGCAAAACCGAAGCACAAGAATGGATGCTGAAAACTCCACCATTGCATCAACATGCCAGTCAGACAGCCTCTCCCGTAACGCCGAGAGAAAGGCGTAAGACCCTGGTTGATCTGTGACTGGAGGGGTTCCGTGGTACCGGCGTCCGACTCACCGAGAGACACCACGCCTTCAGCAGACTCTTACTCTGGATTTGTGCGCTTTGAGCCTGATCCGGACCGCCGACGGATGACGAGGAGGTCGACAGCGCCCTGCAGCAGCCCCACGAGGGAGCAGTGACGCGGTTTTGGGCCGAGACATCAGAGGTATTAGACACTCGGCCTGGACTGGAGGAGTGGGCGGTGATGTGTCCTTGTGGTTTGGCAGCCAGCGCCCCAGTTCTCAGGCAGCGACTGCGGAGCACGTTGTGGAAGGCTTTCTTGAACTCCCGGCTGAAGCATGGGTAGATGATGGGGTTAATGCAGCTGTTGAGGTAACCCAGCCAGAAGGTTATCTTAAAGACGGTTTCAGAAGGCTTGCAGGATGGGAAGATGGATCCTAGAGAACACACACACAAGTCCTAGTTAGAATTAAAGTGCTTAGGGAGTCCATACCTTTATCAATTCTCTAAATTTACTATTTTAATAAATGATTTGTCACAGTATGCCTCTCCCTCCGTCCTCGGCAGCCACATTCCCTATTACCCAGACCCCTTCATTGCTATTTTCTATCCATCCACCAGATGCCCTCGGACATTTCCTCCTTTCCCCATCACCTGACTGCCCCACCCATCTACACACCTGTCCCCACTTCCCTCATCTGCCAGGCCTCTCCCACTCACCCTCTCACCTGCATCTCATTCCCTCATCAGCCTCTCAGAGCTCAGTTCCATTCATTCCCAGCCAGTTCGTCAAAGTTTCTTTTTTTTGCCTTGTTTTTTCTTTTCTTTTTTCAAGCTTTTGTATCCTGAACCTGAACCTGGAACCTGTACCCTGTACCCGCCTACCTGTAAGCCTACATATACCTTTACTTTAGCATTTATTCACTGAATCTACCTGCTTTGTCTGCATTTGGGTCCAATCCTGAATTTCCTTTGTTGTGACATTAACTATAAAAAATATTTCTGACAAATCATTTTTGGAAAACATCTAAAAATAGCATGTGAGTATTAGAAATTTAGTATAAAGATGAATTGTACAAATTTTCCAGTTGGCCACTGAGTTACCTTATATGGCCAAAAGTATGTGGACACCCTTGTCCACATACTTTTGGACTGGGTCTGTTTACATGATTTGGGCCCCCTAATTCCAAATAGAGAAATCTTATTACTGCAATATAATGATATTTTAGTTTAGTGTGTTTCTAGTCTGACTCACCGGATGTAGACTGTGGGTATAAGCCTGCCATTGGCCGCGTATCTCACGTGGCATTCTCCTCCTATCGGTGCATCCTGTGCTCAGCTCAAGACGTTTGTGATTGGTTTAAATAAATACAAACAATACCAGAATGATTATATGTGGAGCCAGACCTTTTGACACAGTGCTGTGGAGATGTGTCTGGCTATGCGAGTGTGTGTCCAACTTTGTGGCAACAATTTGTGTTTGTCCCTTTCCTGTTTCAACCAGAAGGCTACTCTGAGAAGGGAGATCAATGCTGAAGCGCCTTAAACTTTCATTATTTCCAACAGCCAGCAGGGGGTAACTCTGGGGGGGCAAAATGACCCTACTTCTCACATGATTTATTACCTCAGTATATATTGTAAACATGAGTTTATGGTCTCAATTGCTAGATTCAAGTCTTCTTCAGTACAGGATGATGTTAATTTGTACATTATGGTCTCATTTAGAGTAAAATAAACCATTAAGCAGGGTATGCTTTAGGGCGTGGCTACCTTGTGATTGACAGGTCGCTACCAGGGCGTTGTCCGGTCTGGGAGTTGTCCTTGTTTTCGTCTTAGAACTTTCAAAACGTGTTTTCAGTTCATGAAAGTTAAGTATAACCTTTTTGGTTACCTTAAAATGTCTTATTCAGCGTTCGGTTATACTTAGCTCCACTCTCTCATGTCACTTCTGGTTGCAAATAAACAACATGATGATGGCCAAATACCAAGATGGTGATGGTCAAAATGCCGAACTCAAAGTTTCAAAACCGTAGTCCACAAACCAATGGGTGACGTCACGGCGACTACGTCCACTTCTTACATACAGTCTATGGTGCAGCCAGACCTTTTGACACAGTGCTGTGGAGATATGTCTGGCTATGCTAGACTAGTGTGTTTCCAACTTTGTGGCACCAGTTTGTGTTTAGCCCTTTCTTGTTTCAACATGATGACAAATGTCCCGTGCACAAAGCCAGGTGCATACAGAAATGTTTTTCCTAGTTTGTTGTGGAAGAACTTGACTGGCCTGCACGGAGCCCTGGCTTCACCCCCATCCAACACGTTTGGAATGAATTACATAAACTAATGTGCAAAACCAATTTTTTACAAAAGCAGTGCTTCCCAGTGGCTTTATATGAAGCCATTGATGAGCAGCAGTCACCTCATATCAGCTCCGTGAGCACACCGTACAAGTGATGCCAGCATGGTTGCCGCTGCCATGAAAGGCGGGCGGCCACCAAGCGCTTCATCACAAAACAGGCTTTCCATCTGAAGTGTTCAGGAAAAATACAAAATTCAGTATTTTTTTCCGAACCCCTCACTCTGGGAATCTCAGACTGGGAATCTCAGACTATCATTGCCTCAGAGCTTGAATGAGCATTGCGCTGTGAGCCGTGAAGGTCTGTCTCAATTGAAATGCATAACTATTCTCCGATGACTGGCTGCCTTCGGAGGCTACAGGGTGACTGAGGATGCCTCCTGGCATTACAACCCATTAAGCCTCGTGCTTGTTATCTATAATAGCTTTCATACGAGGGAGCAATAGTTTGGTTCATTCCATTTCATCTCACAGTAGAAGCCCATTCTGCTCCAAGGTGGTGTTTTATTTGGTCTATTTGGTTGCTTGTAATTGAATTTCTTGATGTCCCTTCTGAGAGACGCGAGCAGTGGAGTCGAGGAACAGCGGGGAAGGTGGCAGGTCCTGCCTGATGTTGTGTTCATAGAGCAAAACATTTCATCAAGCAACATTATACAAATGATTCAGGCCTCAACAGCTTTTGCATCACAATAGCTACAATGCTAAACCACAGGAGGGTTGCTGTTAGAGGCATAATAATAAAAGGCTCGGTCTATATTTTTAGCCATGATAGCGGCACGGCTCTATGAATGGAAATGTTGTCAGTCAGATGGTCAGCAGGTCAGTCCACCACTTTGGTCCGGACTAAAATAGCTCAACAACTATTAGACGGATTGTCATGAAATCTTGTACAGATATGTACAGCCCTCTGAGGATGAATCCTTACTTTTCCTCAGACCTTTCCTCTAGCCCCACCATGATGTTGATATTTTTGTTTTTTCGTGAAATGTCTCCACTTTCTAGTATCGGCTCAGCTCACTTGGAACCTCGACCAAGGTTGTACCAAGAATGGAGTGGTTCTGTTGGTACCATCCACAAGTTTTGCTAATAGAAATGCAAAAATAACCATCGTAATGTAACAAACTGAACTGAACTGGACTGCCTGGTGGAAATGTGCCATTAGTGGTGTTTAAATTTGATGGATTTTCACATGTAGTTTGAGTAGACCTGTTTCTCTGCTGTGTTTAGTGATGTCACTAATGTAAAGTAGGACTGAATGTAAAGATAATAGTCAATAAAATGTCAGAAAATAGTGAAAAAAACCCATCACAGTTTTATAGAGGACCAGGAAACGTCTTTAGATTGCTTGTTCTGTCCAACCGACACACCAAAACCCCCAAATATTCAATTTATAATGATACATAACAGTGAAAAGCAGAAAGTCAGCACATTTGAGATGATTAATAGGGCTTTTTCACAGCAGACATTTTTGACATTGTCATAGTAGGAAAAGCGCAGGCATTACTAATTACATCAATGATGGCTCTGTTCTATGCAAGTGCCCCAGGAAGTCATGACAGTGTGACAGTGAGCCAGTTGAAACTGAAACTGAAGCAGCTAAATGGAATTTAACCATCATTAATTTTTTCTTTTTGCACCTGTGATTTTCTTACAGTAACATGTCAAAATGTCTTCTGTGAAAAAACACTTTTGGCTAAATGTGTCAGCAGGAATGTAAATAAACTTAAAATAATAACAAAACCATGAAAGTTAAACTAAAGTCAAACTTTAATAACTTAGTCATTGTGTAGTCTTTAATCCCTTTCTTCTTAAAAGGCCTGCTAATCAATTTAAGACAGATAACAGCTCCCAGTTTTTTGGTAGCGAGACCCATTTGTTTATTGGATTATATTGTGCTTTTAATACGGCTAGTTATGAACGCACACTCTGGCAAAGGAAGAGAGAAAAACATAACACATATTATTTGTCCAGAGGATGTGTTTCATCAACGTCTCCTCCATCCTGTATAATAGATTGTTCCTTCCTTCAATAAGATTACAGTTTGTGTAACAAAACACAGAAATAATCTCACCATCTGTGACCTGGGAGGTAACTGCTGACAGACTATTACCCTTAAATACACACTGGTCCACAGTGACAATCACTTATATCAGTCAAGCCATAAGAGTTATTTCAGAAGCAATTAAGATTTGAGATTAGACTTCACAATGGTTGGTTTCTGTCCTCTCTGACATCTGTGATAACATCGCTGTTATCGCCTTCTTTGACAGAGTCTGACAAAATGTAGGTGTAATTTATTGAAGATAAAGTTGAGAGTATTTGGCTTCGTGGATGTAGCAACTCATAATGTAATAATTGTGCATAATATAAGAAAAGCTTGAGCGCATAACGTCGTATCAGTTTGTGCATAATGTAATAAATGATTACATTGTGAGAACATTATTACATTATAAACTAAGCAAAATACTACTCTACATATTCTTAGATAATGTAATAAATTCAGTGCATAGTGTAAGAATTTTAAAGAGGACCTATTATGCTTTTGTGCTTTTTTCCCCCTTTACTTTAATATGTTATATAATATAGTTTTGTGTGCATGTGAAAGGTCTGCAAAGTTACAAAGCCCAAAGTCTACGCCAAAGGGAGTTCCTTTCCCCCACAGAAACACTGCTCCTGAACTGCCTAAAAAGTCCTGCCTTTTCTTCCGTTACATGGTGATGTCACCAAGTAACACATTTGCATAATACCTGCCTAGCAGCTAGTTTGGCATGCCCTCAAGCAAAGCTAGTTAGAGCGGAGCTGGAGCAGAGTCTGAAGAGTTTGGTTCGGTTGACCAATCACAACAAAGTGGGCCAGCTGACCAATCAGAGCAGATCGGACTTTAAACATGTTCTAGCAGAAACCCAAAAGTATGGACCTCAAAATGAGCATAATAGGTCCTCTTTAAAAAAAAAAGTAGTGCCCTCCTTGTGTTATTAAAGCATAGGAACCCTTCTAGCGTTACATGACACATGTGGAGCCCTTCATTTAAAGCAACTGGACTTTGTCTATCGAGATAATGCTGAATTTCATATAATGGGTGATTCGTAGCGATTCTTACTCTTAATAATCGTTCCATACGTAATTATTTCAGTCTGAAGTAATATAAATAGTAATGTAATAACGTACATTATGCACAAAAATGTAGCACTTTATGCGCTCGTGGTTTTCTTACATTATGTGCTGATTATTACCTTATGAGCTTTTACATTTAAATGCTTACGTTACAAGTTGCTACAAGTGGACATTTACCTTTTCCTGAGCTCTTGATATTAACGGTAGCCCCAATATCGACAGTGACGTTTGACTACAATGGCAGACTAATCCTTAATTAGTTAATTTCTATTCAGTTTTGCCTCTGCTGAAATTTTAATTAACATTTAATATATTTTTTCAGAATAAAGCAGGCCTCTATGTATCAAATTAATCATTAAAGCTCTCATTATGACATCAATTAATTTCTGAATCATTTAAATCCCTTTTAAGATTCAGAGAATATATTATCTCCTCAAAAACAGCAGATCAATCATTTAAGGTTCTTTTTATTTGTCATTTTCCCTCAAGTTACACCCCATTTTGTGCCTCTCATTACATTACCATTGCATTCAAGTCACAGAGCTGCCGTAAAGATTTGTTTTTCTCAAAGATACAGTAAATCTTTGATAACATTTGAAAAACCTAGTAGGTTGTTTGACAACACTGTTTTGAAAAGTATTTCCATGAACCTCAAACACTCTTCGATCCACCTGGATCAGTAAGTATTACAGCCATATACGTTTTTTTTAACTGTCTCCTAAATTGCAACTCACCACATGTTTCATTATAGGTACATTTATCTAAAAGAAAAGCAGTTTTTAACTGTCATCTCTGGTTGTTTCAAGTGTTTCACCTACCCCCACCAGTGATATCATGGTGTACTGACATACCCTAGAGTACTCTTCTACATCATTGTTGGAGGTCAGCAAAAAAAAATGTTTTATTGTGTATATAAAATATAGAATAATAGAAAATAACAATGAATACAGATTAAACTCGTTGACGTGTCGTACAAAATGAGCAAGTAAATGTCTTACGGCTACAATCTTTTATTTCATTAAAGCAGCTGTAATCAATGTTCTTCTAACACTATATCAAATTACAATTTGAAAACAATGTGATAATGTGAAAACAGTCGCTTGTAGTGATGAACCTACAGAGAATTACCACCTGATTCTGCAGCTCCCTTTGGCTTCACAGAGATTTATAGCGAGTTTCACATCATTGTTTAGTTGTTCGGCTGACAACTTTACTGTTTTCACTCTCACCTGCTCTCATAGTGTCGTTTTCAGCCGCAGCAGGCAGCTCTTTTCAGAGAGAAAAGTTCTAAAAGCTACTGTACACTACCTGCTCAGCACCAAACAGCAAACCGGCACAGTTTGTGACTAGCTGGTGAACATAGTGGAGCATTTCGCAGCTAAAGAATCCGATATTACCCTCAGGATTTGGTAGTGATTGTTAAGTTATTGCTGGGAGTCGTAATTCTGGAGACGAGTTGTTAGGAACTCTTTTCTATTATCCTGCGGACGAAATATTGTTTAATAAAAATGGACTGAGGAGTCTTTGAGGATTCTGGAAATACATTAAAACTGTCAGTAAGTGTTGTTAAATGACCTTCTGGGTTTTTGAAGGATTTATCTTTCAGAGAAGCAGACCCTCCGGTCGTGACTTGAATATAATAACAATACATGAAAAGGCATGAACGGTTAAAGCACCAGAGGTTAGGAGGTACCTACCGATGGGTAAAACCAGGAAAAAAGGGAGCCAGCACAGAATGAAGCACCCGACGACAATGCCAAGAGTCTTGGCAGCCTTCTCTTCTCTTGAGAACTTCAGCAGCCTCGTCAGGGAAAAGGCGGTGCGTTTATGTGTCGTGGCCCCCTCGTCGTCCTCCTGCTTCCCCGTCTGAGCAGCATTCCCACGGTGTATCCTCAGCATCACCCCCTCTGTCTCGACCCCTTCTCCCTTACTGCTCTTCCTGAGGGTTTTCGTCTCTCTCTTTGCCACAGTATACACTCGGCAGTACATGGCCAGGATGATGGCCAGAGGTATGTAGAAAGATCCGAGTGCTGAGAACAAAGCATAGCCGGGCTCCTCCGTAATTCGGCACACCGTCTCGTCTTCCGGGTCGGGCTCCTTCCAGCCAAACAGAGGGCCCACGGATATAGCCGCCGAGAGTGCCCAGAGAGCAGCCACCGCGGTCAGGCCTCGCCGCCCTGTAGCCATGGCAGGGTAGCGCAGTGGGTAGCTGACAGCCAAGTAGCGGTCAATAGAGATCACACACAGACTGAGGATGGAGGCGGTGCAGCAGAGGACGTCCAGAGCGGCCCAGACGCTGCAGAAGGACCGGCCAAACACCCATCTGCCGAGAGCCTCCGAGGTGGCGGAGAAGGGCAGGACGGCGGAGCTGAGCAGCAAATCCGCCGCTGCCAGGTTGGCAATGAAGTAGTGTGTCACAGATCGCCAGTGGTGGTGGAACAACACTGACAGGATGACCAGGATGTTGCCAAGAACCCCGAAGACCACAAACACCACCAGCACCATCCCCAAAACCACCGCCTTGGCTACGTCCATCTCTGGTTTGGCGGAGGTGCTGCAGTTGGGACAGCGATCTGAGAAAACGCTCATGTTCTCAGCAGGACCCATTGTAATCTGTTGAGTGCATTAAGTGTCTTGCAGATTGATAACATTCATGCCACATCTGCTCTTCAATTACTACGGTTTCAAGCCCTTTTCTGCTCCTCCTAATGCAGAGGATAAAAGCTTTTCCTGCTGCATAAACTGCTCCTCCAGTTCATTTGTAGATGCAGCGAATCTTGCCAATGCTCCGCCGATCACGTGGCCTTTGCCAGGGTTCCTTGGCAGAATGTCATATTTAGAAAGAGAAACCCTGCCAGTTTGTCATATCTGGTCCAGAATAGCTTAATAGAAATGACAAATATTTATGTTTGAAGTGACAGTCACTGATGGATTCGGCACGTCCCGTTCAGCCATGCTGAAAGGCTTTATTGCAGGAAACCTTTTAAAACAAGAAAAGAGAAGAAAAAAAAGTATTTAACTACACATTCATAATCCAAGGCTTTTATAAATACCCACAGCAGGCTCATTACCTCTTAAGTGCTGTTCTTTCGTTGGCAGCGTGGAAACTAATCAAAACTTCACACATAAAATAGAACACATTAAAGGTAAATAGCAAAAAAAAAAAACTCATTTCACAGCACCCAGTTATGAATAAAGGGTAAAATATCACTATATGGTCTCTTTTCAGAGTCTCTATTTGCAAATTCTTCTCCTTTCATTACAGCTCTATTATAAAAGATGGGGGTTATGCTTGAGTGAACTAAGTGGCATTCACAATTTCCATTTCATCCCAACCCCCCCCATTGCAGCCTACTTGTTTTTGTTGCCTCTGCAAGCAGACCACCATAAAACAGCCCATTACTAATGCCAGATTTTTGTTTAACCTGTTTCTAACCAGGCAGATCGATTAAAGGATAATATCTATTTACTGTGAGAAAGCAATAGAGCTCGTGAGCAGCAGGGATGGCGAGCGTTATAATAGAAAAGAGAAAGACATTATCAAAAACAACAGGGGTAAAGACAAGGACATCGCAGCGGCAATAATGATTTGAATGATCATCTGTGGCTATATGAGAAAACCAGCCAGCCATACAGGGAAAACATAGATAAATCAAAGCAGAGATAATTCAGCCGGAGCCCGCGTTGGTCTCCTTGAAGGTCTTGTGTCTGTAAGCCGGGCTCTAACTCAAACGGCGGATGACAGGCCAGGAATTGAACCTTGAGGTGGGGGCACTTTATTACCAAGGCAAAGGCTTCGCCCTGCTGATAGTCCGCTCAGTACCACTCTCGGTGTACGTGTTGGAGATCCGGGATGTCACTGAGTGAGATTAACGGCGGCGAGGGGGGAAAAAAAAGAATGTAAAAGCAGCCGCGATAAAGCAGCAGAGACATGCTTGTCACATGTTCGTGCAGGATCAAAGGCTTTCGCTCGCTGCACATCCCACCGCGAGGCGGAACGAAATCCACCCAAATAAAACACTTGATGCTGGGATTTCCGCGTCAGTAGCCGGAGGGAGAATCTGAAATGAAATAGGCGGTGAATGGATATCTCGGATTGTTCCAGCCAGATGGCTAAACGCAGTGATATTTGGAATGCCTTTTTCGGTATAGTAATGAGATTTCTCGGTGGTGGTTGAAGTGCCTGCACAAAAGAGATTAACCGCATTGAAAAAAGTTTATTTCCTCAGCCCACCTGTGTTTGAGGACTATACAGTGAAAAGTGTCAGGCGGGGAAATAGATTTACATTGTCCTGAGGTAATACAGTAGAAACAATTTAACAAAAGGCAAATTAGTCTTTCCTGAAGTTAAAACGCAGAGCAGTAAGTCAGGGACACATGGATGTCCTGAAGCTGCTTGGTGGGACACATTATATTTAATTTGCATGTGCTGTGTTGGCGTTTACCCTGAGGCTTAATCTTAAAGTAAAAACTCGTCTACATGTCTCTGCGCTTCATGTTTCATTCATGCATGTATTAGCATGGAAGGGGCAGGGTTGATAGCAGCGCTGTGACAAAATGATGAAGTGGTGTAAGATGTGTTAAATGACCTTTTCAGTCTGTTGTACTATTAACACTCTTCCCACCCTTTCCAACCCCGTCCTGTGAGGTTTTGGAGTCTTTTATTCCTAATTTTCTTCCTCCAGGGAAAGGAGGATTGTCGATTTTGACAAAAGGACAGGAGCAGTCAAAAATAGATCCATGTTCTTACATCTAAACAATGGAGGATTATCGTGGTGCAGGGATGACAGATTTTTGTAGGCCAACCAGAAAGTTACCATCGCCCCGGTTCCCTTGACTAAAAGCCAATGGGATTTTTCCATTGGGTTTTGGATTGTTGCAGAAGATAAGCTCTATGGCAAACACATGTTTATAATACTTGCATGTTTTGTTCACAACACTAATTTTCGAAGCTTAAATGCAATCGGCAGAAGTAAAAAGCTAACGTCAGGCTATAAGCAAACTACACCGTGGTTGCAACGGTTCATATGAAATCTTTCGAAAAGGTTATTCCTCCTTTTTCATTCATTTTTCTACGAATGTCCAGCAACACGTTACATGCACACAGTCTTTTCAAAATAAATTTCCGTCTTCACAGGAATCATTTTCCCTAAATTTAGGCAAGAAAACTACTTAGTTAGGTTTAGGAAAAGATCGACTTGGTTAGGATTAGGCAACAAAACTACTTAGTCAAGTTTTGGAAAAGATCGTGGTTTGGCTTAAAATAACTATGGAAGTGGTGTAACTTAATTTCGTAAGTTACGTGACAAATAAATCAACGTTGACTTCTAGTTTCACACGGGACATGAATGGTGGTCTCCTGGGCGAAAGTCAGCTATTTTTTGACCAACCGAACTACCCCGACCTCCTCCCTACGCTGCGTTCGCCGCTATCTATATTTCCTGATTCATGATTACGTTAACTACACACAAATTGATTTTGTGGGATGTATACGAATAACAGTGCATTACTTGTCGTAGGTATAGCTACAAACAGTGCATGAGACCAGCCTGCTTCATGTCACCACCACTAAGCTAAAGGCAAACTAGTGTTCGGCATGATGACGTTTAGTAGTCTCATTTAGCCACTTGTTAGCAACTGCCTTTTTTTAAGACACGTAAAAGCTTCAAAATTCACAAGTCGGGTATTTACTGATGTATTTTATGTCATAGAACAAAACGTTACAATCTCTTAAGCTTGTGTTAACCAAAGACCTTATTTCAGACATCTAACCAAAAACCTATTGACTTCGAGATGAGGGTACCGGAAGTGCTAAAATGGTAGCTAATTTCCGGGTTTTAGGGCTCATTCCTGCAGCACTCTGTTGTAAATCCTGTGCATTTCTCCAGATATGAAACTGATGCAAAAAGGTTAGAAAACTAGAATTACCACCTTGCAGTTGTATGCCTCTGCCAGCCAGTCAAGTTGCAGTTTTCATTCATGTCTGTCCAAAATGTCATCATTTTATCCTGTTAGACATTTGTGTAAAATTGTCATAATGAGCATATGAATTCTTGAGTTATGGCCAAAAACATGTTTCGTGAGGTCACAGTAACCTTGACCTTTGACCACCAAAATCGAATCTGTTCATCCTTGATACCAAGTGGACATTTGTGCCAAATTTGAAAAAATTCCCTTAAGGCGTTCCTGACATATTGCATTCACCACAATGGACCGGACCGAGGGACAATCTGAAAACATAATGCCTCCGGCCATGGCTCGTGCCGGCGCAGAGGCATAAAAAGTAATGTTAGGTGAGTGAACTGACCTGAAAATCTATAGACGAATAAACGAAAATGTCACCAATCCTATTGATGCATTGACCTGTGCCATCAAATCGTCATGGTTTGATCAATCTGCCTTTTCAGAGCATTCATAATTGATTAATTGTCATTTATCGAGCAAAAATGCCATTATTTGTTCCATTCATCCTCTAAAATGTGTTGATTTGCAGCTGTTCTCTGTTCTATATCACTGTAACTTGAATATCTTGGGGGTTTTGGATTGTTAAAGACATTACATTGGCCTCTGAGAACTTGTGATGGGCTTCTTTTACTCAATTTGACAAAAAGGAATGTAGAGATGAATAGAAAAGCATCTCTAGTTGCATCCTTAAGTGCACCTCATCCCAACAGTGAGACTGCATATACATCTTTTCATTCCCTGCAGATAGTATTTGATTAAAAGCCATCAGGGGACATCATTACACTCCAATTTACATCTGAAATCCAAAGGTGCACTGCTCATTTTATTGCATTAGTAGATCTCATGGAAAGATGGAGCTTTGCCTTTGAAGAAACTTTCCCGTTAGCCTTCTCAGTCTAAGTAGATGTTACACTATCGAAGCAAGGCAGCCAATTAAATCTCATTTTGGACTCATTTTGGATAATTAGGATTTTGTTTTAGGAGACAGAATATTAGCGAGCATATTAAATGGCTTAATGTAGCCTGACGATGGGCATATTCAATCAGAACAGCAGTTTATAGCATAGGACAGCATAACTATCACAGGGTGATGTGCACAATATCAGCCTGACGTACAACAATTCGTCTACGCAGCAGATCAGGAGGTATTTTCACAGTGTGTGCTTTCACTCTGCACACAACATATGGAAATGTCTCTGCATCGTGTTCCACAAATACCTGCACATTTATTATATTAAGTGAGACACTCATCATCACGGTTGTAAAAGAAAAGAATAATGCTTCAGCAATTTGTCTAACCTGCTCACCTTTAACACATCGGATTTATTACTGTCTCTAATGCACAAGGGTTAGGGCTGCAACTAACGATTATTTTCATTATTGATTCATTTATCGATTACTTGTGAACTGTATTGATTTATCATGACAAATGCCAGTAGAGTGAAAAATGCCCATCAAAAGTTCCTAGAGCCCTACAGATGATTTCAACGTATTTTGGCTGAACGATTGTCGAAACCCACTCCTAAAGATTAATTTACAATGATGTAAAACAGGGCAAATTGTCACATTTGAGAAGCTGGAACCAGAGAAAGTTGTTAAAATTGCTAAAATCACTTTACATTAGGGCTGTCAAAGTTAACGCAATAATAACATGTTGACGCAAATTCTTTTTAATGCCACTAATTTATTCAACACATTAACGCAATCGATCTTTCGTAGGTTGTAGCGGGCTCAGTATTAAAGCTAGAGTGACGATTATCATATGAAACTAGAAAACCTAAAGAATCTATTGGTACCAATTATGTCATACTAGCTTGTTGCTAAGGACGCTAAATAACGCTCCAAACTTGCGCTAAATTTTGGCGAGGACAAAACTGGCATGGCCCTTTTGAAAGGGGTCCTTTGATCTCTGACCTCAAGATATGTGAATGTAAATGGGTTCTATGGGTACCCACGAGTCTCCCCTTTACAGACATGCCCACTTTATGATAATCTCATGCAGTTTGGGGCAAGTCATAATCAAGTCAGCACACTGACACACTGACAGCTGTTGTTGCCTGTTGGGCTGCAGTTTGCCATGTTATGATTTGAGCATATTTTTTATGCTAAATGCAGTACATGTGAGGTTTTTTTTTTGTATCGTTAATTGATTTCCAATAATAAATATATGCATACATTTGCATAAAGCAAGAATATTTACCCACTCCTATGTTGATAAGAGTGTTAAATATGTGACAAATCTCCCTTGAATGTACATTTTGAACAGATAAAAAATGTGCGATTAAAACGCAATTAACTATGGATAATCATGCGATCAATTGCGTTAAATATTTTAATTGATTGGCAGCCCTAATGGAATCTTCTCTGCATCATGTTCCGCAAATCCCTACACATTCATTATATTTAGTGACACACTCATCGTCAAGGTTGTAGAAGAAAAGATGAATGCATCAGCACTTTGTCTAACCTGCTCATCTGATTTTTTTTTTCTCTTGTGCACAAAGGTTATGGCTGCAACAAAAAATTATTTTCATTATTGATTAAGTTATTGATTACTTCTGACAGATTCAATTCCTCTTTTGATTAATGGGATTAGAAATGCCAGAAGAGTGAAACATGTCCATCCCAAGTTCCTTGAGCCCATATACATGTAGATGTCTTCAAATTGCTTATTTTAAGGGATGCACCGATCCAACTTGTTCAGTCCTGATACTGATAGCGATACCCGGGCTTTGGGTAACCGCCGATACCGATTACTGATCTGATATCAGTGTTTGATTAATAAGCTGAATGTCTCACTGTGTGGAAGTGACTGGGATCATTCTTTTATGTGTAAGGCAACATCAGCCTTGACTTAAACTTTGTTTTCTTAACTTTGTAAAACAAAGTGTAACAAATAAATATACAGATAAATTTACTGAATTGTAACTTGTTTTTCAAATATTAAATCGTACACCAGCAACTTGGTAAAATATCTTCAAAATTAACAGGAATTACAATTCAGGTGTAAACCTTTTTAATGCAGCAACAAACATTGAATTGAATTGAATTGAATAGATGGGCCCCATTGTCACCGATATCCGATCCAGAAATTTGAGTTAGTGTCGGCCCGATATCCCAGGGCCGGCTTAAGGATCGCCTAGGCTGCCACCTTCTGGGGGGCGCTGATTGCCCTAAAAATGTTTTGTTTTTTTAAATGTATAAGAATAAATGCCGGTGGGCGACCTTTCTCATTTTCTGCATTGAGGTAACAAATCAACACAAATAAATAAAAATACACTTTTCATCTCTGTAACTCTCGTAGTGAAACTGACTAAACACTTTTAAGCCAACAATATCAGGGACCAATTGTTAATTTATATTATAATAAATGTAGTTATTTATGAAAATTCAAATCTTAATTTTTGTCTTAAAACCATTGTGATTTATCATGTGTGTTGCGGTTTACGGGGCTAAGGTTAGAACGGCGGTGGTGGCGCCTGTTTCACCTATAGGGCATCAATAGGGCTAGAGCCAGCCCTGCGATATCTGATCCGGTATCGGTGCATCACTACTTATTTTGTCTGAGCAACAGTTCAAACCCACTCCTAAAGATTCATTTACAATGACGTAAAACAGAAAAAAAACAGAAAATGTTGTCAAAATTGCTAAAACCACGATTCAAATTCAAATATTTCTCCACAAAACCACAAATTCCAGCACTTTAAATGTCGACTTGCATAACTTTCCTTCAGGTCACGTCCAACAAATAAAAAATCTGGCATCCTTTTCAAGCACACACATGAATATCCTCAACGTGGTAATGTATTCTGCTGCCACTTCATATATCATTTGTTTTTACAAACACTGTAAACTAACTGCTTGTGCCAGGTAGTGCACTACCATGATGAATGAAGTTCATTTCTAAAAAGCTGTACTCTCCGAGGGATAGAGGGGGGGTCATAACTCCAAACCTTCATGACATTAATCATTATGTTTTATCAACCTTGAACACTGGCTGCACACTGCCCTTCACAGAGGAAACTTAAGTGTATTGTCTTCTGCTTTCATCCATCTGAGGAGGTTGTGTTGTTAGTGTTTATTCTCAAATGGCAGATCTATTTCCCTAAGCTTCAAACTATCCTTTGCAGCTTTAATCATTCATTATTTCCTTTATATTCATAGAATATCTATATTTACATTCCCCTGCTGTGTTTTGAGATTTAAGATGGCCTACCTGTTGAGGGTTGAATTTTCTGAAAATAAATCTAAATGAGGCTGCAGAGGAGAAGCAGCCTATTGTTTTTGTTCATTATAAATATACAACATTAGTATTTACTTTTTTTTTTTCATGTGCTTTTTGAAATATTCAACAATTACTGAACACCAGGCTGCATGAATTAGCATCACCAACTGATGGAGATGGAAATAAAGCAATTTTCACAATGTGCTCATCAGTGGCCTATTAAAAAAAACAATCAGCACATCCTCCACCTGATTACAAAATCACAAATAATCATAACGATCCATTATGGAAATTAGAAGCCACTCAGCCGGTGAAGAGTGAGCTGTGGGATGATGAAGGGCGGAAAAGAAGAACAAAAAAAATTCTTACCTTCTTCTTCAGAGAACGCGCGCACACATCTCACTGCACCGAGTTGAGCTCGTGCTCTCTGAGAGCAGTCGTGCGTTATTGTGTCCGTCACGGAGAGCACGGAGAGCTGCAGTCCTGCCGTCCTCCCGGCTCCTCTGGTGGGAGAGTTCAGTCACAGTGGACCAGCCCAACCTGATCCTCCACAGGCCCCGCCCACTGCCCGCCACGCTCACAGGCTACCTTTTTAATTAGAGGGGGTCCACGCGCACTGCTCATTAACTCACTGAGTGACCCCTGAGAGCCAGCTGACACACTGCACATTAATAACCGTCAATAACTGAAGCAAACTTATTATTATTTTTTAAAAGGAGACACTGCAGGCGAAAACATTTTTTTTTTCATGCACTGATCAATTTTGAGATTGTTTTGCTATTGTATTTCTATAACATGTCTTCTTTAAAGGGACTGTTTGTAACTTCTTAACCATGCACGCTCGCATATGCGCGTTGCGTGTGGCTACGCTGTTCAGACCGCTCCTTTGCCTGCCTGCCTTCACTCACACAACGCGCGCGTTCTCGCTGTCTCGCTCCACCTCACGTTCATGCGCGCAAACTCCACACTGCAGTAGAGTTAGTCTAGCTCTGAGAATATCTAGTGAATGTACAGTGGACGTTTGTGCAGAAATAAATGCTGCAGCTCCTCCAGACCAACAGAGGTTTCCCGTGTCTTGTGAAGTGACGGGGCTCCGCAGTGAGAAACGTTATCGTCTCCAACTGGGTGCCGGTGTCTCCCTCCGGCTGCGGTCGGAGACGATAACGTTTCTTTTCCTGCTTCAGCCCCGCTGCTTCAGCCCCGGAGGCTGAAGCAGCGGGGCTGAGGCAGGAAAAGCCAACATTAGGATCAGCAGTGATTCATGGAGACCTTCGTCTGGTCAGCTAACATTACTGCCAAGCAGGTGAAATATACAGTGATATTGTGGTTTTAGCTGACGTGTGTCGCCTCACTGTTTTGAGGGATGCTCGTTCATGTCTATTTAGAGTGAGCAAGCGCGAGCCTGACGCTGACTTAACAGCCACAGGTATCGCTGTTAACAAGCAATTCTGAGAGTCCATATGGAAATGTGGGTTGTAAATAAACCTGGGATGCTGTTCATATATTTAATTTGGGATGTAAATAAATCTGGGATAGTTTATATATTATATTATATTATCATTCTATGATATATCAGTTATTAGAGGAGAAGTGAGAAAGGGGTATAGGGGAAGTTTTACTTCTACCTACTCCTTTTCGGACACTATTTCTCTTTATTTTGTATCTGTTTTTATTTATTTTTATGTTCGAAATAAAGTCTTTCATTCATTCATTCATTCATTCTTTAAGACTAATAGAAAGAAAACCGAAATATACATTTAGGAGTTTATTTTACTACTTTGTTTATTCACGTCTGTAGATTTCTTGACCAGAAGTTAGTATTAGATAATGCCTCATATGCATTTTTAAACATTAAATGTCAGAAAACTTTTCATACCAAAAATAATTGTCAATCTACTGTAAGTAATCAACTGGGGAAGTTTCGTGGAGATATTTATTGTTTACACATTTTATCCTCTTCCCCTGTAGTGTCTTCAAAATGTATGGAATTTTACAATCCATATTTCTAAAGGTCGTTTTCTCAAAATTAGTTTTTTTCTCACTCTGAGCCAGAAATCTCCACTTCAGTAGCACTTATATACACCAAACGTTCCAGTTTCATTCCTATCTACAGTATATTCTGAAGATTTTTACAGAGGGGTTTGTTCATATGTCATTCATAGCCTGATTTATACAACATTTTATTCCTAAAAACATTCCTATAATCATTATAAATAATAAATGACTACAAAAAGAACTTGTAGACTCTGACCTTTCGTCCAGCGGCTGGATTTCCATAAATCCATCATTGTATTCCCTGGAGATATTCATAGTGCCTTAAGGATGAATAATGTTTTTTATAACCCCTGACTTCTACTTCTGCTTCTTCGCATATGGGAGAAGGGTTAAAATAAACCCTTTCAGGCAGAAAGCCTTGAGGGAAAACTCCCATGTGCTCTTTAAATCAGCATCGCCGTTGGTCCAAAATGTCATTGGTGCACCAGAAATATTTATATCTAATGGGCAGATACCTGAGTTTTCTGACAGCTGAGAAGTGAAGCCAATGTGGAAGTGCCTTAAACTTGCATTCTTTCTAATAGCCAGCAGGGGGCGACTCCTCTGGTTGCAAAAAGAAGTCTGATTGTATAGAAGTCTATGAGAAAATGACCCACTTGATTCATTACCTCAGTTAACATTGTAAACATGAGTTTATGGTCTCAATCGCTAGTTTCAAGTCTTCTTCAATACAGCATGATGTTCATTTTGTAAATTATGGTCCCATTTAGAGTAAAGTAGACCGAAAAGCAGGTGATGCTTTAGGGCGTGGCTACCTTGTGATTGACAGGTCACTACCACGGTGTTGTCTGGTCTGGCAGTTGTCTGCATTTTCGTCTTACAACTTTAACCCTTTTACAGTGTGTTTTCAGTTCATGAAAGTCAATTGTAACTTTTTTGGTCACCGAAATATGTCTTATTCAGCATTCGGTTTTCCACTTCTTATATACAGTCTATATTCATGCTCCTCAGAGGATGAACCATTTTCTAATCTAGACTATAAGATTTCCCTCTAGCACCAACACCAGATCAAATCTTCGCTTATAGATTTCATATTTAACAATGTAATGGGATGATTGCGATGAAATTTGCGGACCACATTCATGCTCCCAAAGGGATAAACTCTTTTTGATTTGAATAAAGTCATGGATATTTCTGTAGTGCAACTCTCAAGACAAACTACATTTTAACCTGACTAGCGGTATAGGTTATAAGATTTGCGGTAATATTTTGGTACCTGGCTGCGGGCACTTGCTTTCATTCAGCCACGAGTAAGAGTGAGGTTGACGCTGAACTCTGGCGTCTCACAGTCGGCGTTCTAGTTCATCCCAAAGGTGTTGGATGGGGTTCAGGTCTGTGCAGGTCAGTTCTTACGCACCATACACGGAAAAAAACATTTCTTTATGAACCTGGCTTTGTGCACAGAGACTTGTTGAAACAGGAAAGAGCAAAACACAAACTGTTGCCACAAAGTGGGACGCCCACTGTTTGCAGGACTTGTAGTCCGTCAGATGATGAGGGATATGTGCTGCCCCATGGGGCCAAAGGGAATGGCTCCATCCTGGTGGTGCCTGGCTTTATTTCACAGAGGGATACCAAATGTACTGACGCAGACTCTGAACGGTGTGGGATGGGTCCAGTAGATCACTAGTACTTCAAGGATGACAAATTGGCTATTTCTTCTCTCAGGTTATTGTTTCAGGTTGAGTTATTTATGGCTTCTGCGACGGCTCCGTGACCTGACCGCAGATGCCGCTGAGGGCCCTGGCAGCAGTGTTCACTCTGAGATTATTTTCTCACTTCTGTCTCGAATGTCAAGGTGATGCATTCATCATCAAATGACAGAGTCGTCTCATAAGTCTGCTGCCACGGGGTGTATTGATCTAGTGTTTGGATCGTTCTAGTCTTTTGGTGTATATTGTAACTTTCAGTATTCATTTGGGGCTTGTCCCTACAGTATATTGTCCTTAGGCTGGCCTCCCTGTCTGAGTATAAAAAGGTGTTTTATTGTTTAGAATCTGTGGAATTTACATTGGTTATAAAAAGTAGAAATAGTAAAGCCTAAAAAATGTTGACAACATTTGGATCGTTACACTGAGTGTTGGCTTCAGTCAGTAAACTGAAGTTTATTCCCGACTTCGAGAACAGTAAAAAGAAACTACCTATTTGGATTCACCTCGTGGATACTGCACAGATCCCTCCGCCCCAGAGCGAGGTGAGGAACATAACACTTTGTAGCTGGATATTTGGTGATGCTTTTAAGATACTGGGCACGAGCACAGAGCTGCTGGCTAATGCTTGTGCGACTTCTGCCTGACTGCATTGCCACAAACACAAACAGAGCTCTGCAGAGGCTTAACAATTGCTTTTCATTATTTCAGTGTTTCACATGGATGGCAGTGTCGTTCTGTTGGACCACCACTTTGGTCCAGACTGAACAACTGTTGGATGGATTGCCATACAATTTTGTAAAGACGTTAATGGTCCCTAGAGGATGAATCCTAAAGGCTTTAGTGATCCCCTGACTTTTCATCAAGCACCACAAGCATTTGGGTGTAAAAAAGAAAACCAACATTATGTGGGACCACAAAATCAGTCTCCCATTCGTTGTCTATGGAGCAGCTCCAGACTTTATGCCCGATGACATCACAAGTTTGAGACTTACTTCTCTGGTTTCTGGCTTTGAGAGAGAGCAGCTCATGTTTAACTTTACTAGGCCATGGAAACAACATACTGATGACATAATTAAGGTGGCATTTCCCTTTGTAAGATCACATTACTAATGGCATGTATGTAACTGGAAAGGATTCTCTATAACAACCTAATAAATCATGATATATTGGAGTTGTGTCTTGCATTGGTCTGCAAGTAAGTACTGAATATTTGTTTGAGAAATTTTGACTTATGACAAACAAGTGGCACTAAATATGAAAACAACCTGGTCTCAAGAGACGCACCTTTAAGGCATGTGTCAAGTTTCTGTGTGTGAAGATCTAAGAAATGTAAACACTGAGAGACCTAAGGCAGTTTTTTTGGGAAGAAGCGTTCGTCTTAAATCCTCCTTCCTGAACCCGTCCGCTCATTTGCGTAGGTCATGAAGTTCTATCGGATGTAGACTATGAAGAGTTGTGGGTTTCTGCCCTGAAATGACAGCTTGACAGTTTTTCTTTTTCAAAGTTTAGAGAATGACTCACAAACTCAAACTGCACTTTAGACTTCAATAAGAATCTTTCTTTCTCTTCTTGTTGCGCGATTATTGAAGGTAAGTCAGTTTGCTAACCTGTGATGTGCGATGCTCATGCAGAGAACATTTTGACTTTGTTGACCTTAAAATGATCTCTTGGTCATTCATCCCATGAGGCAGGAGTGTCTGTGGTTGTGGTATTCAGCTCTCTGTAGTTTTCTTGTGCTTTCTAAAAAACATATATAAAAGTAAACTCTCACTTTAAAGGTCAGGTTCCTCGCCTTGGGTGGACAGGCATCTCAGAGAGCCATTACTCCATTGTAGCACTCAGGGCATCCTCTCATAACTGATGTTCTCTCACATTCGCTGACTTCAGACATCAGAAAGTGATTACATTTTGGGAAAAACCTACACTCTCCTGTCATCGCCAGGGGAATGCAAAAACGCACGCGGCTGCAGCCCCCGCTTGGCAGAGGGAAATACATTTCGTTGTTATCAGCTGCAGCTGGTTAAATGCTAAATTATTCATAGGGAGGTAAAGGCATGCCCTCATGAGATTAGTGCGCCTAATTGTTCATCCAGTTCGCCGCTTGAATGCGGGAGCGAGGCTGGCTGAACACCAGCATCCTGGATGATTTCATTAATGAGAAAAAGGGACGAGACATTCAGAAACTATTTACAGAGCTCCTTAAACTTCTAATATACTCCGCTAAGCAAAAATGTCTACCTCCATTTCCGCAGAATGGGAAAATTAAAGGGAAATTGGGGGAAGGCGGCTGATGTTTAGTCTTCAGTTTTCACCTTTAAAACACAGAGCATGTTCACCCTTGTAGCACTTTATTGACATTTAAGAAAATAACTTTTAAGCCAACATGAGAATCAAGCCGATTTTAGGCCCGATTCCCCCAGTCCCGACAATCATCAGCAAAGCCCCGATTTTTGTTGATGGTTCTAAAGATTCTTTCAAGATAATCCTGTGGTGTGAGGTGTGCTATGAGAGTTTTTTAAATCCTCCGATCGGCTTCAAATCGTAAATATTAAACATGTCACGTGGGAAAGAACGATAGCCAATTGAGAACCAAGCTGACTGAAGCGGAAGGACAACCACAACCGTCATGTTGGCCACGGCTAATGAATGAGGGAATGCAAAACGCGAAACATAAAGTAGTAGTAAGATGGACCTCAGAAATGGAGGTTGATTCGTGGCAATAACGCAAGTGTTTGTTTAACGAGATTTTCTGGTTTTGGACTCTTGTGGTTCATGAATGCATCTGTTATTGTGTGGTGTTTGCTGTTTTGGCCAAATCGTTACTCACCACCATAGGAACAAAACTGTTAAATTTAACATATCATGTCGTTACTTGTCCGGTCTCTCACATTTCAAAATCTGTTAAGACTTGAAAAAGCTTTTAGTGTGGGCCAGCCTTTGTTTTCCGTATAAAATAAACCTCATTGCCCAAAGGGCCTTTAACACGGTTTTATAGCCATTGCATCTCTTTTATTCTAATGAAGATCTGCTGCATGTTTAGTCAGTAGCTGCACGCACCTTTAGAAAACTTTAATGTCTCAATGGCCTGTTTTCAAGCATCAGCAGATACATGAAGATTCTATTATACTCCTCCACAATATGCAGATGTGTTGCCTTCTCAATGCATTGCCACATTAGTGAATATACCATGTATTATTAAAATTATGTTTTTCAACCTTTCTTCTGTCAGTGCACAACAGTTTCTGAATATTATCTTAAATATTCAAAAAATATCCCAGCTGTGGTCATGTGGTCTACAAATAAATTACTTCTTTTTGGTTTTGGTGTGAAGGTTCAGCTTGTTTATATAAACATAAAACTGGTATCCTCGCTGCAACTGATGACAAGTACATATGGAGCTTTTGGTTCACTGCTCTGAGGTGTTTTTCTGTGAGTCAGCCTGTAAAAGCCTGGCGCGCAGGGTTGTGGAAAGGGGGAGTGATACTGCAGTGGCACTACTGTCTGCAGTGGATGGATATTTGTTTGCCACAGTCGACTCAAAAGCAATCCCAAAAAGTTTGCTGAATTATATTATAGCCTTAAAGGAACAGGGTGTGGCACTTTGGGGGATCTATTAGCAGAAATGGAATATAATATTCATAACGTACATGTTTTCATTAGAGTATAATCACCTGAAACTAATAACCATTGTCTTTTCGTTAGCTTGGAATGAGCATTTCATATCTACATAGGGAGCGGGTCCTCGGTCGTGTCTAGAAGGTAACCCACAAATTGCGAAAATTTGCAAAAAATCTCACGAGACTCGCTGCCCAACGAGCTGTCCTAACCTTAACTATTCAAGGTCAATGCCTAACCTTAACTATTCAAGGTCAATGCCTAACCTTAACTATTGAAGATCAATGCCTAACCTTAACTATTCAAGGTCAATGCCTAACCTTAACTATTCAAGGCCAATGCCAAACTTTAACTATTCAAGGTCAATGCCTAACCTTAACTATTCAAGGCCAATGCCAAACCTTAACTGTTCAAGGTCAATGCCTAACCTTAAAGGAGCTAAATACGGGATCGGGAACATTTCTATTGCCGCTCAACGGCTCTCAACATGGCGAAGGCGAGCCGCAGCTTTCTCAGTGTGTTTTCAGATCATGAAAGTTAATTATAACCTTTTTGGTCGCCTAAAAATGTCTTATTCAGCATTCGGTTGTACTTAGCTCCACCCTCTCTAGTCACTTCTGGTTGCAAAAAACAAGATTGCGACGACCAAAATGCTGAACTCAAGGCTTCAAAATGGCAGTCCACAAACCAATGGGTGACGTCATGGTGACTACGTCCACTTCTTATATATAGTCTAAATTCCCAACTAGCTGACGCCCCTCTAGAGGCCAAACTCAATCAATGCAGCTCTAATATCTCAAGTAAATAAGGCTTCATATGATTTTATGAGGTTTTCATGAGAACGTGCAGAATGTTCTCATTCAAACATCTTCCATCTGTTACTATGGGTCTAACAGGCATGCCCTATCAATTTCCCAGCAAGCTCAGCAACCTGCGTAATGTCCTGGCACGCTGACACACATCTCTGTGCAGCCTTCTTAGCACACAGACCATTTTTTAGAGAGAGATTGATGGTGCACTTACATCCATCAAACGTATGACACACTGTTTTCCTCCCCTGTGTAGACACAGCAAGGTAGGCAGTTCAAAGAAATGATGTCAATCCTAATTTGATTTGCTGTGCCTGGGCAGGGCTCTGCAGAGATGCTGGTGGATGCCGGTGATACCAGGGGACTTGTTTGGGAAAAAAGATATGGTGGGTTCAATTAATCATGGAATGCACTTCAGAATGGGTAAATGGAATTTGAAATGAGCACTTTTGTTTCATTAACGAATAAAGCCTCTGGGGTCGACAGAAAACCAGGATGGATGCATCAACAGTCCAGGCAAGGAGAGGAAAAAAACTCAGATGGAAATGAAATGGAAAGATGGCTCATGGCATGCAATTAATGGCTGGGACTTGGTTAAGCCAGCTCGAGGAATGTCCTATTAATTACTGCAAACACATTGATTTGAATAAGCAAACAGCTCTCTGGTTCTGTCAGTCCATACATATCACTATCAAATTGGTCTGTTTGCTTGGGTTAGATATTATTCATGTTTTCACATTAAGGGATTTATTAGAAGATTAGCTTTGAAATGTGGAAGGCTAATGATACCATCATTTATTGATTTTAGGCAACATTTGTTTAAAGGGGACATATCATGAAAAACTGGCCCAATCCCACTATCCTCTAAAAAGGGTTTCTCACTTTTTTACATTACCTGAAGGCCACCGTAGTTCTCCGAAACACTTGTGAAACTGCGATAACGTGAGCCCCGGAGTGCTAAACCGTGGTACCGCCAGCCGCCGTCTGACTACTGTTGCTCCTAGTGTTATTATGGTAAGGATGGCCTCTGAGTGAGGCGTTACCACAGTTTTGCAGACGGTGGCTCATGTTACCACAGTCTCGGAAAGGGAGGAATGAGCGGATGGGTACTCAGTTGGTTGCAATCTGCAACCACACCACTAGATGTTGCCAAATCCTACACACTGTACCTTTAAGAGATGACTTAAACGATTTATCAATTATCAAAATAGTAATGGTCAGCCTAGGCTTTCTTCAGTGTAAATTATTGGTTGCAATCTGCAACCACACCACTAGATAGCGACAAATCTTACACACTGCACCTTTAATGTCCAACACAACAGCCCTGCATTAAATTCTACCTTCATCAAAGTTATGATATTGAATGTTTTTGTTGAAACTGTTTTAGAGAGGTGTTGATTCTATTTCATGGTCATTTTTGTGGCTTTGAATAATATTGTGTTATAATAAGGATTCTAATATTTAGTCTATCTTCATTGATGTGATTGGGGTGGACTGCTCACATGTGTGCATGTCTACATACCACATCTTCCTATTTTATTGTGTTTGGTGCATTAACAATAGAAAACGCCTTTACGCCTTAAGAAAAGATGAGCAGTATAAAACTTTACAACGCACCAGTGGGTACATTATGGGCCTGTCGAAGTGAACACGATGTCCTGCCAGCTCTACCACAGCAGGCGAGGAGGCACCGTGTACATCTCTGGAGTTTTTCTTTATGACTGCTGGAGCAGCAGCAGGCGTGAACATCTTGTGAATATAAAGAATAAGACGGCAGGCCACGTAAAATTTTCCATGGTAGCAGATACACCATGGCATCAATTCTGGTATTCATTTTCAGGAGCATCTTTTCAGCACTTTCTGATGCCCGGCGGCTTATACGCGTTATTAAAGTGCCATGAGGCAATTGACAGATGGTTCACCGCATGTGCACTGTGTACCTCAAGACTTATTTTTCATGACTGGCTATTAAATAATGAAGAATATTTGGGACTGTTTTGTAACAAATATAGCAATGTAGTTGACCAGAGGTATTTGTAAAAATCTAGGAAACCATGAGTTCTTTGAAAAGTTTGCATATGAAGTTTTCTGATGAGTGATAAGGAGCTACTTCAATTTTAGTTTGCTCCCTGACTTTAATACTGTTCATAAATGTCTCAGTTGTGGAGGGGTCTGGTGCTCCTATTTGGAGTATATATGTGGTATTTCAATGCAGGAGAGATCCTGTATCGATTGAACAATCATTTATTATATGATGCATGATAAGAAGAATAGTGCAAAGTCTTTGGTGATTAGACTCCATCGTGACGTAGTATATCAAAGGGGGTAGTGATGAGAGTATATCCCCCCCTGGAGTCTAGACACTGGTGGTGGTGGTGGTGGTGAAGGGAGTAGCTGAAGATCCAATGAAGGGATGTGGAGCAGGCTTGGGCACTGAATATGATGAAGACTGGAGGAAATGGGGTGGAGGTGGGTTACATCGAGTCGCACTGAAATGGCAACTGACAGCGGCAGTTAGGAGAACAGTTTTAAAATGTGATGTTTCAACTATATGATTGGCTCAGAGAGAGCGTGGCAGAATATGTTTGGTTATCTAAGAATGAACCACCCACAGTCACCTGATAGAGTAGGAGCCAGTAGAGATGAGAGAGACAGAAAGGTTGTGAATGGATGATGGTTATGAGTTAGGAGGCGGGCTTTATGACCTATACTGCAGCCAGCCACCAGGGGGCGATTGAGATGTTTTGGCCTCACTTTTGGGGAGCTGTCATGTTGTCCATCTTTGTATAGTCTATGGTTAAGAGCTGTGCGGAGGCAATAGGAATACTCCCAATCTCGCATTTAGCACCTTTAACATAAGTACACAACAAACGACTTGAGCTAAAATGCAGTACCTGGAGCTCTTATGTTTGTGATGCAGCTTCATGGCTTATCTGTTAAAAGAATTGTATCACGATTTCCCGAACAGTGTGAACTCTCCTCCTCCTCCTATCTGATTCTGATTCCCACTGATAGAAGAAGAAATGCTGCCTAGAGGGGGGTGACTGATGCTGTTGATAGTCTGCAAAGTCTCTTAAGATTAGTTTAGCAGTGAAGCAATCCGTAGTCATATTTTTCCTGTGTTATGATTTGATTGGAACATACTGCATTTCTCCAAATCAGATTGATAAATGTTTATGGAACTTTCAAATCTAAATGTCTGTATCTGACAAAGCTGATTGACTCTCAGTTGACACCCGAACAAGCAAACAATTTCAAAGGGGAAAACTGTAATAGCTTTAGATGATGGTGGTTTCCATGCTGAACAAAGGCTGCATTATATCTGTTTTCTATCACATAGCTTAGAAATACAAAATAGTTTGTGTGGGTTTGACGAGACAGTCGTCCTTTCATTTGCACAAATTGAGTTGTCGCAGTATAAAGAATATAAATCTGGTGGAAATGCAGAATAAATGTATTTTCGGAGAATCGCAGCTCTTTGCAAGTTCTTAACAAAAACATTAGTAATAGTATCAGCTTTCAAAAATCCATATCAGTTTAACAATAATAACAATATGACTGTCCTGACAGGCAATCCACTTTGTAGACAGATCAAACTGATGGATCTTTTTCGGAAAGTACTATACAGCGCCATAGCTGCAAAGCCAATCAGCAAATAGACTGGGATGTGATTACAAAGAGGAGTTTGGGAGATAAAATAGAGTTTACAATAAAATTATTGGTATGAAGCTACAAATTAAGATGGTAATCTAACAAAAAGAAAAATAGCATTGACAAACCCAAGGATGGAGTTTTTTTTTTTTTTAAATCTGCGTGCCTGGAATTTTGAGTGGAGTTAGAAGAGGCCGTTCCTTCAGTTACCTTTGCTCGTCTTGAAATGGTCTGCACATGTTTATGGGCTTACATAAATATGATACAAAATCACACAGCAAGCTAGGACACCATGTAACACATAATAGTTTATGATTAGGGTCTTATAAAAGGAAAGAGCATTAAAAAAAAAAAAATGCTTTGCTGAAAAGACGAGGCTGCTTTTTATGAACACATTCAGGAAGATCATTGAAAGACCAAGGAGAGGAGTGTGGCCAGGGTAAGGGCAGAGAAGAAAACGTTGTTGGACAATGGACAAAGGTCAATGATGGAAAGACGTATCTCACAATTGAAAGTTCTATTTATTTTATGGATGTAACAGTGTTGCAATGACAGAGTATTGCAACAAGTAGGATATTTTTTCCGTCTTTCAGTTTTGGAATCAAGTATTTGATAACCAAGCTTTGTTGGTATAATGCAACAGTAAGTGTATTTACTCAATTACTGTACTGAAGTACAGTTTTGAGGTACTTTACCTAAGTGTTATACCATTTTATTCACATTTATACTTGTACTCCACTACAGTTCAGAGGGAAATATATACATCAGTTGTTACATGTACTTTTCAGAT